>NC_141253.1:11414161-12014161 GCF_054856555.1 Leptonotus elevatus
TCTGATTTTATTTTATTTTTTTAATGCATGACTTTAATGTTTACTGATCATTTCAGTATGCTGCAAGGTTTGATCAAAGCCAACGTTACGTTAGCTCCAACGCTAATGCTAAAACAACACAAAAGAACCACTAACCGCCATATGTTGTCCTTTTGTAACTTTGTAATTAGCTTTTTAGATTCTTCTTTATTGGACAGTTTACGCAACCTTTTGAAAGTTGTTTAAGAAAATGTCCTAAACTGTACCTTATTCATTTCAGTATCCATCATCAAAGCTTGTAAATACTTATGTTAGCTCTGATGCTAATACTTAAGCAATTTTGCCTTTTAGCAAATGACTGTAGTTACGTTAGCTCTCACATTAGCGCTTAAGCAAAACAAGAGGACTAGTATCATTGGTGATTACAGACAATTAAAATGATTTTAAGTTGTGATTTTGCAATAAGCTTGAAAACTACTTCACTGTAGCTTTTACTCCTAAAATATGTTTTTAAAGACCTATTAAGGTTTCAGTTGGAGTGACACATAAATGAGGATAATTACAACGGAACACATCCAATGTTTTCTCATGTTACTATTAAAAAAAAAAAATGCACCTGACTTCTAAATGTGACGACATGACCTTGTTGCACTCGGTCGTATGCAAGCTCACGTCCTCGTCAGACGTCTTCGGAGGAAAAAGTGACGTCGCGGGGATGTGTGCTAGCGGCGCGTTAGCGTAAAAACACTCTGGCTCTGTGTGCCGCCAGGGGAAAAATACAACTTGTTGTTTGTGTTGGACGCTACGAGTGCCGCTGTCACCGGGTTCGGGGCAGAGAAAAAACGAAGGCGGCTATTTCAAGCACCGGACGCGCTATCAATGGAGGCTTTTATTCGCGGCTGCCTTTTATTCGGGCACAATGAGCGTCTTTGGGCTTGTTTGCTTGTGATTGACTCCAGGAGTTTGGGCATTGCAAACGATTCGTGTGCTGGTAAAAAAAAAAAAAAGTGTCGTTTTCACCACCTGTGTTGTGCCACCTTAATTATGACAGTTTCCTTGTATGCTTCCACTTCAAAGACCTTCCAAGGCTATATTTAGACAAAAAAAAATCTGCTTAATACGTCATCTCAGTCTTGACACTTTTCACACAACCCCCTTCAACATTGCAGTGTTGGCACATGATGAATTTAAAAATACATAATAATAATAATTAGAACTGTGAGTAGTGATGACCACACCCCCTTTTTCCTGGCGACTCCTCAAAATGATCATCAAAATTTGACGTGGTATAATTTTGGGCATGGGTCTTTGAGACTTTTTCGTACATTCTGTTATGATAGACCCAAATTCGTGTTGGGGGTTACCTTGTGGTAACTTTACGAGAATTCTCAAAATAATCATCTCACTTTGACGCCATGCTCCGCCCTCATTAGATGTGAGCAAAAAGTTATTTGCGTTGCCCATCTACGTCGTCGTTTCTGCGTGAGGTTCAATTGAATCAATTTCCTAGCAGACGATTCTTCATTGTACAAGTTTAAGAATTCATCCCAAAATTGCGGCTTCAAACAGAAGCTACTTTTGTTTTTATCCCGTTATGATCAACGCACCAATTTGGTGAAACCGGTGTCACAGGCTTTTTTTTTTTTTTTTTTTTTTTTTTTTACTTTTAGAGAATACTCAAAATTGTCAAACTTTGATGCAATGCTCATATTTGAGCTCTGAAGTGGCTGCTTCAAATCAAAATGGTTGCTATTCGTGTCCTTGCAGTAGCTCTGTGTTTGTTTTTGTATTCATTACAACTTACAGAGACATCGATGGTTCCGCCATATTTGGTGTCATTTTGTAGTCCTGGTTAGCTCACTGGGGCTTACTCGATGCCCCGATGTCCCTGAAAACAAGATTAAAAACAAAAGGTGATCAAGCGCTGCAGTTCGTTGCACCCAAATCGCAGAATTGAACCTCTTAAGTGGATTTATTTTTCAAAACAGTTAAGAGTAGACTGTCATTCCAGTAGGACTCGATTGTTTAGAATTGTATTTGAATGGCCCTTGACCTTGAATTGACTTTGTTACGATTCAGCCATTTCATTAAAAAATAATAATAATTAATGCATAAAAGTAAAAAGTCATTTCTTTTTTTAAACTCATTTTTCATGTTATGAGTATTTAAATTATTGGCAGTTAAAAATTCAAACTATTTTGAAACTTTTAAGTGTCCAAAACAAAGTTTCATGATTTGCATCCTTTTAATGGCAATCATTCCTGTGGATATGAATATTTTTGATGTCGTAGGTGAGGAATTTTGTTTAAAATATCTGTGGCGAGCGAATGCGACAAATCCGCCGATTTCAAGTGGTTTTGACTCCAACCAGCGGTTCTGTCATTTTTTTTACACAAATGTTTCTAAAGGTTTTGACGGCAACATTTTCACACACTGACGTATTATTTCAGTTTCCCTAACTTCCTATGGGAAAACCCTGGATTGCAATCTTAGAGGTTCTGCTGTATTGCTAAATACACTGAGAGCTTCTTTGGCCCATTTAATCAATTCTATCTAAAGAAACTTTACACATGCATCCCACGCTTGGACCCGGCTTGTGTAACTGCCTGTCGAACCTCTTTTTTTTTTTTCTTCTTCCTCTCCTATTTTATTTTAATGCGTCACCGCAAAGTTGCAGAAGGGCGGGAGAGCCCTTGTGTGTGTGCGTGTGCGTAAGGGGGTGCACCCTCCCCTCCCTGCGTGAGTCATTGTGATGTGTGCGTAAGCAAGCCGGAGTAGTATTCCACTGCTCGTGCCATTATGATGCCGCTGCGTATTTATCGTCACCGCGCCGCCAGGCTGCTGTAAAGCTTGGCTCACTTTGGATTCTTGACTCACATTTACTTTTTGAACAAGATCGGCACATTGGCCCAAAGAGAAGCATGCGTTGGGAGGAGAAAGACGAATAATGTTGCGTTTGGTCGTCGGTTGAAGGGCTGCTTGAGTGCTTGGGTCTCTGTAGTATTATGTCACCCCTGCAGCCCTATTAAGCCGGCAAACAGGGTGTTAGCTCCATTATAACATCACGCTGCACTCGTGCCAGCAATACAGTACGACAAAGCATTCTAAATCCGAATGTGGGATTTGACGCTGGTCAAGTACTTTCAAAGACGAATATGTTTTCGTTTGAGCTCACATTCAGCTAAGAGTCCGAAAATGTCAACACGTCAGTATTCCGAACACTTGACTCGCTTCCCGTCACTTCCGGAGTAACCTAGAAAGTCACTCTTATCACCCATAGTGCATTGAAATCATATCATACCTCGAAGAACTCCTTATTTATTAGTAGCCAAGTAGCGCTAATGATAGCTGGTGCAAAGTTGCCTTTTTTTTTGTACCATTTCATTGCCTTTTTACTAAAGAGACTGATGAAGTTGTCAAAACAAGGAAGTGAGTTTCATGCTTTTTCACGCTAATTTATTCTCAAACCCCAGTGTAAAACAAAAAACTACAATACAAAGTCCAATACAAATAAAAAATGAAAACGCTCCACTTATACATTAAACTTGTGTATATAAAGCAACAGGCTCGACGATGTCCCCCATAATTATTCATTCGATGGCCAAATGCTGAGTAAAAAGTGGCTTTTTAGTTGATAAATCATCTGTATTAAAAACATGTAAAAAGTGCCACAAAAAAAACCTACATAACGGACATTAAAAGATTCAAGTTTTTCATCCCATTAACTATCGTCCCATACTTGTTCAAATAAACATCTTAGTTGTGATTTTGATGATTTTTGATCAAATACAATATAAAAACCAATATAGGCAGGAATGGTAACACATTATACATTGATAAATTAATAAGGGTAAAATTATACAACTTTATTAAACCGTTGTAAACTTACACAAGCGTATAGCATTTGTTTTTTTACTAATATTTTTGGTGTGCTGCACATTTTTTTCTGTCATAAAAATATATTCTGAAAAAATATTCAGAAAAATGCGGAAAAAATTATTCAGAAAAACAGGGAAGAAATATTTTTTAAAAACAGGAAAACTTTTTTTTTCGAAAAACAGAGCACCAGCTTCTGTTTTTCGTGTAAATTTTCCCCCCTGTTTTTTTTAAATAATTTCACCCCGTTTTCTGATATTTTTTTTCTGTTTTTCTGAGTAATTTTTCCTCCTGTTTTTCAGAATATTTGTCACCACATTTTTCGGAATATTTTTTTAATGACAAGGGAAAAAAATATTTAGTAAAACAGAAAAAAATATTCAGGAAAAACAGAAAAAAAAATACACAAAAATATAGTAAAAATAATCTAAATTGCAAAATGTATTCTATTTTTTTTATTTTTATGTTCCATGTTTGTTTTTTTTTCTTAAATGAGGTACATTTGTAAAAAAAATAATAATAAATAAATAAAATAAAAAAGGTTGATTCCAAAAGTACACAGCATTGTCATTCCCAGCTAAAAGCAACAACAACAACAACAAAATCCCTAATTTAGCTTAGCTGGAAAAATGCTGTGTTACTGTTTTTATTTTCTTCCGCGTGTCTCGAAACATTAAGAAAACTAGTATTTGTCATCCTCGGGACCAATTAGATGTTTATCGCCGTGTTCCTGCGCCACTCGTTCCAACGACGTCACAAAAACACGGCCATTTAGTCAGCTAGGCCCTCACGACGCTCGCACGGATAATCAGATAAACTCGTAAAAGCGCCACAGTGACAAAAAAAAAGGAAAAAATGCACCTTTCGTAGCTTCTCAAAGCCAACTTGTGTACCCGCTGTGTAAAGGTCCACTTGAAAAAATACACACAGGCGCATAATCATCGTGGTCGGCGGTGGCGGCTAATTGACTCGCTACGTGGCGTACCGGCCCAGTGTGCTCATTATACGACCATTTCCTGTTGTGTTGAGTGATAAGCACAAAGATAGAGTTTATATCTTCGGTAATTGCTGGCACCCATTCCAACAGAGGCAAACGTGTCCGGGGATAGAGGCCGCTTTTGTGGATTATATTGTACTTTCTCATCTGAACCTTGAGAGACTCAAGATATAGGTCAAGAGAGGCTTGTTCTCCGCGAACCTAAACATTTTAGTTTATTTGTTTAAAAAAAGCAAATAAATTGTGACTTTTAGGTAAACCAGGGCCCAAAAAATGTTAACCTACTTTCACTCCGTATCACAGGATGCACTCAGGAAGGGAGGAGCCGGCTGGAGATTGAGCCCAGTCGGCTCACGCCGCTTATTGAGGCGGGAGTTGGGTGACCTCGCAGGGGGCGGCGTCCCCTTCAAAACCGACGTTATGTAAGCCGGTTCCCCGGTTGGCGAGGAAGCGCCGAGGACAGACGCATCTCCCCGTCTCCCTCTCGCGGGGGAGGGCGGGCTGTTTAGACAGGTCGCAGCTCGGATCTGAATTAGCAGGAAGGAAAGCGGAGGGGAAGGGAGCGACGGATAAGAACGCTGGCACGTTTTATTTTAGCCTCTTGACTTTTCACCGCGTCCTGCATCTCGACGCGGCACTCCCCAGCCTTTTTTAAACCGCGGATCGGTTTCACGTAAACGAATATTTTGATGGACCGGCAGTGAAATAAAAATCTTTGTATCACACTTTGATGTGTATGGAGGCACCGGCGAATTCTCCTGATTTTCAGAATAAAACTGCTTTCAGGGTCGTGTTAATTTTATCCGCCATTTTTAAATTTAGTCCCAGTTTTAGTCCAGTTTCAATCATATTTGTTAGTTTTTATCATAGTTAGTCAACCTCACTCCATTTTTATTTAGTAGACAATAAATCTAGCATTTTTGTCAATTTTATTCATCTAGTTTTAGTCAACAAAAACTGTCAACATTTTAGTTGGGACAATCATTTTACCCCTGTATATTTTCTTGTCAGCGTTTATTGTTAAACATTTTGATTCTAAAACGATTTCACATAAAATGTCCTCACCTTTTTAATGAAAAACAACTTCACACACAATTACAGTGGCTACTATGGCTCCATGCTACAAGCTAGTAAATTAGCTAGCATTAGTTAGCAGTCGGTTTAACATTATTGTTGGAACGTTATAGCCGTCGGATTAATGTTACATTATAACTATAGTTTACTTATTTATTTGTTTTTAATTATACCTTTCACCGTGATTCCACTTGCGTTCTGTCCCATGTGTTTGTGCATGTTGCACTCGTTAGCTGCAGATTTGAAAAGGGTGTGTGTCACTATGTCACATGACAGTGTCAGTGACAGATTAGCGGAGACCGGATTTTCCAAAATCATTATCATTTTCATGTCGTCTTTGTTCATGAACTAAAATGTCCATAGATTTTAGTCCAGTTTTTATTAAGTGAAGTACATTTTCGTCTCGTCTTCATCCGTCGATGAAAATGCATAATGATTTCGTCCCACTTATTGTTTATTAATTAATAGGTTTTGGTGAAAATTGTGCGGCGACAAAAATATTTTTGTTTCGTTTTCATTAATGAAATTAACACTATTTCAGAGTTTAATGATCAATAAAATATAATACCAAAAGGACCATGGACGGGTACCGATCTGCAACCCAGGGATTGGGGGACCACTGCCTGAACGGGTACGATGGATTTGTCTAGTTCAGTTTCTTAGTTGTCATGCACCATTAAGTTAATTGTTAGGTAGTGTTGATTTAATTAGCACTGTGCGTTTTTGTCTCAGCGGTTTTTTTGGGGGGGGGGGGGGGGGGGTTGTGGTGCAGCAGTAACTTGCTACTAATTAAAAGAGGAGGCCGCGTCATTGAGTTTTGAGAATCCGTCAATCGTCGACAGTTGGGACACCCTTCTGTCACCGTCAATATTTCAAGACAAACCGTATTATAATCGTCAATCTGTCATGTCAGCAAAAAAAAATAAAAAAAAACATCCGTCATTTGAAGTGTACCTTCCATCAATATTGACGGTATGTCCACCTCTGCTAATAAAAGTTTTCTTGAAAGAAGTGAAAATTCCTGCCGTGGAACGAACGGTCCTCACCATATCCAACGTTTCTCGTGGACACAGGTCAGATATTACGACGGGGTTTTATGCTGGACTCTTTTTCTTGTTCAAGGATAATCTGGCAAGTGTCACCCAGTTTGGATTCCCCATGGGTAGAGGTCTTGATTGTCGTGCAACAACACGGGTTTGAATCGCTTCACATTAGCTTTAGTGCTACTGTAAGTAGATTGGCTACTTGATATTGGATACTGGGTTATTTTTTCATTCTGGAGGGACTTCTTGCGGTAGTAGGAACCACCACAAGACTTGCATCCAAGGTTTCTTGCAGTCTTAAAGGGTGGTGGCCTTAGTCTGCATACTGTAGTGGTTAGGATTTTGGTCAAAAACGGTTTGATCCTGGTTCACACAAGTTTGGTGCTGCACTATTTCAAGTCTGTAGGGACTGGAAGCTGATGTGCTTGTTAACGTCTGGAGGTACTTCCTGAGGGAACCCTGAGAACCCACCACGGAACTGATCTGCCTCAAAGTATTACGTGATCTTCCTCTCCGCATGTTATCTATCCTCTTCCACCAATCAGTGGAAGGGGAAATCTGCTTTTCTTAACAGTCTGGGGTTTGAGTCCCTGGCAGACGGTGGCTGTGATTTCTCTGCTATGATCTCGAAATCAGAACATCGAAGAAGTATATCAAGGAAATGTAGAGTCTTAGTGAGAGAAACTGGAGAAAAAGAATCGATGTCCAATGGCTACCTTCGAGGTACAGAAATAGAGCTTGACGAGTGAATTGCCTTCTGTCGGTCCAAAGGAAGACAATAAACAAAGAGAAGTGAAAGTAAATGTTGTTATGCTTTCTGTTTCCCTGATTGGCCTCGTCCTTCTAGCTTTTCAACTTACCTCAAATTACTCCTTGTGACTGCCGCCAAACAGGTAACTTTGGCGAGCATGTCTTGTTTACCTGCCGAAAGCCGAGGTGCGGCTTGGTCGAGCCATAAAGGCAATTACTGCGACAAGGAAGTTGGGGTAGAAGATCGTGCCAGGTCGCATACTGAATATCCGAATGTCTTTACCTCACCTCGACGTCCCGTCTTCAAAATGTCTCTCAAGTACGTGTGCCCTTGTTAAAGTTCCCTGACTGCTCTGGGCACCGGACTGCCAGACAGCACGCCGTCCGTCCAGCCGCGGCGGGATGCGGCGGCCATTGCCAAAAGGTTTGACGTGCGGCTGGCGAGGGATGTGTGTGTTCATTAGTGTCTGGCACAGGTTCAACACTGCCGCCTTGCCTAAAAAAGTCTGTCATTGTCAGTTTAATGTGAGCACAGGCTGAGCAACCCACGACCCCCACCACCCCTCACCCCTCTTTCGTCTCAAATTGATGTTTGACCTTCAGCGTGTTGTTTTCGCAGACGTTTCTCTGAGCTCACTTTTACTTCGCTTAACTAACAGTCGACTGCACATTCTGAAAACTGCAAGTGCAGTTCAGTGGTTTCTAGAAAAAATATTAAATGATAATGGAAGACTTGAAGACCTGAGGAACGGGCCACAGTTTGGATCGGAATTGGCAGGAAGGAAAGCAGAAAGGGAGGGAGCGGCAGATTAGAACCCTGGTAGTGGCTTCATTTCAGCTCCTGGGCTAAGTCCTAAATTGACCCAAAATATGTTGAGACCTTCCTCGTTTTGCTTCAATGTACTTCTGAAAAATTTTAAGGTGCATCTGGATCCCTCCTTTGATGAAGCTAGCGAGGTTACCTCGACATCTTAGCTCACCGACAGCTGGTCAAATATTAACTTAAATTGATGTCGGTTATGCGTTTAATTGAGAAGACAATAAAACGATAGATTAGAAAACATGAAGAGTGTAATCTTGGAACTATGCCATTATTAACTCATTCACTGCCATTGACGGCTATTGACGTCAACAATTCATTTGAACTATTTCTATTAGTTTTCTATTTCTATAACATTTTGTTGAGTATGAAAACCTACAAAAAAAAGATTGTACATTTAGACCAGATATAACCATTTGTGATTAATCATGAGTTAACTATTAAAGTCATGCGATTAATTCCAATAAAAAAAATTATCGTCTGACGCCCTAATTTTTGATCATCTTTTCTTTTTTGAATTTTTTTTTTGAAAAAAAGATTATTTAAAAAAAGAAAAGATTATTTTTTTTTCCACTTTTGTTAACATGAGTATGAAAACCTAGAAAAAAAAATATTGTACATTTAGAACAGATATCAAATTTATGATTAATCGATTAATGCGATTAATTACAATTAAAAATTAGGAGAGTCGGGCAATTAAAATCATCATTAATTGCATGAGTTAACTCACAAGTTAACTCACGATTAATCACAAATATTATATCTGTTCTAAATGTACAATAAAAAAAAATTCTAGGTTTTCATACTCTTGTTAACAAAAGTGGAAAAAAAATGTTAAACTAATAGAATATTTAACGTCTATAACCGTCAATGGCAGTGAATGAGTTAAAGTGTTTATTATTTAAAAAATACTCCACTTTGAGTACTTTTTTGGCCTTTAGTGGGTTCGCCATATTTGATGTGACAGTGCCTCCGTAAATTAACGCACGTCAACTTCTCCCATTTACACACACTAGATTATGGGAAGCATATTAGCACCAAAATCAACTTAAATGATGTCGTTTTAAAATCGGATCATTATAAATGTCCTGTGCCACATTCAACATATTTCAATATGAAATCATCATGGAGTAAAAGTACAGGGTATCAGCGTGTTGCTCAAAGACACTTGCAGCTATGTGTCCGGGGGATGCTAAGGTGGGGACCCACGATAGCAGGTGGCATTCTTAATTGCTTGGCCACGGCTGCCTCGTGATTTGTCATCACAGTAACAGTGTGAAACATTAAGTTATCATTGGTCAAAAATGATTAAGATTTTCTGACTTGGCCTTTAATTTGATTGAACCAATTAATGACTTGACTCCGATAAAATTTGGCGGTGACTCGACTTTTTATTTTTATTTTTTATTTTTTTTATTTTTTTTTACCACAGTGATTTGAGAATTGAAGGTTACAACTTGAGACTTGCAGTTAACTGTACTTCGCCTTGCTTTACAACCGTCTACTAGCCTTCCTAGTCCTGGTTCATAGAGCATAATCCACATTCGCCCTCATAGTCTTCATTCCAGGTGATGGAGAGCAGTCCAAACAATGGGAATCACCGTCACTGTACAAATACATACAGTCTGAACTGTATCAGCAAACTAGTCCCGTTTACTGTAACATATCACTTTCTTGCTTTTTTTGATGGCGCACATGAGATTCCAGAAAAAAAACACACACACACACACACAAGTTTTAATCTGCAGACTCACACTGGCGAGACTGTCTCACTCTCACATGAGCTTTTTACCATTGTGCCGGTGCCGCCCAGCCGTTGTTCTAGTGCTCCGCGCCAATAATGGCAGTTATTTTTCTTTCTTTGACGCTGGGCTCCTAAAGCGGGGGCTTATAAAAGTCAATTACACGTCTATAAAGCTAACTTGCGGGGTTTGCGAGGCCATGTTTGCAATTGCGTCATCGCGGCGGGGAAAAGAAAATCCAAATTATGTAACGTAGCACAGTCGCAGTAGGTAGGCTAGCTGAACCTCTGCTATTTTAGCGAGTCAGTTCCTTGGTTCCCACGATCTGGTTATCGAGGCTGGATTTATACTGCAGGTCCAAGTGCGCAAAGTAGGAATTTTTCAAATGATTGCAGTCAGATGAGCACTGGTAAATTTGGTATTTTTGTAACTCTCATGGAAAATAAAGACATCTACAAAATGTAGGAGTATTTTGAATGTTGGATATTTTTTTTTTAGGGTTTGGTTTCATGTGGAAAAAATAAGCTGAATATTTTTGACACAACAAAATAAAATTTAACACTTTATTTAGTCTCATCTGATTCTTCCCCCTCATTGATTTATACATGAGGATAACCTCCGTATTAATCTACTGGTCAAAATCAGCAACCATTTTGTTGATTTAATGATGACCACACCTAAAATGTAGCATATTTTAATTATGTTTTATTGTCTATGCTTTTGCTGTGGCTTCGATTTATAGCAGGCGTTTTGTTTTTTGTTTTAATGCGCTTATTGTTTTTTTTTTTTTTGTTTGTTTTTTTGACTGACATCACCGATTGATGCTCTTTGTTGTCCTCAAGATGGCATTGACGAGGTGACTTTTTTTTGGGGGGTGGGGGGGGGCATGAATTTGTATTTATTTATTTAGTTGTGTGTTGTTTTTAAAGGTATTTATTTTTTCTTTAAGCTGACATTGCATTGATGAGGTGACATTTTTGGAGGTGGGGCGGGGGCATGAGATTTTTATTATATATATATATATATATATATATATATATGGGAACTTTTTAACAATCCAATAAAACCAAGCGTGATGGAAGAAAAATATTTTATTCATAGTAATTGAAACCTTAAAACATGCCATTTAAGAAACAATGTTGGAATTTTCTTTTTCTTTTTTTAATTACGTCCTGTACATGACTTCTACCTGTATCGGAATCCATTGAAATCTGTTGTTGAGATTCCTCATTGACCGCTGCAACATCTCAGCTGGGATTCCATCATTGTTTGATTGTAAATAGCATGTTTTAAGGTTTCAATTGCTATGACGAAAATATTTTTCTTCCATCACTCTTGGTTTTATTGGATTGTTAAAAAGGTCCCCCTTTTTTTTTTTTCACCCTGTACAAGTATATGTGCCTCTGTGTAATATGTGTCACTACAGGTTGGGACACACTGACCTAAACAAGGCGGTGTAAAAAAGTATTTTTGTGCTTGACTTGTAACACAACATACTTGTTCCCCTTGTCACTCTTTGGCATGTATGACAATATAAGTGATGTTAATGATGGCCTACTTGCGTGCTTACACCCACTCGTGACTCATCGCCAATCCTGAAACTGGTTTGCCCGTTCTCCTCCCGTGACTTCAGCCACGTCCGACGCGCCGCTATCTGCCCTTTTCCCTACAGGACAGTGTAGCGTAGTATCGTACGTCACGCGTGCACTTGCTCACTTTGCTTTGTAACTTTGTTGTGACAACGTCGCAGTTATGCATAGCTACAACTTCTGATAGGCTTGTTTTTTTTTTCTTAATCACCGATGGACTGCGTGGGAGGTTTGTGCTGCAATTTGCTGCCACAAGGAGGCTGAGCAAAGTCCAAGCAACAGTAGCAACACCTGCTTTACCTTTACAAGAATCGGACAGCGGAAAAAACACGTTTGCGGAATCTACAGTGTTTCGTCATTTTATTGCCCACACGCTGTCTGGAGGTGGCACTGAAGTTTCCGTTGACCTACAACACGCAAGAGATGCACTTTGTAACTGGAAGTGGAATTGCAGTGGTACCTCGGAGTTTCTGCGAAGTGTTCAAAGTCCCCAAAAATGTTTCCCATAGGAAATAATGTAAATGCAATTCATCTGTTCCCAGGCTCCAAAAACAGAAACTTCCTGGAGAACCCAATAACCCTTTTCTTCTTTGGAAAAATTATGAATTATACATTAAATGACTGCTATAAATTCACTGAACACCAAAATATGTTTTTTCAATTTTAACCTTTTTTTTTTAAATAGCTCAGAGTTGCTAATTTATCAAAATATATAAAACATACTCCTAGGCATTCTGCAACATGATATGAAATAGATTAACAAAAAAAAAACACAATTTTACCATCTGATGGTTTGCTAAAAAGATGGTTTTGTTTGGATTAATTTCCAGCTCAACAAAACAGCATGTTGCCAGCCATCTTGTCACCACCACTCTGGCTCATGTAAGTGCAATATTCATCCACGAGATGACCCCATGCAGGGGTCAGAAGTGGCACTCTGGATTTTTTAAGTTAAATTTGTAAAAAAGAAAAAAAAGGTCTTTGTTATTTGAGTAGCAGAATTTATAGGGGCCAAATTTGACCCCGTGGGTTCTCCAGGGTTAATTTCTATTTATGTAAAATAAGAGTATTTAAACAATAAAAATAAAAATACCTTACCTTTGTTGTTGTGGTGTGATGGCCTCAGCGGATGAAAAATGCTATGTTAACGAATGCATGCTTTTAGTTCAGTGCTGTGTATTTTACATTGGGCATATTGTTAGACAACCAAGGGGTCCTTGTGCATTGTTTAGCATCAGGCACGTTGTTGAACATCTAAGGGAGGGTCCTTGTGCCAGTATTTACGTAAGTAGTTACAATGGCGAGATCATCTCCTTCCTAAATCCACTGTGGTTCATAGCACTGTGCGTTTTTATTTTCTGCCACTGGCCGCTGTCTTTCTTTGGGCCCACGGCGAAGAAAATTGTCGCGGGAAAATCCAAATGCACTCGCGAATGTACGGAGCACCTCCGGGATTATTCACTCTGACTGGAAATGAGCAGCGCTTCGTCTCCACTACCGCACGTGAGCATTCGGCATCGGCTTCACTCGGCTACCCGATCAAGGTACGTTCGGCGTTGCTTGTGTGTTCAAACTCCGACAATGAGGTCAAACTGAGGCATTTTTTTACTCCGATTTTTTTGGGTCGAAGTCCGGTTTGTACGAGTTCTGAGACGTTGGAACTCAGAGGTTCCACTGTATGCTCAAATGTGGCATGTCAAGATGAAGAATTTGAAACATCTCAACTAGTAGTTCAGCCATTAAAGCCCTGGGAATTAGTTTTAAACGCGGTCAGTGATAATTCCGTTGGCAAAAAATGTTCACCATTTTTTTCCCCATCACGAATTTTTTACAAAAATTACAATTGAGACGGTGGTGAAAACTAAATATTTCGTCGATGACTAAAAAAAAATGAAGTCCAATCAGAAGGAGGAATTGCGGGTGGGAGAAAAGATCCATTCAAAAACTGTTCACTGCATTTTATTTAACATTCAAACATGTTGACAGCATTATGCAACTGTAAGATTAATCAGAGGCAATTAAGCACCTTTTTTATTTAGTTGAAAACTAACTTTTAAGACGACAAATGATTCTTATTTCAACATGTTTCATTGAAACAAAGTTTGATAAAGACACCGTTGTGTCAAATGTGCGTCTTAAACTAGTTACAAATAGCTGTGTTTATAATTTTCTATATAAAAGCTGAAATGTATGCTGCAGGAAAACATCTTGAATTAAAACTAAAATACAATCAGATGAATAAATTATGGCAGAAACGAATAAATACAAAATTGTCAAATTAACACTAAAACCGGTAGAAAATAGTACCTCCCCCAAGGTCAAACTATCCAACCCATCATGCATATTGAGTCTGACTAGAAATGTGTCCTGAAGGTTAATGTGTTATTCGCCGAGTGACGTTTGCAAGCTGAGCCATGACTGCTCGTTACATGAGCCCTGCGCAACTCTTATGTCATTTTCAGTCGACCAAAAGAAGCAAAATGGCTGCCCACAAGATGCCTAAAAATGGTTGGGTTTTGCTGCTCAATTCATATTCCACAAACACAATATTATTCAGAATACAATATTTATATTAGTAAGGCTGCATATAACATACAGTATTATTATAAAGAAACATTTTTGGGTTGACTTTCCCTTAAAGTTATTTTTGTTCACTGTGTGTATCAACAGCGCCTCTACTGGTTGCAGCAAAGTAGTGCACTCCATCTTGACTCCAATTCCCTCCTGATTAATCAGCTCCACACGATGGACCAAATCCTTGGATGACTTCACAGATCATTGTGTCCACCCCGAGTTGCTAGCTTTGTTGTTAGCAACATTTACTCTAATGTTGTCTAATTTATGCTGCGCATCCAACTTTTTCCTCTCTACTTCCTCCATCCTTTCCTCCCACGACGCAAACGCAACAGCGCGCGTCCGTCCAAACATCTGACCGAGTGCGCAAGACCTCAGCGGACTCGCTGCATTCTTGCGCCCTGCCCGAACGCACACACGCACACACACACACACACACACACACACATTGAAGCATTTCCCTTCTCAGCTGCTTGTCAGGGTGCCACGCCCGACCCTCATGACATCATCCTGTGATGTCATCATGGGACCAGCGGCATCCAGTGCAACTTCATCATCAACAGCATCATCATCATCATCATCATCATCCTTTGGCAATGGTGAACGAGCTCGGATGGGAGGCAGCTGGATTAGAATGACGCCTTCACACATGTCAGCGTGCGCGTGCATGGCTGCATGTGACGTGTATGTTTTGGATTACGAGGACGTATTTTGGGAACCGATGATGTCGGCCATAACGTTTGTAGTTTCTGAATTTGTGTGTGTGTGCGTTAAGGAATTTGTAGTCCCACACCAAAATGTTTAAAATGACATTCAGTGATCCCTAGCACCATCTAGTAGTCAAAGAATAGAATTAGAAGCCCACAGGAGCACACACGCCACGGGGGCACCGATAGACCACATTTCGCAAGCCTACCGCCATTTTTTATTTTGCGTGTGCATACGAGCATCTCGGCAAACGACGGCGACCTGGCAGCTGTTGTGAAGCCCGGTGAGCGACGCTGAAAATCAGAGCGAGCCAGAATTAGCCGGAGCGGCTAACGAGAGCGGCCTAGCGGAAGAAGCTAGTAAAAAAAAAAAAAAAAAAATAGTAAAAGCGTGTGAGAGCAAAGCAGAAAGTGACAAGTGACGGCCCCGGGTCACGGAAGATAGTGACGACCACCTGCAGACTCCAGCTGTGGAAGGTCAAGACAACCCGGGCTAAATACGTTCGCAAAGTTGTCCTTTGGGCATCCGTAGCAGGAAGATTATATATTATATATATATATATATATATATATATATATATATATATATATATATATATATAATAAGTTTATGCAATACAACATTTTTTTCCCATACTATTGACATAAACAGTCGGGGTTTTTTTTAATGAAGGAATTGCTAGTTCATTACTAGATGGCGCTAGGGATCACTGAATGTCCCTTTAACCAAACCATGGACAGTTCATTAGCGCAATGCTAACATGAACGAAGGCTATTAGCTTCTATGGTTCGGTTATTATAAACCTTTAAACTGTTACATAATATATAACAATTGTTGTTGGGCATATATTCTCCATTTTTATTTTTAATGGAGTTTAATTGGAGGCCTCTTCTCTCTTCCGCACTGGCTTAATGTTGTTTATGTTGTGGTACTACACTCGAAAGTTGGACTTGCCTGTAAACTGTAAAAACCAATCAAAATCTGCGATACCCGTGGGGGGTTCACTATGCATTTGTGTGAGTGTGTGTGTGTGTGTGTGTGTGTGTGTGAGTTAAGGAATTTTATAGTCTCTCACCAAAATGTTTAACCAAACCATGGAACAGTCACTAGCGCAATGCTAACATGAATGCAGGCTATTAGCGTCCATATTTTGATTATTATAAACCACCAACAACAACCGCTACATAACCTACAACAATTCTTGTGGGCATATGTTCTCTAGTTTTATTTTAACGGAGCTAAATTGGAGATCTTCTCCGCTTCTTCTCTTTCTATTAAACCGCATCTCTTCCACGCTAGCTCAGTGCTGTTTATGTTGCGGTACTACACTGTAGGGGCAAAAACTCGAAAAGTTGAACTTGCCCGTATACTGTACTGTAAAAACCAATAAAAAAATCTGCGATGTCAGGGGCGCAAGCGATGAACCCCGCGGAGTATTTGTGTGCGTGCGTGCGTCCATAGCAGGCCAAAAGGAGCAATTAAGCTAATTCAATCAACATGAGTGTGGCTTTCCTTTGGCTATTCCGTGCTGTTTATATTTGTAGTGTGCTTTTTGGACCACATCGGCGTTGTGCTGCTCTCACCGTTTCCAACACAAAGTTATTACTGATTTGGCTTCAAGCGGGAACAAAGGGTGAAAAGGAGAACAAATGGTCAGAGGAAGGTGACTACGGTATATGGCGTGCGTGGGATGGGACGGGAAAGGCTTGGGACATTTATAAATGACTTTTGAGTTTTAATAGTCACATGGAATTTCGAGCGTACAGTTTAGGAAAGTTGTAACCACGCTACACTAATGAACGCCAATGCAAGCACTGTATCAAATGTGCAGCTTTTAAAAAGTGAATTATGCTCACTTTGATGCTAGTTTTGGATGCATTGTTACATTCTTGTGTGCCCCATTTGATGTCATTATTTGACGCTTTCTTGGGCTAATGACTGAACTTGGCTATGCGTATGTTAGATTTAGGCCACTCTCGCGTATAATTAGATACTGTGACTTTTCTATTATGTGCTGATTCTTTCTTTTGGTGCACGTCGTGACAATTTTTAAGATACGTCAGCCCCGTGTGGGCGTAATTAAGATGGATTTCGGATGGATTACCGCTAGACCTTCTTCCGCATCTGTGTGGTTGATAAGACTCGATCATTCCGGTAATCGTCTTTCTTAACTCATTCACTGCCATTGACGGCTATACACGTCAAAAATTCATTTGAACTATTTCTATTACATTTTTTGAGTATGAAAACCTAGGAAAAAAATATTGTTGTGATTAATCATGAGTTAACTATTGAAGTCATGCGATTAATTCCAATTAAAAAAAATTATCGCCTGACGCCCTAATTTTTGATAATCTTTTCTTTTTTGAATTTTTTTTTGAAAAAATATTATTTAAAAAAAGAAAAGATCATTAAAAATTAGGTCGTCAAGCGATTCAAAATGTTAATTGTAATTAATTGCATGACTTCAATAGTTAATTCGTGATTAATCACAAATTTTATACCTGGTCTAAATGTACAATAACTTTTTTCCTGGGTTTTCATACTCTTGTTAACAAAAGTATAAAAAAAAATTAAACTAATAAAAATAGTTCAAATCCATTTTTGACGTCTATAGCCGTCAATGGCAGTGAATAAATCTATATTAAATCTGGTCATTAATAGTATAGCAAAAATTGAGATAAGAAGGTAGAACAATTCACGCTATCCATATGTCACATTTCTTGAAAAGGCTTATGGCAGTCTAGAAAGTGTTAACAAGCTAATAAATCATCAATTTACGATATATACCCCTATTGTAGAGCTTCCCCCCCCCCCCCCACACTTTTTCATGGACGTCACTGAAAGTGCCACTCTCATCACAAGCGAGTGTTTATCAAAGCTTATCACGAGCCTTGCGGCGAGCCTTGGAAACCACCGCAAAGCGCTCGCAACACGCTCATGGCACTCATCCCGGTTCCTGGTCAGACAGACAGACAGACAGTCAAGATAGACAAGACAGATTGAATGAGCGCGTCGCGAAGCTCAAAGCCGGTGACGGCATCCCGACTCTTAATTAGCCGCTTCAGTCGACTTTACGCCACACGCTCTGGTCAAATCTTCTCCAGATGTTGCGATAAAGTAAGAATATCCTTCATGCTGTAATCCTGTAACGTGACGGGTAAACAACACTTTTAAGGGCTGGCTCAGTCAAGCGGAGCGTACACATACCGATAATCGGGACGAATTTGAGTGTTTTCCTTTCATTCAAAGTCAGCATCGGATGATTATCGGATTATCGAAAGATTACACTGAGCAATGATCCTGTGGTATTTGGTCTGTTAAGTGAATTTTCCTCCCCGATCCGTTTGGAAAAGGGTCATGGTCAACAATTGTATATATTAGGGATGTTCGATACCACCTTTTTTTCAGACCGATACCGATACTCAACTCTTGAGTAGTCACCGATACCACTACTACAAAAAATTCCCCCCAAAATTGACAGATAATTTTAAAGAAAATCTATATATTCCAATATAGTATTTTTCCTATTTAAATTTTTTTAATTAAAGGCAATTCTCTATTCCTCTAATGTCTAATTCCTAGTTCCTGATGATTATAAAAATGACGATAAAGTTAGAAGTCGGTATGTGTGTAGTGTACCCACATGAAGATGTTAAAAAATTGTGTGCATGTACTTTAAATGTGAATAATTGGTATGTTTGGTCCCATCTTAATGCTTCTAATTGGTACGAGTGTAAAATCAGTATGTGTGTACCTTGCATAAACATGTTAAAATTGGTTCTTGTATATCTCACTCTAAAGAAAAAAAAATTGGCAATGAAAACTTATGAAATAGCTAAAACTAAAATGGGAAAAAAATACATACACACAAAAACCGAAAACTTTTAGATTTGATTAAACTATCGATTAATCGATTCATTTTAATTTTGCATTAAAATGTATTACAAATGCTTTTTTCCCCACGATAACTGGTTATTGATGTTTATTTCGCATTCGTATAGTGGTTAAAAAAAAAGGGTCAAATTAAAGTTTTTAAACACAGAAGAAAATCAGTCTTCTTTCATGAAGGACTACAGAAATCAGTGAACAATTACAGTTGATATGGTGAAAAATCTGAAGATTTGGACAATTTTAAATACAAAAAAAATGTCTCCAAACAATTACTCGATTATTCAAATAGTTGCCAATTAATTAAATAATTGATTAATGGAGTAATTTTGACAGCTCGTATGTGTGTGTGCTGCGTTAAAAAATGCCATGTACCTGGATTTACGTGTTGAAAATCTGCATGCATGTACCTTTTTTTTCTTTTTCTCCTGGATAGCTCAGTATTGTTCATTTGGTAATTTTACAGATTTGACATGTCATCATCATTGCTCTCTTTTTTATTATTTAAAAAAAAAAAAAGTAATTTTTATTTTGTATTTGGGTGATAATATGCATGTGCGTGTGTGTGTGCGTGCGTGTGCGTGTGTGTGTGTGTGTGTGTGTGTGTGTGTGTGTGTGTGTGTGTGTGTGTGTGTGTGTGTGTGTGCGTGCGTGTGTGCATGTGTGCATGTGTGCGTGCGTGTGAGCGTGTATTCATTAGTTCACCTAAAACCTATTAAAAATCCCATACCGTTCACCTAAACCGAATACTTCAGAATCCAGCCAGAGTCGTGAGGTTGTCAGGAGACCCGAGGAAGGATCAAAGAAAAGAAAGGAAAGTGAAATCCATGCATGCGTGTACCTGGTGTAGAAGAATTGGAATGTGTGTACCCTGCATGCTGTCCTTGTCCCCGCGACCTCTAGCCCATTTAAATCATAGCGTCTTCTACCTTGCATGTCAAATATGCAGAACCTCGAAGGGGAAATCCTGCATTTTCAGCTGACTTGGACAGCAGGAATCCTCCGTGATGGATGTTTCGCATTAGGGCAATAAAGTGGACTGGAAGAATCCACATTGGATCAATAGCAGCGGGGGCGGGCGACGGGCCAAAGCGTGTCGTTAGCCGCGTATTCATTTTGGCAGCGGCCGGGCCCGCGTTGTGATCGCAGCGGTTTGTTTCTAGAGGCCTGTTTACCAAAACAAAGACATCGCATTAGTGGTTCCAGAGCCGCGCGCTGACGTCGGAAAAGGCCTCCGCGGAACGTACGCATGTGGCGACGCGAGGTCACGTCACTCTTGCGCCGTGCAGCGCGTTCCCAACAACCATTCCGCGGGTGCAGAAAAAAGCACAACGCCACCATCTGGACTCTGGATCCGATGTCGCCGATATCTCGCTGCAAATACAAGACATGTGTCAAAATGTTCCTCGGCCGTTGACCCTTAATCGCATTTACTGAACACACACACACACGTCGGCGGTGGGGTGGAGGCGGGGTTTGCGGCTATGACGGGCTTTTGCGTCTTGTTATCTGTTTTCTTTACAGCTCACAAGGAGTTTATTGTATCCCACCGGGATACCTTGGACTTCAAGTCAATCCTGTGGACGCTTTTCGAAAAGTGATACTTGAGCATACATGCACCAAAATTGGTGTCCACAGATCTTTAACACTTACATAATGTTTTGCGTTATGACGTATGACAGCAATAAAAATACCCGAATGTCATTCTTCTGTAGTGTCGTTGCTACCGAGTTTCAGAGGTGGCAAATCCAGGTCCAGAAAGTAAAAACCCTGCCACAGTTTGGCTATAGCTGCAGGTGCTGGCTAGCTAGCTAGCTCCCCGGGTGCTTGGATACATGCTAGGAAGCTAGCTAGCTAGCTCTGCTGAGTTTATGTACTAAGAGGCTGTTCCAGGTCAATTTTGAAGAAAATGGTTGTCATGCTAGTAAACTTCAAACGGAAAGTGTATACGCCATATATGTGTATTTGTATGGGACTGCGCTAACGTGAAAGAATGAGTTTGAATGTCCTTACCACATTTACACTATAGCTCCCTTAGTTGCACTTAATAGCCACGGAAATAAGTCGTTTTCTTTTTACTGCTGAATTTATTGCTTCTTGCCAACAATAAATCCACCGTGAAAACTGCAGCAAAACACACATACAAACATCACAATTAGCACCAAGAAAATAAAAACAGCTTAGATTTAACTTACACAAAAGTGTTGACAGACACAAAATAAACTAACCTTGTTGGCTGGATGCGACGTCCAAAAAGGGAATTAGGCTTGTTTTCTTTCTTCTATCTTCGTTTTTCTGTTTTTCTCTCAACTCAACATCGTGTGTCTCGCTGCGTCTTAATGATCCTTCTTAACTGTCCGTCCTAAGCTCTTCCTCTACTCACTTACTCACGTACACACATCCACCCCGCTACAGCGCCCTCTCTGGCGTGGGTGGCGACAAACACCCCAAAAGCAAAGGAAACAAAATGCACAAAAATGACAACGTGGCAGTTGCATTCACGTTTCTTTTTGGGGTCATGGTGCAAAGTTGGAGTCCAAATGAGGTTTGTGTGTATTTTTATGGGCCAGTGGGGTGTTTGAAAGGGTCCCGAGAGCTGTCTGTGTTTCCATCACAGTTGCGCAGGTTCATGCATCTGCCGGTCTTTAAAGGTTCACGGGGGAATCTTGAAAGAATCAAAGACTAAAACAACAAAAAAGAAAGATCATACTTATGACTCATATGGAGGTCAGAAGGTGCGTTCAGTTTGATAGGCGCAAGAACGGCACCTGCGAAAACAAGTGACTGCATTGTAGCAAATAATATACACGTTCCCTTTTCTCTGAAAGACTAACGATTAATTGTCCGTTGATTAATGTCAGACGGGATTAACACATTTTGAAAAGATCTTTTGGTTATAATTAATACAAAGTAATGCTGATTGGGTCATTTCAGACAAAAAACTATATTTATTGCTTTAATTGGTTGATTTTCACCATTATGAATGCTTGTTCAATAACTTTAATGTGTTTTTTTTTAATCACAATTAAACTTTGCCACTTAAGTAATTAAAGCAAAGTAATGACGATTGCTTCCTGTCTTCACCAGTCTCTGCTTGTCGTCAAAACAGTCAAAAGGCTTTACAAATCATCAATATACTTAAAACATCACATTCATGATCGAAGGTTGTCACATTTGCTTTATTATCTCATTCACTCCCAGCCATTTTCGCTGAAGCAATCCCCTTCACTCCTGGCTGTTTTACTGGATTTTGACTGATTTTGCAAGGCCCACAGAATATTGTGTTCTATTGCTATATATATATTTAAAAAAAAGGAACATACCAAAAGAAAGATTAGAGTCTCTTTTTTTCATCAGGAAAAATAAGTATATTTCTATCTGTTTCTGTTTTGCAGCAATTAGCATTAGAATATAGCTAAGTTTAGAGCTGTGAGTAAATTAACTTTTTTTCAACATGGCCCTGGTTGATCACTCTGCTGCCACCTACTGCCCGTTTTAGTAATAATTGCCATTGCTTCAACCGTTTTATGCAGTTGAGAGGCTGTATCAAAGCCGTCTGTATGCTCTAGCATAAAAAAACAAAAACATATGAAAAACATATAAATACGTCTTTGGGAGCATGCTAATATATGAAATGGAACATATTTATAATTCTTTGTGAGCAAATGAGTTAATACAAAGTAACTCTTACTGATTCAGGGATTCACCATTTTGAATCGTGATTTTTGACCAAAGTTAAAATGCTATTTGTAAGCTTATCGGTTTAAAACATTACATTGATTATCCAAGTTTGTCATGGTTTATAAAAACAAAGTCACCGTTTTTTCCTTTTCCCTTTTCTTTGTTTACTATTACATCACAATACGATCCGGGGTACATTATGCTGATGTGTGAGCACGCGCCGAGACGACCCTGGAACAAGAACATGCCGGGTTATCGCGAGAACATCTGCGCATGGATGAATAATGTCGTTATCTCATGCGATCGCAGAGATTCCAGCCGCCGGCCACCCGAGCCGCCGAGCCTCGGACGGTCGAGGTGAGAGTTCACGCTGACACTTATCATGTGCTGATTAAGACGTACGATGACCCTCGACCCCGCCTCGCAAATGGAAAGCACGTGTGGGCAAACAGCAACATTAAAAAATGTGTTTGTACAAAATCTTTTTGCTCTGTTACAGGAAACGAACTCTTTTGTCTTCTGTTTTCTCTCCTGATGCTTTTATTGCTTATGTCTGTTACACTCGCTTTTCTTGGCGTCAATGAGTAGTTTTACTTGTTATATAATTGAATAGAAAATGCTGAGGATAATAAGGCTTACTTTTGATTGGCACTCTCCAGAAGTAGTTAATGATGTCACCTTTTGGTGGGTTTTGACATGGCTAAAAAGTCGGCCATTTTTCCTGGCGGTAGGTGCTAGCATAAATGCTACAACTACTGTTCGTTTTTGTTCGAATTTTAATATTTTTGACCAAAAGGCCTTCCTTTGAACCTCAGGAACTATTTCATCACTCTTCACAAAACAGGTATTTTTTTGGGGAACGGGAAGTCAACATGGATTCCAAATCATTGAGAAGATTGGTGCATATTTCAGTAACCTTTTGACCTTTTGTTTACATTGACATTGAAATTGACCTTGTGAGTCATGTGACTTCAACATTTTTTATTAAATGTTATCTCACATATTCTCAGTGGTATTTTATTTATTTATTTGTTTGTTTGTTTTTGTTTGGCAGTACCCATACCCTCAGATATTCACTGAATATCCAGTAAATAGTCATTTGAATATTCTTTGAAATCAATGAAAGCAAAATGTTACTAGAACAAACCCCAATCTTCTAAAAACTTTACAAGTTTGCATCCGTGATGAATTACCTTTCCAACGATATGTATTTTGTGACGCTTGACCCAGTAGTTCCTGAGATATAAGGGTTCAAAGGAAAGCGGCCTCGCCCCTTTTTGGCGAAAATATTTTTTTTTAAAACAGCTCTGATTGGCCTAAAATGTGAGATTTACTAGTACTAGTACTTTCATTGAAATCAAAATCTGCTTGGTAAAAAAAATCAGATTTTTTTTTGTGTGTGTCTGTGATTTGGCATGGAATGATCCCAAAACAGTTTCAAAAAGTGATGCTTGAAATGGAAGAGGAAGTCGGACATTTTGTTTGTTTGCATTCCACAAGACATGCTGGCTCCACAATGTTTTTTACATTTTTAAACTACAGTTCCACTCCATGTCAAGATATTGTTATATTCTTTTCCATCTGCAATTGAGTAAAAAAAATAAAAATACCAGGAATACCATACTCTGTCTGGGCTCATTGTGGGTGGAAAGAGTGAATATTTTCTTCAGGAAGGGATGGCTGTCATTTTGGAGGAAGGGTCCGTAAGGGTCCGCCGCCTCCCACGTTTTATCTTTAGTTAGCGTTGAAGCATTGCTGAAGTTCTCCAACACGTTGAAGGCACGGGGGTGTTTCTCCCCACCGCATAGCTGAGGGAAGGAAGCAGCGCTGAAGCAACATGGTGGAAAGTCAGGGTGTTGTGGTTATGGAGTGGGGGGGGGCTTAAACTCTGGTGACCCCCGGGTTTAATTCCCTGCGCATACCAAGTCGTAATCCACAATCCAGCTTCTTTTTTTTTCTGAAACCCTCACTGGTGAATCTTTATTTTCGATCACAACATAGGTATATATTTTGTTGTTGTTGTTGTACAAATATTATGCTAACATGAGTGAACTAAAACTTCTGTAATCAACCCATTTTCACACATATCGATAATGAGTGGTTGCAGGTCATCATTGCTGCCTAAACCAGTCGTGCAAACCAGTTCAACCGGACTCATCAAAGACCTTCCGCCAGCCTGAGCTCATGACTCGGCCACGTGACCACATCAGCGCCAACTGCAGAGCTGCGATCACGAGATAAGCGCGTTCGGCTTGATTGATGTCAGTCAGCCGGCGTCCGAGGCAAATGTTGATGCAAGGACGATTCATTAAAGACGCGGCTGTTGTCCTATAAGGGTTGCGACGCTGATTCATGCCGGTGCTGAAATTCCTCCGCCGCGATAATTTCAGCGCAATCTGCTCCATCTGAAGCGCTGCTGGAATATACTGTAGTGACACATTTGACAATAATTATGTCCCCCTGGAGGCAATTTAACGAAAGCCTATGAATCCTCGTTAACTCCGACTGGCTGCCTTCTTTTGATGCTAATGCGCTGCAGCCGAGTTCTCCTTTTAGAACTTCGTTATGTTATAACACAGCGTGTTCTGTTCGTTTAATTCCAAAAAACGTTGTTTTCCTTCGGAAACAATGTTAAGTCAATTCGTTCCTTCTGTCGGCATCATAAAACAGGACGCGTTTTACGTCACATTTCATCGCTCGCTGTCATACGAATGCAAAAACAAGCTGACCACTTTATACACTCGTAAAACTGCTGAGTCATTCGACCGACCTGTTCCTTGGGTCAAATTGACCCAAAGCTGGGTAAAACAAACAAACAAATCGGGTCCAAAATTGGACCCACACACTTTTGGGTCAAATTGACCCGATTTTCAGTCCAATCCAATCCAATCTAAAAATTTGATCGAAATGCTACTTGAACCTTTTTGACCCAAATTGGGTTATTTTTGATCCAACAGATTTATGGGCGTAATAAAACAATTTTTTTTTTAAATAATTAACTTTTGACAACAACAAAAAAACAAAAGAAAGAATTAATGGTAATGGTAAAACAATTTTACCAATAAAAAGTAATGTGAAGTGAATTAATTTCATTTGTTGAAATCGCCTTTATTGTCTTAACTGGCCAGGTAATGTTTAGGTAACATTTTCATTAGCTCTCATACAAGTATAAGGGAAAATTAATAAAGCTGATCATGATATAATACAACTAAAATTAACAAATTTTCTCCCAAAAACATATAAATACGTTCTATTTTACGTGCTCCCAAAGACGTATTTATACAGGTTTAAAAAATAAAAATAAAAATTTCATGCTAGAGCATACAAAAACAAGCTGACCACTTTATACACTCGTAAAACTGCTGAGTCATTCGACCGACCTGTTCCTTGGGTCAAATTGACCCAAAGCTGGGTAAAACAAACAAACAAATCGGGTCCAAAATTGGACCCACACACTTTTGGGTCAAATTGACCCGATTTTCAGTCCAATCCAATCCAATCTAAAAATTTGATCGAAATGCTACTTGAACCTTTTTGACCCAAATTGGGTTATTTTTGATCCAACAGATTTATGGGCGTAATAAAACAATTTTTTTTTTAAATAATTAACTTTTGACAACAACAAAAAAACAAAAGAAAGAATTAATGGTAATGGTAAAACAATTTTACCAATAAAAAGTAATGTGAAGTGAATTAATTTCATTTGTTGAAATCGCCTTTATTGTCTTAACTGGCCAGGTAATGTTTAGGTAACATTTTTATTAGCTCTCATACAAGTATAAGGGAAAATTAATAAAGCTGATCATGATATAATACAACTAAAATTAACAAATTTTCTCCCAAAAACATATAAATACGTTCTATTTTACGTGCTCCCAAAGACGTATTTATGCAGGTTTAAAAAATAAAAATAAAAATTTCATGCTAGAGCATACAAAAACAAGCTGACCACTTTATACACTCGTAAAACTGCTGAGTCATTCGACCGACCTGTTCCTTGGGTCAAATTGACCCAAAGCTGGGTAAAACAAACAAACAAATCGGGTCCAAAATTGGACCCACACACTTTTGGGTCAAATTGACCCGATTTTCAGTCCAATCCAATCCAATCTAAAAATTTGATCGAAATGCTACTTGAACCTTTTTGACCCAAATTGGGTTATTTTTGATCCAACAGATTTATGGGCGTAATAAAACAATTTTTTTTTTAAATAATTAACTTTTGACAACAACAAAAAAACAAAAGAAAGAATTAATGGTAATGGTAAAACAATTTTACCAATAAAAAGTAATGTGAAGTGAATTAATTTCATTTGTTGAAATCGCCTTTATTGTCTTAACTGGCCAGGTAATGTTTAGGTAACATTTTTATTAGCTCTCATACAAGTATAAGGGAAAATTAATAAAGCTGATCATGATATAATACAACTAAAATTAACAAATTTTCTCCCAAAAACATATAAATACGTTCTATTTTACGTGCTCCCAAAGACGTATTTATACAGGTTTAAAAAATAAAAATAAAAATTTCATGCTAGAGCATACAAAAGGCATCCTTTCAACTGCACAAAACGGTTGAAGCAATGGTAGTTATTACTAAAACGGCCAGCAGGTGGCAGCAGAGTAAAAGAGAGCAACCAGGGCAATGTTGAAAACAAGCTGATTTACCCACAATTCTAAACAGATTTAATGCTAATTGTTGCAAAACGGAAACAGATAGAAATATACTTTGTTTTCCTTGATGAAAGAAGAGACTCTAATCTTTCTTTTGGTAGGTTCCATGTTTTTATAGCAATAGAACACAATATTCTGTGGGTTTTGCAAAATCAGTCAAAAGCCAGTAAAACAGCCAGGAGCGAAGAGGGTTGCTTCAGCCAAAATGGCTGGGAGTGAATGAGATAAGTGAAGTTACTCACCCTTTGAAAAAAATGCAGAATATTTTTTTTAGACGGTTAGGAATGGTTAAAAGTAAATTCCTTCATTCTGTCGCCCTCATAAAACCTTTATTAATTGTTCAATTCATATTTTAAGTAGGGATGGATAAGTACCGATACCAAACAGGCTGGACTGGCACAAAAAAATTGGCCCTGGCATTTTGACTTATGCCCACCGGCCCGGCCCGACTCCTGACCATACCTGTCTAACACATTGTTTTGCCACTAATATTTTGACTGATGTTGGTTCAGTTTGCTGTCTAAATTCAAAATGGATTAATGGACTAGTCCCTCTAAATTTTGGGCCAGTCTCTTGGGGTAAAATGGAGGAAAAATAATTAAAAAGCACCGCATCAGCCCAAAAAGACTCCGGCCCACCGGGAATCTGCCCTCTATGCCAGATGGCCAGTCCAGCCCTGTATTGGTATTGGGTCAAGGTTGTCCGATATCAGTGACCGATATCAGTATCAGCCGCACTAGAAATTAGAAGAATAGAAAGTTTCCATTCATTTCATGTAGCTTTAAGGAAAAATACTATTTTGGAATCTATAGACCTTTCTTTAAAATGATCTGACATTGTTTTATGGGAGAGATTTTATGTATCAAAAGTACTAATGGTATCGGTATCAGTGACTACTCGAGAGTTGAGTACTTGCACTGGTATTGGTCTGAACAAAACGTTGTATTGAACATCCCTAGTTTTAAGTGACATTTAAATATTCCTAAATGTCATAAAAGTGCATAAACAAGCTAACCACTATATATATATAAAAAAAAAAAATACAATAAAATGAAATAAGTCCCTTTTTGAAGAAATTATTCAAATTTCACCACCAGAGGAACTCATGTGAAGTCAATAAATTCTTTCGGTCGCCATCATCAAATCTTGCTCACGAAGACCATCTGTCACACAAACAAGTTTTTAAACATTTTTTAAAGGTAAAAAAATAAAAATACAGCCGTAGTGAATAATGTCAAGTCACTTATTCCAAACATTCATAGCAGCACAATACACCATTGCATAATCCCTTTTTTTTTTTTTTTATAATTTTTCTTAAATGCAGACACAATGTTTTAATGTTGTGCAACATTACATAACTGTAAACACGTGTGTTGGTGTAAAAACGCGCTAGCCACACCCACAACGAAATCAAACTAAAACATATTTTCATTGTGTTGGATTATGAAGCTTCCCTTGTACTTCTTGTTTTTGAGTCTCTTTTTCTAGTAGGGTTCCGGATTGTTTTTTAAAAAGTGGTTTGTGTCCAACCCCCCTTTACAATTTATAGTCTGTCATTTGAGGACTGACCCGATCCTCACGGAAGATGCGCTTCACATCCAAATGTTGTTGTGACTCATCACAAGTGCTCCCATCCGCCCGCTTTTGGACTGAAACGGCAGCTTTTTGCTTCGGTTCTCTTACATTCCGAAAAACGTACTACTCGACTAGTAATAGTACTACTAGTAATGAGCCTCCATTATTGATCGCATGATGTTCCTCAGGAATTTTCACCTGTCAAAAGTTGCATTTCCTCATTGTGGGATTTTTTTTTTGGGACTGTCACGCATGACTTTAAACTAGTTTTCTCTCAAAAAATGCACCTTTTCTGGCAATATTGCGACTTTATTCTTGTAACATTAAAACTTTTTGTTATCTATATTAACATATTCACTGCCATTGATGGCTATAGACGTAAAAAAAAAATTGAACTTTTTCTATTAGTTTAACATTTTTTTCTACTTTTGTTAACAAGAGTATAAAAACCTTGATTTTTTTATTGTACATTCAGAACAGATATAACATTTTTGATTAATTGTGAGTTAACTGGTGAAGTCATGCGATTAATTACGATTTGAATCACCTGACGCCCCAAATTTTTACAAATTTTTAAGTCGCGTCAGGCGATTAATTGTTTTAATTGTAATTAATCACATGACTTCAGTAGTTAACTTACGATTAATCACACATTTTATATTTGTACAATAAAATACAATACAATAAAAAAAAATTCTAGGTTTTCATATTGTTGTTAACAAAAGTGGAAAAAAATGTTCAACTAATAGAAATAGTTCCAATTAATTTTTGACGTCTATAGCCGTCAATGGCAGTGAATGAGTTAACACTTTATTCTCATAGCAATATAACTTTTTTTCAGTTTTATTCAGTTTATTATAGTAACGTGATTTTTCTAAGAAGAAAATCTAACTTCATTTACAACTTGCACAGTGGGGGCACTAAAATTAGAAAAGAATATTGCATTTATTTAGTCATTATTATTTGGTTATTATTATTATTATTATTATTATTATTATTATTAGCAGTAGTATTTGTGTGGTATGTTTTATGTGCAATTGTTTTTTTTTTTAAGTACTGTAGAACAAAAATTTTGTTATGTTAGCTTAGTCTTTAGTACGTTTTTGTTTGTTATCTAGTAACTTGTAATATCAAATTTTTAATCCTTATATTGTTGACTTTATTCTTGGAGCAATACACTTTGTCTTGTCTTTGTTGTGTCATAATTCAGACTAATTTGTAACATGAACTTTTTTTTCTCCACATTGTAATAAGTCTTATTTGCATGAAACGACAACATTTCACTGGAAAAACAAATATTTTCATAACTTTAATACTTTTTCTCATCACACTACAATTTTATTCTTCTAACATTGCAACTTTTTTTCTCTGTATATTGCTACTATTCGAAGTTTTATGGTAATTAAAATTGTTCTTAAAAATATACGTTATTCTCAAAATGTTGAGTTAAGACCTTTTTTTCGGAACCTTTTTATACTTTTCAAAACATGACTTGAAAACAAGATCCTTTTATTTTTATTACATTAAGACCTTTGTTCTTGATTATATTACATCTTCATTCTTTTAGCATTAAAACCTCTTTCTTGTATGTAATATTACAACTTTATGTGCCATGTGTGGATGTTCTGACATATTTTCCTAAGTTTTGCTCCCAGGGAGGAAGCACATTCCAAATTTGTCTCTTGAGCTAATACAATTTGGAAAACTCGCATATTGGACAATCACTTGGGTCTTGATGCACATGTTGCATAAAATGGAGAAGAAAAGTTGATCTCCGTGTTGATGTCGTCAAAGCATGCAAGCGTAGCAACGCTCGCGCAGCTTTGACAATGATTCACAATTGCAATGGGACTGTTTTCCGGGACACGCAAAGTTGCAGTAAAATGTTTCGGGATGACACAATTGCATTTTTCGGATTATAGTAATATAAAATAAACACACAGCAAGCATCACTATGGTGCTTGCAAGACGGGTCCTCCTATGCAGCTTGTGGATAATATGGAGTCATAAAATATTTGTCATGTATTAATAATACATCGTGTTAATTGACTGACCATCGGATGTCAAACCGGGTGTGCTTGCTATTTGGTATATTCAGGCGATTGTTATTGACCAGCAAAATGGTAATTTTATTTACAACTGTGAGTTCTGTCCCTGTGTCCGGATATATATGAAGTAAATAAGAAAGAAAGAAATGTGTAAACATATGTCTAAAGCGTGAGTGTTTAACGAGGGCTCACTATTTGGCAAGTTGCTGTTGTTTTATGTAATGACCTCAAACATTTGAAGTCTTAATTGCAAAGTAGTACTTGATTATGTATACATGCATCTGTCCATATTCATTTTTACCCTCAATTTGATAAACTCATGTGACCTCATCGCATATTACCCATGAACACACAACATTATTATTAATGAATGTAATGGTTTACGAGCGTTCAGTGTAAGCCGAGGGATGTTTAAACAATGAGGAACAAACATAGTGAAGCCTTGATCTTGGCCACTTGTTTGCTTCCTGTTAGCATAGCGCTACACGGCGCCAAATCATTAGCTGCACCTGCACTGACTCGTGACCCAAAAAAGCTCTACACAAAAGTAACCATGCTCTTTTTTCTTTTTTTTTACATTCGTTTGTAAACAACAGTGTGATTAGTTATCATTAAATAATATTATCTATGGAGCTGTGTGATTGGCTGACAACCAGTTCAGGATGTACCCTGATCATAATATAATAAAATGTGTGTAATTTTATTGGGCATATGTTGTAGAAGAGTTATAAAAGGGTTAAAATGTTGGTCAAGAAAAGAAAAAAAAAGAAATAATGTTAAAAAAAAGAATAAATAACAAAATGGTCTTATAGAGAAAATTATTACTTTTATTATTATTATTATTATTATTATTAATATTATTCTGATGATGATGATGATTGTTATTTAACTCAGAAACTTTTGTCTTGGGGATTAGAAACAACTCATACAAACTTGTTTTCTTAATAAGAATTTGAAAATAATAAGTCCAAATATATAAATGTGTTTTTGGGATCAACACAAAAAAAGAATCAAAATATAATATGAAATATAAATATAATCAAATAAAATCAAATGCAAATTTGCTGTTGTTTTTTGGAAACTCCCAATTAAAAATTGTTTTTATTGGACAGCAATAATATTTACTTTGCATTAATATATTGTATGTGCCCCTCCCCTAGCCTAAACACGGCATTCTGACGAATATTGTGTTTTTCGGAATATGAGTTAAAAAGCAAACTCCTCCTGTTTTTTATCCATCTCAAGGGGGCGGTCATTTTGCCACTTCCTGTCGACTGAAAATGACATCACAATTGCTCGGGGTTCAGGTAACGACCAATCACGGCTCAGCTTCAGAAAACAGGTTTGTCGTGATTGGTCTTCACCTGAGCCCTGAGCAACGGTGATGTCATTTTCAGTCGACAAGTGACAAAATGGTTCCACCGTAAGATTGGTAAAAACGGGAGGATTTTGCTGCTTAATTCATATTCCACACACGCAATATTAATCGGAACACCGCGGGGTCACGTACAACTCCTTACTGTATATATCTTTGGGTTGACTTCCCGTTTAAATCTTGCAGCGTATCCGTAAAGTTAATGACGATACACACCACAGCCACACTAAATTAAACCCATTGTGCTTTTATCCACTCGCGTATTGCAACATATGCAACCATGCCCAAAATGTCTAGTGGGATACATCACGGCGGTCGAGTAATTATGTGCGTGAGCGCATGTGTGCGCGTGCGCCGTCGTCACGAGTGAAGGCGATACTTGGCAATTCCCAACGAGGCGTGCTTAATGAAACGCGGTCCAACGCAAACACACCACGGTCTTATTAAAGTGATAAAGCCTGGCAGGCTTTCCGCCGTGATGAAACGCAGGCCCGCTAAGCGGAGTGAATCCCCGCCGGCCTCGCCCTGCTGCCTCACGCACCAATGTGTGTGCGCACAGCTCCGCATTCCGAGGAAATCTCTCGCAATTCTCTCGCAATTCCATCATTTTTATGTCCTTATGCTTTGTTTGTTTGTGATAACGCCAAGGCTTTTACTATGGTCACAGCTGTTGCATCTTCATATTTACCTGTTTTCAGTGGCGGGGACCATAAGGCAAACGCAGGTAATTGCCGATGCCCCAAAGATCTTATTACAACAGATAAATAAAGTTTTGGCCATGTGCTTGCTCATGTCAGGCTCATTTGTTTTTTATTCTACATGTATGTGATGTATGTGTTGTGTTGTGTGAATCGGCGCTATATAAATACAAGTGACTGGACTGTTGGATATGAAGAGGATGGAGCGTAGCGGAGCGCATGCCTCCTCCCGAGTGAGCATCTGCTTTTCTTTTCCCTCCTCTTCCTCAAACATGGCTTTTGGAACGCGTTTTGGGCCCGAAAGCAGCGTGATGCAACTCTAAAAATATGCAAAATGACAAAAGTCACGTTAGCCAAGGGATTGTTTCTTTTTTATGGCCTTAGTGTTACAAATGTGCATTTGCTTAAAATTAAGGCTCATACGCATAACATTGTGTAGTGGGGCATGCTGCTGCCTATATAATGCAGACTTGTGGCAATGTTTGGGTCGTTAGTAGTTTGCCTTGTTAGATTAGCTAGCTAAGCTCAATAGGGCCATAGATAGTGACCAGACCAGGACTCAACTTACCGATGTAATGTTCGTATTTTGGCAACATTTGCTAGCCTCATGTCAACAGCGATGCGTCAGTATATTGGTTAATAAGCTAATTAGCTTAGTGGATAGAGACTAGGCCTCAAGCCAGTAGCATAAAATTAGCATTTTGTTGAATGTGCCAAGAAGCTATCCAGGAAAGTGGGATGTTAAATTATTAAATATAATTATATATCTTACATTACATACTGAGCAGGCAATGGAGGTGGCAGAGTCACGGTTGAGGGCTATTGCAGAGAGTTTAGCCTCAGGCATCAGCTCCGGGAGTTAATGGTGCCTTGGGAAAAGCGAATCGAGGAAGCCAATGAGAAAAAGCGGGCCAAGTACCAGGAACTGGTGGAGGAGTGTAGGGAGAGAGGTTGGAGGACCTCCTATGAGGCGAGGGCGTATGATGTTGCGAGGCCCGAAACACCCAGTGACCGCAGGATACATCACCGATGATGCGTCGCAGTGCAGAGATACATACATACACAAATAGTGACTTGATCTTGGTCTAACATTTTGGTTAGCTAAGCCTGCTAAGCTAGCTAGTGTCATGGATAGCGACCTCGTGTCATTAGCGTAACTTCAGCATTTTGTTGCGCGAGTGATGGTTATTATCCGTAGCTTAGCTTCTAAAACTTACGAGCACCACAGCTAGTAACTACACTTAATGCTAATGAAGCTAGGAGCTAGATGGTGACTGTAATTATGAATCATATTAACAATAGCAATTATTATCTTAGTTGGCAAAATTCACTACTGCCACAAATATTGACTTGGGCTCACATTAGCATTTTGGGGAGTGACCTGAGTGGCTAACCTTGCTAGCTTAGTAGGCTAAACTCGCTAGTGTCTCTGCACATGACTAGTTATATTGTGTGCATGTGCTGAATCACAGCAGATCCACACAGGCATTGGGTGTCGTCTTTTTTGGCACGGCTGCCGAAAAAGAAGAAGGCGATGCGGAATTAGCGGGCACGCCGCCATGTTGATGACAGCGGGTCACACACGCGCTCATGTAAACATGTACAAGCAGCGTGCTTTACATCAACATGATTGTGCCAAACGGGACAACGGGATGACTCCTTTGTCAGTTTTCCATACAAAATGTCCGCCCTGCACCTCAAGTCGTGTCCAGCTCCGTAAAAGAAACACACACACAAAAAGTGCGTCATCAAGAGACAGATGTTTTTGCATTGCTTCACTCTTTTCTCCTTACACACAGTGTACACACACACACACCAGCTTGATTTCAGCGCTCGTTTAGGGACGTTTATGAGGTTTTCCCAAGAACATCACAAAGTGTTTGCGTTCACTTGTGCAAGATGAGACGAAATGTAAACAAAAGCAATGGAGAAAAAAAATCTGAATGGTCAACCTCCTTTCATAGTAAATATAAATAATTATTCCTTTGACTGCCTTTTTTTGTGACCTTCATGATATTTATATTTATGAGCCATTACATTTTGTAGCACTTTATGTAATACAACATTATGACTTTTTTCTTACCAAATGCTGCTTTTGTTTCAATTTTTGTTGTTGTTGCAATATTGATTTTTTTCTTTCAGGATTAAAAAAAAACGTTTTAATAATATTTAAACTTTTAAAAAAGCTTTATTCTCATAACATTTTCATCATTTTACTATAATCAATTTAATTAACTTTATTTATATAATAGTATGATTTGTTTCTTTCTCAACTAAATAGAGCTTTATTTTAATAACTATTATTTCCCCCACTGTAATGTTACTGTTTTTTGTTGATCACAAACCACAAAAAATATTATCAGTGTAACATTACGTTGTTATTCTCGGAACTTCACATATTTTGTAATGTATAATTAAAAAAATGTTCTCGCTCGACAATAAACAATATCACTTTTGAATGCACTTTTTTTCCTGTGATTTTGCTATTTCTTTGGACCACATATGAGTTGTTGATCTAAATGCTGTACATACAACTTCATATTCACAAGATTATAATTATTCTCATTACATTGCGATTAATCCTTGTAATTATTATTTTTTTAAATTCAGGAAGAAAACCAACCTTGTTCCCACAATATAATCATTTTTTCATAATAAGAAATAAATATGATAAGACTTTTTTCTTTACTATACTTTATACTGTACGTTCATTACTACTTTTTTATTTTTACATTGTGATTAATTTCTATATTTGGTACGCAATCAAAACTTTATTATTATTGAATATTGACATAAGTAGTAAAAATGTTTTTAATGCACCACCTTCACTCATGTTCAGTTGCATAATCTTTGTAACTACCATTCACGGCTTCCATTCTTTTTTCCTGTACCGTAATATCATAATGATTAAGCCAAGTATGACTTCATTTTCATAACTTTACAACAAATACACAAATAAGTCAATATGCGATTAGTAATACAGAACAGTACTGTTAATTTGACCAACCATTTGGGAAGTCCATCCATCCATCCATTTTCTGTACCGCTTGTCCTCACAAGGGTCGCGGGGGTTGCTGGAGCCTATCCCAGCTGGCTTCGGGCAGTAGGCGGGGTACACCCTGAACTGGTTGCCAGCCAATCGCAGGGCACACAGAGACGAACAACCATACTCACAATCACACCTATGGACAATTTGGAGTGTCCAATTCACCTGCCATGCATGTTTTTGGAATGTGGGAGGAAACCGGAGTACCCGGAGAAAACCCACGCAAGCACGGGGAGAACATGCAAACTCTACCCAGGAAGGCCGAAGCCCGGACTTGATCTCACAACCTTTGCACTGGGAGGCGGACGTGCTAACCAGTCAGCCACCGTGCCGCCGCCATTTGGGAAGTGTCTCCCATTTTTTTTTTTTTTTTTTACAAGTAACCAGAGCAGCCGGTGAATCCAGTGTTACAGGACACCTCCCTCTCCCACCTGACGGGGACAGAATCGAGGCCCTCCAACAACGTCTGCACGCTATCCAGGTCCAGAAAGCTTCGGTTACCACCTCAGCTTCTTTGTCTGGGTGCTCGTCTCCAGAGAAAAAGCCATTACTCGAGCTGTTTCGGGCCCCTGAGGCGGGATTAGTAGCGTTTAGGCACCAAAGTGGCTCATTGTGACGACGAAGACTCTTCTATGACTTAAACGGATACTCTTGTGAATGCTTTACACACTTTAAAAAACCCACCAAAAAAAACATTTCTCACGGCTAAAAGTGGATACGCAGTGCCTCAATGGACTTTTTTTTTCTTAAAGGAACATTGGCATTCTATAAGCAGAGGCGTAGCCAGAAATTTTTCAGTGAGGTGGCCAGGGTGACACAACATCTGGATGGGTGGCCGTGCATGTCATTCTTTATACTACCATCCACAGTCAGGGTTTCATGAAATAATATTCACTCATATCCAGAACAATACACATCACACTCATAATACACGCAGGAGCAAGTAAAAAGCAACATTTAACTCAGCTTAAATCATTCACTGCCATTGACGCTATAAACGTCAAAAATTCATTTGAACTATTTCTATTAGTTTAACATTTTTTCCACTTTTTTAAAAATCAAGATTTTTTTATTGTACATTTAGTGTTGCACATAAAATTTGTGGTTAATCGCGAGTAAAAACTTTAATCGCCTGACGCCCCAACTTTTTTATAATATTTTCTTTCTTCTTTTTTTTTAATTCATTCACTTCCGTTGACGCTATAAACATAAAAAAATCATTTGAACTATTTCTATTAGTATAACTTTTTTTTCAAATTTTGTTAACAAGAGTATGAAAACCTAGAATTTTTTTATTGTTAGAACATATAGAATTTGTGATTAATCTAGTGAAGTCATGTGATTAATTACAATTTTTTTTTTTTATCGCCTCTTGCCCCTAATTTTTAATAATCTTTTTTTTAAATGAATTTATGGCAGTGAATGGGTTAATTTACTAGGTCAGAGGTCACCAACCTTTTTGAAACCGTGAGCTACTTCTTAGGTACTTATAATGCAAAGACCAACAGGTTTCATACACACTGCTGAAATAACACATTTGCTGAAATTATTATTATTATTTATGGGGGTAACTCTTCTCATCTATACAGCTATACAGTACTAAAATATAATTTTGAATTATTAATGTTTACATATTTATAACAATGTAAGTATGTTTTGGGGGGAAATAATCATAACAAACATTAGCTGCACCTTAGATGTAAATGGCACTATTTAGTTATTTATTTTAATGTATTTTCAGAATAGTAATATAGGCGCACGGGCTACCGAAGTGTTCCTTGTGGGCTACCTGGTGGTGACCACTGTACTAGTTAATGCCATTTTCTTTGCTGTTACTTTGAATTTTTTGGTACTTTCCCAGAGTCTACTTGCATTGATTCGCTAGCTAACAGCCAAAAGCCAATGAGTCATCACTTGTCACCATCGGCCGATGCCATTTTGTTTACTGCAGCCAATGTCTCATTCGTTCAAATTGTATCTAAAAAGCACAACGACACAAAAATCTCTATTGTTTTCAATGTTCAATTATGTCCTTATTATTATTTAAATGTGAAGTTAATATAGGTAACTTGTGGCAGAGTATCAAGGGGTCTAAGACTACTGGGATGGCAAAATGGCAGAAAAATCACAAGATTTCTAAATTTTCCCCTGGGGGTGCCCACCCCTGGCCCCCACGTAACTGTGCCCATGTCTATAAATAAAGGGGAGGAAATCTATAACTTTGCCACGAATAATGCATTAAACTTAATGATGACAAAATTCAGACTGTATGAAGCCTCTTTTCATATTTTTTTTTTATGGTATATGGTTGTTTGTAAGCATCATCACATTTGCATACAACAAAGAATTTTGCAGTTACTGTAGTTAAATGAGCCTTGGGGGAGGTATGTGCCAAGTGCCACTCAAGTAAATCATGTTTGCTTTAGGCACCGAGTTGGTTCAAAGTGAATGAGTATAGCTTAGATAGGGCTACGTTACCGCATAAAGAACCCTGGCAAAACATCTGGGAATTACCGGGGGGGGGGGGGGGGAATGCAGAAATACTTTAGTTAGTTTCCAGTAAAAATATTTGCCCAGTTGATCGTTTCCTGAGGGGGTTGCAAAGACAAACGATCCTCATTAGAAAGAATTGCCAGGATTCAACGTCAGTCAAACCATTCACAAAGATCGCATTCTTTCCTGTTTCGACACATTTTCGAGAAAAAAAAGAAGAAAAATAAGTGTTTATTGACGAACGTTTTATAATAGCATTGTCCTTTTGCAGTCGAAGGATAAAACGTGCATCTCATTTGGACCTGGTGTTCTATTACGTTTCTGTGTCCGAACTCTTATTGATTCAAAAACATTGGACTTTTTCAGCACCATGTTGGACCGTAGCAGGACGTCAAACAAGCATTTGAGTGCCAAACAGTTTCTATTATAGTCATCGTTTCTCAACAGGTTAGCTTGCAATCAAACAACAAAATGTGCGTCACATTCAGGATGGCGTTGCTATTACTTTTCTCTGGCCAAACACGTGTTGATTGTGAAATATCAAACTCTTTATGCAATATCCTACCGTGAATTTAGGCTTGTAGATTTAGATGAGCCGTCATTTCTTAACAGTTTAGCTTGCGATCAAGGACAAAATGGATGTCTTGTCCATGACATGCGTGCTATTACCTTCTTGTATCCAACCACTTTGTTGTTTCAAAATGTGATTATTTTAACTGCAGTGTACTGTATTGTACAAAATAAGTTAAAAATGCATCTACACTCAAGACGAGTGCTACAATGATGAAAATGTTGTAATAGTCAATTAATCAATTAAAGGAAAAAATGTGTGTCTCATATAAGATAGATTGCTTTTACTTTTAACCCCATCCAAATCATTATTAATTACAAAATATTTCATTTTTCCCTAACACCTATCCTAGCAACCACTATAAATTTTAACATGGCTGCCATTTCGCAAGTCATATTGCATCAGGGTGTTAACTAAGATGCTGTACTGTATTTCTGCGTGTTTTTAACTTGTCAGGGGGCTCAAACTAGGCCATCACGCACAAACAATGCTATTTGTTGGGTCATCCAATCTAGCGTCCGCTATTTAGCCCAGTCCGCCTCAGGGTGTCCCTGTATACAACACCTGTTGTTTACCTCTCGGCCGTGGAAAATGACAGTCGCTCCCTGCGGAATCGCATGGAAAAACTTCCCACTTTTGGACACAGCTGTGAAGTGGAGAGCAGCCGGTCTATGTCCGAGGTGTTTAAAAAAAAAAAAAAAAAGTAAACAAAGTACTGGCAAGAGGAATAGCAATATACACAGGAAAGGTGGCATAAAGTGTAACTTGATCAGACCAGCCTAGCATCTGTCCTTATTAGTTACTTTCAGTTTCAGTTGTCTTTACATTTTTGGGGGGTTCTGGTTTCCACTATCACACTATGACCGAAAGCTGTATGCTAACTATGGCTAACATTGAGAAACAGCAAGTAATAGAAACAATGACGGGAGGCAGAATATTATGTAGGCTACGCACATCACAAATGTCTCAAATGTCACAAACCACAGATACTAGTTCACTAATGTTGACTAATCTTCACAATTGTATACCTATCTAAACTCATTTAAAGACTCAGATACAAAGAATGTCATTTTCAACAGTAAATTCCATTGCTAAATAATACTGACCTGCACTGTATTAATGAGAAACGTAGCTTGCTACTATAGCTCTTGCCCAAGTTGAACCGGTATCCGCTACCGCCGTCATTTGAATGTGTTATGTGTCCGTACGTAAACCTGTGACGAGATTTTCAGAATTGAAAACTGAGACGCTACAATTTTGCAAAAAATCGAATCCAATAAATCCTCACCAGGAACTACTTACAGTATGACAAATGCAATTGCTAGTTGGTTGTGTTTTTACTTTAGCTAATGCTAAATGCTACCTTGGTTGATAATTCAACATCTTTAACTAGCGGTATTCATTGTTGCCATTATTTCAGTTCAGGTCAGTGGTAGTCAATCATTCTTATGCAACAAAAGTAAAAAAAATAAAATAAAATAAAAACACTTTAAAATAAACATGGTCTGACATAGCCAAAAATGGCCACACGCAAGCTTAAATGGTAGTATAATACACCAAGGCCTGAGGCATATACTATGTTTTAAATAATTCTAGAATGACACTTTGCTGTTACGTCATCAGTCAGAGAAAGCTGTTGACTAAAAGTCTCGGCAACAGTCATTTATTTACATCTGAAAAGTGCTAATAGTCCTCCAGTAGAAAATGTTTGTTCTTTGTGGTATATTGGCTGGTCGGCCGCGACACCAGGAATGACAGAAGCTTTGCAAAAACAACAGTGTTCGCTATAAGATCTTAAATAGCTACAAGCAATCGCCATAGTAAAAAATAAAATAAAAAAATCGTCTAGACGTAATATATATATATTTTTTTAAGTAAGGATTTTTATGAGATTATTCGCAAACGTTGAAATCCCATCATGTGTTATAAAACGCCTGATGTCACAAAACAGCTCTGCGTTTCATTTGTTGGCTTTATTGTCGGCTGATTGACGCTAACGCTTAACTAAGTCGTCGTTGTGGTCACGCTGTAGGCATAGACGCGCCATCGTGGCTGCTCTTCATGTTCAATGTTGAACAACATAAAAAGCAATTAGCTCTTGAAAGACTTCAGCGTGCGTGCCTTTCATTGTTTGTAATAAGAAAGATCTCTGTGAGGAGTTTCAGGATGGCTCAAAATGTAAAACAAGCATCCCTTTTTTTCCCCCCTCTTCTCTTTCGTGAGGAGTCTGCTCCCTCAGTTCTTTTTCTGGAATCACATGTAATGATTGTGGCTGACTTTGAAATGGACAAACACGCTTGCCTGCAGCTCAACTGCATGACTTTTAGTCAACGGAAACGCGGCGGCTCGTCAACATCGTGAGCTAGCACGGTAGCACAAGTGCTAGTTAAAATAGTGAGCTAACATGGTAGCTTTATTACTAAAGATATTAGCTTCTTTTTTTTTGTAACTGCACTTATATATTCCCGAGTGTCTAAAATTGTTTGTTGAATCGACTAAATATCTAACAACACCGAAAATAAATAAAAAATATTTAAAGTCATTAAATGGGCAAATATTGATTGTGAATTGCTATATTGCATGTAAACGCGCAAAAGCCCAAATATGCTCTTATTCCGGTTTCCATACACCCATTATAATCCAAAATAAGATAATAAACCACAATATTTTGGTCATATAAACATATTGGTTTGTGTTTTGCGTATGATCTATTCGTAAGGAATCTTGGTCCCTGTCCCAATCCTCGCACTTCCACCCTTGTGCGAGTGTGTCCCAGTTCTCCGAAGTGCACTGTCACCTCACTTTGCCCCGCCCCCTTTGTGCCCTTGTTCTACACTTCGGCTTAGCCCTTATCGATTACCCACAATTCATTGCAGAGTTGAAAATGGCGTCGTTCGATGATAATTCCCGTGCCAAAAAAAAAAGTATTTTCATTCAAGTGTAAGTATGAAACTATTATTCATTTTATCATTTATATTTGTGTAATTTTAACCAAACTTTAACGTCGCCTACATATTTTGCCCTAGTGCAGTTGCCGTACTTAGCGACCTTGTGCGCATGCACCGCAGGTCGTGCAGGTGCCGCAAATTAATGCTTCGCAAATCCTGCCGTTGAGCCACAACTGTCATCAAAATTGCCAAAAAAACAAACGCTGCAGCAATGTTTGATGACGCAATCGAACAGTGCCGCCAGTCGATGACGTCACACGCACTGACCCAATGCTACAATTTTCTCATGCTTGAACCTGTGCTGTCAAACACTTTGTGCACCTCTATTAAGTGAGCACTTCATAAAAGAGCGTAGGGAGTAGTGTGAGCATTGAGGCTGGGCCTTGGTCTTTTGACTACAGTAACTACTTGTATGTGCGGCGGCCATCTTATGTTGCCACTCGCTAAATGAGCCTAACTTGAACGCATTGATTTTTCTGCGGCGTTTTCACGCTATTTTCTGTCTATGGCAAAAATGCCACAGTGTGCATATGGGGTAGAAAAAATTAAAATGCATCTTAAGGTGCTAAACAATTAACATCTATAAGACAATAAAAAGAAGGGGGAAAAAACACACACACATACCCCCCCCCCCTCAAAAATTGAGGAAAGGCACACATAGGAAACAGTCAACAAAATAAAATCAGCTAAAGGCTAAAGTAAAAGAGAATAAAAGGCAAAAACAGAGCTAAAAGACAATATGGTAAAAGAAGCTAGGAACTAAGAAAATAAATAAAAGGGGTTAAAAAGATAATTTAAATGCCACAATAAAAACGTGTGTCTTGAGCCTTCTCTTAAAAATCTAAATTTTGACCTTAGCCGGAGCAACCAGGTCACTTTCTTCTAAATCTGCTGTGTTGGCATGCTAATATTTTTTTAGGGTCACCTCTATTCACCTTTTTGCCATTTTCATCATTGTGTTTATATAAAAGGTAAGTCACACCGTATTTTTAAGTCAGTAAATAATGATGACTTACTGGTTAAAAAACATTTTTAGTAGACAGCGACATTTTGTTTTCTATTTGTGGTAGCTGTCCAGTGAAAAAGCATGTATCTCCAAAAATGATCAAAAAAATCATGTACAAAGTACTTTTCTTCTAACTAAACATTTGATCTGAAATACAAAAAAAAAAAGTAGAGTTTACAAGAAACACACAGAAAAAAACTTATGTCTGTTGTTCTTTCGGATTAAAGGATGAAGACTCACAAAACAAAATTTGGACTTGCATGCAATGATTTAGTGCTCGCATCTGAATTTAACATCCAAGCGCTCCTCAAAGCGCCCACCAAGTCCCAGTGGCAAGAACCACAATGAATTTCACAGGAGCGTGCGTCTCTCCGGTGCTCACACTTGGATGCTGTCACCCTCTCTGTCATTTACTCCCGACGTCACAGCAAGCGGCGGGCGAGATGGTTTGCAGCTGGCCCGCGTGCTGTCGTGCAGATATGTATCCACGCTAGCCACACTAACGCTTGGTTTACGTCCAACGTGTAATTGGAATAATTGCAAGGGCCCGAGCGCTTACTTACTTACATCCGTGCGGGAATATATCTGTCATAATTGGCTGCAATGAAACTTGCATATTTTCAGTGTTAACGCGAGCGGTGTCGGGTTCCCGGACACCCACTTTGATTTGCAGTTGCGTAAGGAATGTGTATTGATTTGAAACGTTCCAATCTTGACAGAACGGTCCAATTTCACCTGATCTTTCTCCTCCTCTTCTTCTTCTTCTTCTCCCGTCTGCTGGTGCGTTTGTTTTACTAATTGGAACAGAAAAATAACCGAGAACAGAGTTTCTCTTTTTTTTTTGGACATAGGGACAGGTTAGAATGGTTAGAACGGTTAATGAAAACTAACAAATTAAGTAAACGAAAATTGAAAAAACTTTTTTTTTTTAATAAAAGTAAATGAAAATGCTTAAAAAAAAAGATAACTGAAATAACATTTTACATTTATAAAACTAGGGCTGTACCTATTGTCATTTTTGTCTATTCAACTGCCTTTGGAAAGTTAGCGGCTAGCTGCTATCCGCTAACGCTGGAGCCGCCACTAAACGCTGGTAACAGGTGCCGCATGATGTCGGTGGCAACAGTTTGTGACGAGAAGATGAGTCAAGTAAGCCATTACGCCAGCATCGATGTTCATAAATTATTTTGTAAGGTAAGGTTTATTTTGAAGTTGGCCTTTTCATCACGTTGGTGGCGTATTACTATTTGCTTGTTTTAGCACAAGCTGTTTAAGTATTGTTATAAAACACAATACAGTATTTATATCACTTGCCAGCACGTGGTGGGCAGCTGCGTACCGGCACTCGCATATAACTCAGAAACATGACATTAGGTAGAAGCACCTATCACAAATAGAGACACAAAAAAGTTTCAACAGGCCATGCTAGAAGAGAAACAGGAAGTCGGCCATTTTGGGGTAATTTTCGTCCTACAGATTTTGACTGACCGCTACCAAATTTGAAAATCCACATTTTCGTTATTGCGTGTGGCAGGAACATGTCAGCAAAATTTTATGACTGAGCATAAAAAGCACAAAATACGCAGGAAGACTTTTATTTAGCTTTTTAAGAAGCCATTTCCAGGTGTATTTCAAAGACGAATTTGTCCTATAGAGTTTGCACAATAATCGACAAATGTGAATGAAATACAGTGGTGCCTTGACTTAAAAGTATCATTTGGTCTGTGACCATGCTCGTAACTCAAACACTTGTATTTCATTTGAAATTAATTGAAATCCTATTAATCCAATCCAGAACCCCCAAAATACAACAAAATTGGCTGAAAAATGGGAAAATCTACATGTACATAAAAAAACATAGTTATCACATAATTAAATAAAATGTAAAGAATTAAACCGTTTTGATGATGCCCGTCTCAAAATAAGCTGTATTCATGTTAGTTGTTTTTGGCAGAGGATCAAGAACATGTGCCTGTGGGTATTGTTGTATGACCTGTCTGCATGTGTTGCTTCATTTGTGTTCAAAGATGAATCATTTAAAGGTTTGTAATTAAACATTGACACTAGTTTTGTTAGTGTGTTTACAGCGTTTTGCATTTTGTGTTAGCATTAAATTAGCTGACTATGACAACGTTAATGTGTGTTAAATACACAACATGCCTTTCTTTTTTTTATGTTTGACTTGAAAGTAAACTTGAAATTTAAACTGGAAGTGGCACTTGGCCTCTTTTCCCCCCAAGAATTGTTCAGTATCCGCAAAACTGCTGCTTGTTGTCATGTTCGCTGCTACCATTTAGCGCTCGTCACTCAAATTTTTTGCTCAAGTAAAAATGAGTCGATCAATTGCTTGTATCTGAAAAATCTTTAAGTTGGGTGATTTTTGTGTTTAAGTACAAATCAGTGATTCACTGTAAGTGATATGTAAGGGATTGTCCACCACCACTGCCCCCTAGTGGTTGGAGGTAAAAAAATAAATCAAACATGGGGGCCCCTACAATAAGTGTGGTATGCATACTCCCTCTAGTGGTCCATGAATGAATCACTGCCAGTTTTTTTTTTTTTTACTTTTAAGTACAGTATTATACATTTGAATATGTTTCAGTGGGTTATAATTTTATTAAATATACATTTCAGGAATAAAACCACTCTCATTTTTGATGAACGCTTAATGTATCTGTATTTTGAAGTTGGTCGTGATAGTAGTACTTGAAGTATTTTTTTTTTTCCGGTGGTAGCCTCCTTTTGAGAACCACTGTATTAAACACGGGGGTAACGCGAAATTACAACAAAAACAAGAACTTTCATCATTGCATGTATACAGTATATTTATAGATGCAATAACAGCGCTCCTGACAGTGATTTCCATCACCCTCAGTTTACTCGCATCTAATCCTGCGTTCTCTCTCCTTCCCAACTTTAATGTGAGCTTAAAAGTGGCGAGGAAAGCGTGGCCCAAGTCCCACCGGTCCGCAAAATGCGCCCCCAAGACGCTGACTGCTGATATTTGTGTTTGCTTAAACTTTAAACTCGCAGTCAAACAACGGTAATTTGGGGTTTCTGCGGCGCGATGTTTGGCGGCGGCAGCTGCCGGGAGTGGAAAAGCCTGTTTGCAAAACACACACAAGCAAGCGACGCGACACGTCTTATTTGCTGGCCCGATTGACGGCTGAGAGATGGCTGCTGTTTGTTTTGTGTCCTGCGTATTTGTTACGGGGAAAAAACGAAGAAGTGGCCTTGCGCGTTTGGGGTGAATGCAGCAAAGAGCCCGTTCCCACTAGCGTCTCAAAATAGTCACTGAGGGCTTTTCAATTATCCGGCCGCGCTATAAGAAGGGGCCCAATCATAAAACCAGACTGTTTACCTCCTCTCTAAATCTTGCGCCGCCTTGATTGAGGGGGCCGAGAAGAAGTCGGCCTGGGATACAAAGCACAAGGTCGGGACGGGTGGGAGTCGGGAGATAATGCACAAGCGAACCGTGTGTGACCCCCGGAACGCAGTAGACAGGAAGTGAACACCAGTGGGGTCAGGCAAGAGACAAATGTTATCTTAGCACACGTGTGTTGAATGTTATGAAAGTTGAATCCTCGAGTCCTAGTTGGAATTTGATGGAAACTTTCTGGAAAAATCCACCGAGGAAGTTTGGCCTATGCGTCCTCACCGGCTATCAAAGTTTTACCTTTATGGTGACACCTTTTGTCTTTGAAAATTTGGATTTAATCAAATTCTGAATCAGTTTTTACTGTCAACTTATTACATTTTGTATTTTTTTTCTTCAAAATTGCGTGCATTTATTTCCTCGAATTGAATAAATTTTTCCTTGTTTGATTTTTTTTTCATTGTGGTATTTTTATTTTTATTTTTTTATGTGTTATTTTATTTATTTTTGTCCTCAAATTAATGTTATAGTTTTTATTATTTGTCATTTTTATTTCATATAATTTTGTGTATTGTTTATTCCATGGAAGATTTATTTTCCTTGACTTTTTTCATTTATTTTATTAAATAGATAATTTTAATTGATTTTGTATTAGTTTTTCGCAATACACTAATTCCGTTTTATTTTTATTTTATTTACTTGTGTTTGTTTATTTTTTTCTCAAATAACTTCCCTGCATATGTAATTAAATGTAGCATATTTCAATTTCAATATCAATTATATTATGACCAAATTTAATATACATTTCTTTTTTTATTATTAAATGAAAACTGTACATAATTTTCCTTCACTTTTTCAATTCAATTTCAATCTCAATTCAGCACAAGAGTTCAGTTTTGTTTTGTTACCTAAATTTTGTATTTGTTTTATTTTATTAATGTTTTTTTTTAAATAGCTTGAACATTTATTTTACTTAAATTTTGTTTCTGTTTTAATTTTTCAATTAAGTATAATTTTTGCTCAAAATATTCAATCTTTGCTTATTTTTAGTTAATTAAATGTCTCATATTTTTACGACATAATATTCGCTCAAATTAAGTATATTTTTGTCCCTTTTTAAAATTTAGTTATTATATATGATTGTATAATGTAATTATTGTATGAGGTAATTTTAACTTTTTAAAGTTAAATTTTGTATTTTTGGCAAGAAAAAACTTTCACTTCTTGCTTTGAGTTAATAATTTCCCTTTATTTTATTATATTTGGCATATTTTTTGTTGTGGAATCAGTGGCTTGTTTGCTGTTAATTACAATTTTCCATTTGTTTTGTTCTTCCCTCTTGTGCACTGCTAAAAAAACAAACATTCCAGTATCTGATGTGTTGTGATTGCAGACATTTTTCTTCCGTGACATTCAAAGGTGTTGTGTTCGACGACAAAATAAGGTTGACTAAAGTGATTGTTAATTTGCCACGTGGATCAAAATAATACTTTAATAACGTGTAAGCATTTATGATGACACTCCCTCGACAACTCATAACTTACATGCTTGTCTGGATGTCAATCATATTTTAACTGCTTGGAACATTAATCCTATCTGTACTGTTCTAAATCATTAAATAATCCAGAAAGGTGCTGTTTTTTTTTTTAACGATAGGATTATTTCTGCATAAATTATTAATAATCACTTAAAGGTAAATTTTGCTGATGTTTAATTGAGCAGGTCAACCCCGGCGTAGGACCCCCGTCTGATGTGCTTCCCCCGCCCGGAGGCTCAGGGGATTATGTTCAATATTTCAGCGTTTATATTAACATTAGCCTCCTTCAATGCTGAGCTCAGCGGGAAATGTCACGTGACGCGTCGGGACGTCCTACAAGGACGCTCGCTTCCTGAGGACACTATAGGAATACACGGTGTAATATTGATTTACGCCATATCGATTGGTTGTTAATCATCATAGGAACGTCCATGTTTACTGATCCATTCAAATCGAATGCGTCACAGTTCATCTGCATTTTGAATGTGCTGCTTGGCCTCCTGAAGGTTTTCAGGGAGTGCCAAGAAATGTGACTTGAGGGTTGTGTTTTAACCTAAATCCCAAATCCAGCCTAAACCCGAAATCGAACCCGAGCGCCTAATCGCAACCCTAACTCAGGGTTTTCTCACAGGTTGGACAGTAGAAGTCGTCCTCGGCATGACTCAGCAGTTCTCTCTCACAACATTCGATTTGCTTTTTTTCCTGCTTGACGCTCGCATCATGAGCGCGTGTCCTCGGTGCACTCTGGGCCTGGAACACTTCCACCGCTCGCAAGGATGCAAAGTGAGCAGATTTCTCACATGCGTGAAGAACGGAGCCAAATGAATAACATTTGTCAGATCAAGCCACCTGCCAGTTGGGATTTTTTGGCGTTTGGGAGTGCGGGGGGATGCGCGCAGCGTTTAACCCTTGGAGAGCAACTCGCGCTGTTTTTTTTCTTCTTTCTTTCACGTTACGTTGACTGACAGCCAGATTACATCCACCTGTGTCAGCTGCCTGCTGTTATTAAAAACACACATTGTGGATATCCAGCGTAGAGAGTGTGTGTGTTAGCGCGCTATGTTACTCAATACCACCTGGCCCTCGTGCCAAATGTATTCTGGAAGCTTTTTCACACTGACGCTCATTTCCCTGACATGTCAAATCAAATGAAAAAAAGAAAAGAAAAAGATTTTCTACAAAGCACATGAAAACTGTGTTGCAATTTTAGTTGCAAATAGTGGGAACTATTCCATGCCAAATTTGGCAGCCGAACACACACACGCACACATATATATATATATATGTATGTATGTATTTTTTTACGTATTGTATTTTATTGTACATTCAGAGCAGTTAAAATATATGTGATTAATTGCGAGTTAACTATTGAAATCAGGCGAATAATTACGATTAAGAATTGTAATCACCTGACACCCCTCATTTAAATATAAGTTGAACCCTCCCACCCACAGGCAATACACGTCTAAAGTGCCCCTCTGACAAAAGCCTATACCAGAAGCCTAATGTTGTTTATTAGTAATTTTTATGGTTTTATTATTGTCTGTTTGAACATGTTTTTTTTTTCCTTACACTTGGGAAAAATGCATAATTTTTTTAAATCAAATTCGTTCAAACATGTTGACCATGATAGTGGTACGCTTTTTTGTTATTATTATAATTATTAAACGTATTATTATTAATATAATTTTTAGGTGATACTTGTTGCAAAAAAATTGAGAACCACTAGTGTGCGGTGAATGACAAGCAACTTTTTGCGCGTGTGTGTGTACTCATTGATGAACATACAGCACGTTTACTGTAAAGTGCTGACTCAGAGCTTAAAGCATTATGAGCCAAACACATGCCGGTCACCATGGCGACGCACGCACCGGATGGAGGGCAACACTTGAAGGTGTGTTCAGTTTTTCATTCCTTGCAGAACAGCCCTTTGAACCGTGACGCCGGTTCGACGATGTCAGCAAGATAAGGGAATTCCCTCCCCAAGGCACCCCCCCCCCCCGCAGTCGCCACGGCAACCGACAGACAAACAGCAGGCCCGAGTGTGAGGCGGCATGCCAGAGGACTCCCAGGAAGTCTTCAGGGTTCCCTGGAGCGCTTCTTCGAACCCGTTGTTGTTATTGTTGCTATAGTAGTGGCGGGCGGGCCTACAGGTGAGAGCAGGTTGCTACTTGTGACGAGACAGGGCTATAAATAGAAACGGCAGCTTTGATTTGCACGCCTCAATGAGGTCACAGCTCGTGTGACTATTTTTTTCCATAACACAAATCATTACTGGCTGACATGTTTGCAATGTCAACTACAGTTGAACAACATAGCAACTGCTAATCGGCCTTGACGTAAAGTGAAGTTAATTATTGAAGTCATGCGATTAATTACAATTAAAAAATGTAATCGTCTGACGCCTCAAATTTTTTAAATAATATTTTTTTTGTTTAATTACTTAATTATTTAAACTCAGGATTAATCACAAATTTTTATATCTGTTCTAAATGTACAATACATTTGTTTTCTAGGTTTTCATACTCTTGTTAACAAAAGTGGAAAAAATGTGAAACTAATAAAAATAGTTCAAATGAATTTTTACGTCTATAGCCGTCAATGGCAGTGAATGAGTTAAAAATAATAAAAAATGCGGATGATGACCAGGATCGCAAAAAAAACCTCATAAACTAGTCTCTTGTTTCACAAGGCATTCATTTGTACCCCCCCCCCCCTGTTTTTAATGTAGCATATGTTCCCCCTATTTTTATTTTATTAAATTAAGTATGTTTTTCAAACGCCTGGATGGTATTTATTTGGTCTAAATTAGTACAATTTGTCTTTTTGTGAATTTGTATATCAGCAGACAGTACACTATTTAAATTGTATCAATTTGCTGTATATTTTCCCTTTTTTATTTGATTGAAATTTACATTTATTTGCTTAAATTCAGTATAATTATTCTGATGTCAATTTAGTACAACTATGTTAATTTTTTTTAATATTAAATCTTTTTTCCCACTCTAATGTTGTAGTTATCCTTAGTTTATTTATCATTTCCATTATTGACTTTTATCTAAATCTTTATTCAGTCAGTCAGCTCAGTCACTTTTTTTTTTACCCGACTTTCCTACCTAAACTTTCAGTTAGTCGGCTAGTTAGCATTAGCAATAGAACGCTACGTTACATCGTCTTCCATTTTACGTTTCTTCCTCCCTATTACTTTCATTTCATGTTGACGTCTCCCTTTTAGACCAACCGAAATAAGAAACAACACAAAGAAGCAGACGTGAAGGCGGAAAGCACAAAAAACAAACTCGTGGGTTGACGTCACGGTGGTTACGTTCACGTCTTTGATGGAATGAAGTGAATTTGAAGCCTTTTGGCTAACATCAAAAGAACTTGTGGCGTGCTGGCATCCCGCAGACATTTTTCTGCGTCCTTCCTGACCCTTGAAGACTGCGCATTCGTGTGCGCGTGTGCATGTGTGTCGAGTGTGCACGTGGTTTAGTCATGGCCGCCAGGGAGCCGTGAGGCGTGCAGCCGCGAGCTGCAAACACAAAGCAGCGCCATCTGCATGCCTGGAGCAATTCCAACATCAACAACGCACACGCACGCACGCACGCACACAAACACAAACTTGTCAGAGTTTGCATGTAGCGCCTCATCTGGTCACGTCAATGATGACGCTGGGGGCCGGAGCACATGTGTACATTGTTACAGGACTTTTTTCATGACATTATATTTAAACGTGACTATAATTGTGTAATGTGGAGAAATAAAATAAAATGGTGTGTATGTGTGTGAGAAAAAGATGGTTCATAGTGTATGTGCAAGCAGGCCTGCAATGAAAATCAGCCAGTGGTTACCATGGCGCCCACAATGTATGTAATCAATTGTTCCCATTCTTCATATAAATAGACTGAACTTATATAGTGGTTTCTACACTATATGATGCTCAAAGTGCTTTGCAAGGCATTACATTACATTCATCACACTAGTGGTCGACTGCCGGAATGATCGATCCCACAACCTTTGTGTTATACACAATGTTCTATGTTTTTATCCATCTCAGGAGTAGGCCATTTTGCTGATTGCTGTCGACTAAAAATTACATCAAAGTTGCTCAGGGGCGCTGGTAACCACCAATCACGGCTCAGCTTGTGAATGTCATGTGACCACATTCCAAAAACAAGTGAGCCCTGACTGTAGTTACCTGAGCAACGTTGATGTCATTTTCAGTCGACAGCAAGTGGCAAAATGGCTGCCCACTCAGATGGATAAAAATGGGTGGATCTTGCTGCTAATTTCATATTCCACAAACACACTATTAACGTGTTTAGAGTCAGACTAGTGAGGGCGCACATTGTAAAGAACATTATTGACTTGACTTCCCCTTTAACTTGCTCCAAAGAACTAATAGACTACAAAAGAAAGAGAAAAGGAAAACGAAAATAATATAAAATGACAAAAAGTAAAGACAAAAGAGAGGAAATGACTTTAAAAAAAGAAATAGTTGACAAAGGAAGGTAGTAAAGCTCAGGGCAAATTAAAATGGATACTGGAACAATAGAGCAAGAGGAAGGGGGGGGGGTTAGAGATAAAAGAAATAGAAAAAAATGATGAGCAGAAAAACAACAAACGACAGGAAAAAGGGGAGAAAGTTTGAAATGAGTTTAAAATTAGGTTAAAGGGAGTTTTTTTTCTTGCATCACCTTTAATTACTTTCATGTCATATTACAGTACACATTTATCAATAACAATTTTTTTGAGTTATGTTTAGACACTGTCCTGTATATAAAATATTAGCTTGCTGCTTGTTCGCGAAGGTATCCGTCAGTTTGGTGTGCTATGGCTCCATCAAGTGGCCATTAGAAGTATTACAAGTCACACCATTATTACTGGAACGGAAGACAAAGACATGTTAAGTCTTGTTTAAACCCCAAATACATTACTTTACATTATTACTTTACATTAAATCACTCCACACAACTAATTTATTTATGTATTTTGATTCTGTGACGTTATCAGAATTTGCCGTTCAATCTACTGGATTTACATATTGGATATCATTTAATACCATACAACAGCCACTCTCAGCTAATGATATATATTGATCATTACAGTATTTTAATATTAAATCAATAAAGCTGACATATCATTGGCTGCTGCTGCTGCACCGACGCCCTTGTGCAAAGCACTACAAGCGTGTGCGCGCGCGCATGACACCTCTCAGCATCACAGCCTGTCAACGAGGCGTGTCTCTGTGCGAACGCACACACGGTGTCGAGTGAATTTTGGAGTGAGCAAACCGGTTTTTCGGGAAGATTTCAACCCGGAACTGAGAGGACGTTGACACACAACAGGTGCGTGAGTCGCCTGATCTCGAAATTGAAAAACTAATAAATGAATAAATAAATAAAAAATAAAAACGTTTATAGTTTTAATATCGTAGCTAAGCTTTATTTAGTAAATCACATTATGTGTTTTATGGCCACTACATGTATTATAGATGTAATTTATATATATATATATATATATATATATATATATAAAAGGGGTCTCCCCCATTCGACGCTTCCACAGGTGGTAATGATCTACATCCGCGGTAAAAAGTAGGGCTCCGTCGTAGTGTTTGAGTGAGTGCGCTCAGCACATGTTTGGTTTTACTGGCATCTCGACAGCGGTTGATTGAGCCTGTTTTTCTTTTCTAATTTAGTTTTCAAAAAGGAAAGAGACTAATATGGAGGCACTGAAGAAAGGACTGAACAAAGCCAAGGAAGGAGTGGTTGTGGCGGCGACGAAAACCAAGCAGGGAGTGAGTAGCGCGGCTGAGATGACCAAAGATGGGGTCCAGTACGTCGGTGGGTCCCCTCTTACTATCGACTCCTTGATCAGCTGTTGGTGTTTAATTGATTAATCGCCGTGCAGTTGCACATGGTGCTTTACTGGCCAGGTGTATTTTTTCCCTCCTTCAAGATCTCAAAAGAGGTTTTCACTTATCTTTATTTAACCTTGAAAAGCCGACAATTTTTAGATCATGTTATTTAATTTGAACATTAACGTTAGTTACAATTGGTAGTAGTAACATACGTTAATATAGGTTTGTAAAAAAATAAATAAATATATATATATATATATATATATATATGTATTTTAGTGAATACAATTTTCGACACATACTCCTTTTAACCTTGACGAGCTGACAAAAAAGTAGTATTTACAGCCTGTTACAACACTTATTAAATTACAAAAAAATAGTTTTCCATTTTAAATACCCCCCTTTTTTAACTTTTTTTTCATAGTGTTAACAGCAACGTAACTAATAATTATAGTATTTTTTTATATAGTGCGTGTATACTTATAATGAATTATCACTTGCTGTTATATCATTTAAAAAAACTTGTTTTTTTTCATTTTTGTGAAAAATCTTTAGGTTTTACCATTATATCCATACTTTGTATAATATAAAATATATTAGTGTTTACATTTTTATTTCCTACGCATAATAGCAGTATTCTATTAAAAAAGTCATTTTATTTACGTACTATCAGTATCTACTTAGCACTAATATTTTATTCAGAAAATATAATGAATTATTCGCATTTCATAAGTACTGTATATATTTTGTTGTATTTAATTCATCATTTTTTTTCTTCCATTTTCAGGCACCAAAACAGTGGAAGGAGCCACAACAGGTATCTAGTGATCTATCTGACAATAAACATGACAAAAATTAGCATGAAGGTGAGCAGCTAGGTGCCAAATTTCCATGTGTGGACCCCCTGGGAGGGCAAAGTGTGGCTGTCACAAACAAGCAGAGCCATGGTGACCTCCTGTGAGGCAACCCCCCCCCCCCCCCCCCCCCAAGTTCCACGGTCCATGTTGTTAGGCTAAATGCAAGGAACACCTTTTACACAAAGGTGAAGCAGAGCAAGATGTGCCGGATCTGCAGAGTCGCTAATCGAACAAAAGACTACAGACAGGAGTAGATAGGGTGTGGTCGTGTGTTCTGTAAGTGAAAGCCGCACAACAATTGAAGGTGTGTGACGCCCTACTTCTTTTTCAACAGTCGCAGGTAAAACGGTGGAGGGGGTGAGCCATGTGGGCGGAGCAGTGGTTACCGGGATGACCAACGTGGCTCAGAAAACTGTGGAGGGGGCAGGCAGCATCGTCGCCGCCACCGGACTGGTCAAGAAGGATCCCGCCAAACCGGTGAGAACAATTACTTTAATATAAGACCACCTGCATGGCGAGGCTAAAGTGAAAAGTTGAAAAGAAAATCCGACATGTAATATAATCCAGGTAAACGTGAAGTGGTATGAATGCCACATTAATACCACCTATTAATGCCACACTTGGTAATGCCATACCAAGTAACAACAAAAATGTTACAAATAAATTAAGAGTTGTAACATTCACAAATGAATGTCAAAATTCACAATTTCACACCGAAATGTACACGCAACAATTCAGACTTTTTCTTGGAAAAAATGACAAAGTAGTTTAACAAACTGTTTTGGTGTAAAAATAAATAAATATATATACTTTTTTTTTTTTGTAAAAATTGGTTTTTATTTTAGTACTTTTTTGGGGGCAGGTTAAACATTACAATTTCTTCTTGAAAATACATTTCCGTATTTTAATTTATCATGGCCTTATTTCACTTAAAATTAGTGTTTTTAGTGAAATAAAAACATTTTCATAACTTATTTTGCACGATTACATTTTTGTATAATTGGATCAAAAACAAATCTGAAAATTTTAATCAAGCTTTGATGTCATTGAAACTTGGTATACGTGTTAGTGGCACAACACTAAATCTCGCATTTTAGGTCAATCAGAGGAGAAGTTTGGGAGCTACGAACCGCAGAATTGTGACATTTTTGGCAAAAAGAGGCGGGGCCGCCTTTAAATCCTTGCATCTCAGGAACTAATGGGACAATCTTGACAAAATTGGTATTGTTGGAAAGAGAATCCAACAAGGATTCCAAATCTGCAATGTTTTAGAGAGCATGCAAAATTACATTTCATTCGAAATTTTAAGATCCACAAGAAAATGGATGGATGGAAGGTCAATTTCAAGTTAATCTGAAATATGTACCCATCTTCTAAATGACTGCAGTTTTGGAATCTTTATTGAATTCCTGTTTGAACCATACCAGTTTGGGTGATATGTGCCCCTTTTTCCCATTGACCTAAAATTTGAGATTTTGAGCTGTACCATAACTACATAAGTACACAGAGGATCAATCAAATCTAGATCAGTTTGTTTAAACCAACTGGGTTATTTGGCATGGAACTATTAAATTCTTAGTTTACTCAACAAAAGTTCTTGTTACTTTACTGTCATATTCTAAATTCATTCTATATTCTAAGCTTTGCCGCAAATACAATTTTCTTGTAAAAATACGGCTTGATTCAAATATTTAAACTGGATAATTATCACCCCTCCCCCCTTTTTTTTACAGTTATTTTTATAAATTCTGACTTGTTTAAAGCTACTGACCAGCGCAGAAAATTTTATTTTGAATTGCTACTGCCATCTGTGGCCAAACAATTAAACTGCCTTCCGAATCCTGTCTGAAAACTATTGGCCAGAATCTTGCAGGACTTCCATTATGAACAGCTAAGGTGTTAATCTACTAATTAAAAAAAGTGTTTCAGTCATAAATGGTCAAATAAAAAAAGCTATTGTAAAGATATTTTTGGGCAAACTGTTACAAAGTGCAGCTTTAAAGAAATCTCAGGACTGGTGTGATATTTGGAATTAATTTGAATAAATTTTTCTGTAAAATTTCATTTGGACTTTTTTTTTTTAAATGTAGTAAATGTTATTTTCGTAAATTACCGTACTTTTTGGGGGGTAAAAATAGAGCCCCCCCCCTTCATAATTCTTGTTCTTGTAAATGTGACTTTATTCTCAGAATAGTTCAACTTTTTTGTGCGTCAAATGATGGCTTTTTTTATGTTAAAATTCTACACTGCTTTTACATCATTTTCATAAAATTGCAACAAAAAAAATGTCACGTGAAACATTGAGGCCAGAATGCTACTATGGTGACCATGTCAATGTAATTGACAGGTTTGTGGTTCTGATTTATTTTTTGGAGACATTGTAAGAAAGCTTAAATTTTTGGAAAGCCAACTCCTCTGAGCACGCCTTAATGTAATAATGGACCTTGCGTTGTGCACTGTGGCACAGAAAAGGACCTTCCCCAAATCTGTCCTCATTAGAGGAGGATTAACATCTCCTGTTGACTCATCCTCCATCTCGTGCCTATGCACATCCACTCAAAATGGCCGCGTGACCTTGAGCCGTTCGTCTTCTTCGTCATCTCTGCTCTTGTTTGCTTTGCCGTGTTCACGCCTCAGTCAGGAGGAAGATTTCACCCAAACAAATCCATAACATAATTGACAAGCTACAATTGTTACATGTCAAACATGTCTGGAGATGACAGAGCCTCTTCAATGAGTCACAATGCATCACCATCAAGTGAGAAGATTCCCGTGAAGTGACAAGGAAACGAGTCCTTTTGTCCTTGCAAATGTCCTTTAACGCGATTACACACGCACAGACGCGGCTTTTTAATCAGACTCGACACCTCGAGGGATGCGACACACCACCTGGAATGTGAGCCCGCTTCGGATGACGATGAGCCCAACTGGCGGCAGAGACGGAGCGACAGATGGACGCAACCGACAGTCGGAGCGTCATCCTTCAGACGCCGTGGCCGTTTATCATTAGAAAGCGACACCGTGTTGACAGGCAACTAGCAGAGGGGAACATGAAAGATCAATATGAAAGGTTTGCGGAGGTATTCAATCAGGCTTCTTCCAACTTTGGTTGGAGCCGTTTGGGGAACGGATCTTTTCTGTGCCAAAGCCAGATTCATCAAGTTACGCTGAGTCGCGAACCGCAACCTGAGAAATAGAGTGTCTCGAGTGCCAATTTGTCTTGCCGTTTGTTATGTCTTGCAGAGCGACGACAACTCCGCGGCGCAAGATGCGGCCGAGTCACCGGTGGATACCGACACCACTGACGCCACGGAGGTGAGACGCCATTAAAATTCAAACAAACACTCGCAGCGGATGTGATCGATGACACCTGGTCTCATCTTTTTTTTTTTTGTCTCATAGGATGACACAGACTGAACATGTTTTAAGAACAGGCCATGTTCCTGCCAAGTCCCGTCGTGCCTCGTCTTGGTCTTCGATGATGTCCGTGGGTTGTGTGTGTGTGTGGGTTGTGTGTATTTGTATTGTGTGTCTCTTGCACATCAGCAAATTGACCTCATGTGTCTTGTTTGCGACGGTGATAATTCAAATTTATTATCACTGAGAGTTTGTGTGTGCGTGTTTGTCAGTAACAAGCACATGGAATTAGACCACAATTAACCACCGACATGTCTCTAAATGAACAAAGACAATATTCTCTATTTTTTGCTATGGCGTCCGTTTGTGTATCCATGTTGTATTTCCATCATGAAATTGTAAAGCATGTATGTATGGCCCTGTAATGCATATGATGTTATATTGGGATTTAGTGTTTAATAAAGTATATGTTAAATGTAAAATCTGTGAAGCTATAAACTTATTTATTAAATATATTTTCCCACACAATCACAAAATGATTAAATTCAAGTAACGTACATTCATTTAGAACTATATATTTTTTAAAGTACATACCAGTACATAACTTTTGGTCCTGAATTGGGGCATTGTAGATACTTGTAAAATATATTCTAGTTTTAATAATAATTTGTCATATATCATTTTCCCACAAATAATGCCAAAATATAGCTATTGTTTTTAAAAATTCACCACCCTCTTAAAATTGCCCAAGTCATTTTTTTGCAGAATTTTTTTTTGCCTAAATTATCTCATGATGCAAATGGTAAATTTGTTTGTGTTTCCTGAATATCTGGGGGGGGGGGAAATTAGGCAATTATTTTAAGAAGGTGTCAAATTGTATTTGTGTTATAGGGAAAATTTAGTTTTTTGAGGTGCTCTATTTAAATGAAGGACAATTACTATAATAAGCAAATGTAAAAATATATATATTTTTTTCCCCCCAACAAATAAGAATATAAAAATGTGAAATTTTTCAGAATAGCATTTCTTTTTTGAATGGTGAAAGTGTTTGAGGTGCAATAATTACAGCAGTTTTTAATTTACAGTACATAATTTATTGTACATGAGAAAAAGGTTGCTAGAAATGCTCAAATTAAAACCCTAGGAATGAGAATAGATAATTCTCAGTTGATGTTTACTAGCAAATTGCATGTCTGAATATTTGCTATATATATATATATTTTTTTTCATGTGGTTCTTCAAAAGAGCCTCCGGACATTTGCTAAAGAAATTGAAACGTCAACATTTTAACTTACATTGAAATGTGCATTTAACACCCAAAACGTATCTTATTGAATGAGGCACTTCATTAGCTACACCTGGACCTTCTCATCTGCTAACTTATTGATGAGCTTCACCAAAACAGTGACTGCATAAAAGACTGCCGAGGAAAATTGATTCATTGGCACTTCATGAACAGATTACTGTGTATCGTAACATGTCTACTGTGGACTTGACGTGTAAAAAAAAAAAGGAAAAAAAAGTACATAACTGTCCATTGTGAGGCAGGAGCTCTCATTTCTTCTTCCTCCTCTTGAGGGCCTTCCACTCTCCCTCCTGCGTGGCCAAGCTGCCGAAGAGCTCCTTTACCTTCCTCTTCCTTTCCGCATCTCTGTCGGTAACAAAGAGCCAATTGAGGGTGAGCGGCGTCCGTGAGCTTCGTGAGGCTCGCGTGACGACGACGGGTACCTGCTCATGACGTCGTTGAGCTTCTCGCTGGCCAGGAAGCGAGTGTCCTTCCTGATCTCCCTCAGTGCTCCCTTGAACTCCTTCTTGTACTTGTGACGCATTCTGTGCTCCTCCTTCTGCTCCCTGGTCACGCCACGCTTCTTCCCGTAGTCCAACCTGCAGGAAAGAACATGTAGCATCGACTCAAGCACCAGACGTGCGACTTATGACCTCTTTTTATGTTATGTACGTACACTTGCACAATCTTGGGTGTAAACAGCTTGAGAGGGACAGGCTTCTTCTTATCGAATACCAGACGGTTGCGAGCGAGCGGAGCACCGCCAAGGACCTCCAGGATTGAAGCTCGAAGCTCCTGCAGTACAATTTAAGAACTTTTTTTAAGACTGGCTGGGATCTTAACTTTTGGGGGCGGGGGGCTAAAGTTTATATTAACATTTTCGTCCAAAATGGAATATTTCTGGGTTCAAAATAATGTTTTTTTGTTTTGTTTTTAATAAAAACTTTTCCCATACATGATAATATGTAGATAATTATAATCGAAAGGGAAATAGTTCTGTTCAATCATTAAAAAAAAAAAAGTCCTGGTTGGTATAACACAAGAAAAAGATACGAGTTAAAGGTAACTCACCTTTAAAGGCTCTGGTAGTACGTTTGAGGAGAGGTGTTGCGAGAGCAGCGCTGTGATTGGCTGAAAGATGTGTGTAAAACAGTCCAGGTCCTTGTAGAGCACACAGCATTTGTTCAGCAGCTCCATGCATGTGGACACGCATGTCAACCTGACAAGAACATTACACAATTCTTTATCGCTTATGAACGCACAACATGGTATTTGAAAACTGTCAACAAAAGTAAGAGAAAAAAAACATGATGTTTTAGTAACAATTTAACATTCCATACTGTCATACAAGTGTCAAGTTTTTTTTAACTAAAAGTCTAAAAATAATAAATTGCTTATATATAAAAAAAATAAAAATAAATATTTACTTTAAGTTTGCTTTTCTAATTTGATGAAAACACAAACTAAATCAAACCAAATTAATTAAGAAAATAATCAATAAAATCTAATTTCATTTCATTTAAAAAAATAAAATACCTTATTTAAAAAAAAATTAAACAAATAGTGCTTTAAAGAGGAAGCCAACACCAAAAAAAATCTCCATAACAATATATTGTATTTATAAGCATTCTGATTAATATTGTGTTTGCATTGTATCTCGTGGATCAAATGTCATGACAAGGCGAATGTCATCAATGATCAGAGCGTTTGTCACATTAAATCTACTTCACAGAGTGTCACTAAACACAAAATATTAGTGTCAAAATCACTGTTGTGCAGAAAATTTCACAAAAAGCTTGTTGCTACCTGTAGTGATCTGCATCAATATCCTTCTTTAACGTGAGGCGCTGCGTGGCAGACAGTGGCAGGCTTTTCCTACTCCAGCTCTTCCAGGATTCCGGGTCCGACAGCACCAACAGATTGCTGTATTTCCCCGTGCTTCGAAAAGGTGGAACCACTCTGTAACCTGTATTATCAAGTTAAAAAAAAAGAAAAAATCAGTTTGTTGGCAGCAACAATGCGATGGCTTGAAGAGGAGTTGGCGCCAACCTGCAGACGTCTTGTCCCCCACGGCTAAGTGCAGCATTCCGGACAGGAAGTTAACGAGCTCGGGCAGGAAGCGTTTGGAAAAAGAGACGTACTCCACCGCCACACAGCACAACACTAAACCCGACGTTACGTCCTGTAATGACCTCACCGGACACTGCACACACATCATTTGGAGTCTTTATATCGGAATATACTGGATGCGCTCGAAAAGCGACCGTTACGTATGTATTCAAACAATGTCTGACGTACTAGGGATATGGCTATGTGGTATGTGCAGTGATATATGCGTGTTGTATTATGACTGTGTGTGATGTACCTTAGTGAGAGCTTGGCCTATGTAAAGTAGCGCTGGTGTGGTGACAGGATGTCGAAAGTCAGACGTAGGAAACAGCAACGCTGCCACCTTCAGGTAAATTAGCTAGAAACACAAAAAAATATTCATAACCAATAAACACAAAGCTATCTTGCTCCATTGCACGATTGAAGTGACATGAAAATATTCAGGGTTCCTACTTCATACAAACTTAAGACTTTCTATTGTAAATTAAATGCAAGACTTCACAATCCTGTTGTCCAAATTTGCTACAGTATGGTACAAAAAAAGTCTAATGTAGTGGTTACCGTACTTTACTTTACTGGAGGAAAAAAATGGATAACATGATCAGAGGTGCCAAATCCAGGTCCAGAAAGTACAAATCCTGCCACAGCTTTAGCCTCAGGTGCTAGTTAGCTAGCTCCCATGGTGCTCGTTTACCTGCTCGGGAGCGAGCTAGCTAACTAGCTAGCTAGCACCCATGGTGCTAGCTAACTAGCTAGCTAGCACCCATGGTGCTTGTTTGCCTACTAGGGAGCTAGATAGCTAGCTAGCACTAAGGGCTAAAGCCAAACTGTGGCAGAGTTTTTAATTTCTGGACCCGGATTTGCCGCCTCTGAACACAATACACTAGGTGTTGCTTGGTTCAGAAAATAAAACCTATGTTGAGGGCCCATAAAATTGGTAAAATTAGGGTAAGAAAATGGGTGAAGAAATAGTTCATACCATGTCTAGAGTTGGGAAGGCAGCATTCCCTTTGACTTCAAGCACTTCCTCCATGCTGTGAGCAGCATCTGCAATGATAGTCTGCATAGACTTGCGGGCTGCTTCTGGGAACATCTGACACAAGCTGTACACCTCTCTACACAGAGGATGACGAAACAATACTTCATTTATTGACAAAATGATTTAAATCAGCAGGCTGACAATCGACTCACGGAATTAGCTTGTCAATGATGGTAAGTTCAGGCGGACTCCGACAGGCCAGTTCTCCAAGGTACTCCAACAGAAATCCTACCAGGTTCTGAAACACAGATATTATTAAATCATAATACGTAACCTTAATACCACAAAATAAATACTCTATTGTACCTGCAGTTTGATCTTATTTCCCACAGCCAGACTGGGGTGGTTGCACTTTTGAGTCCGGGCCATGATGAGGCGCTGGTTGTCAGGGGTGTGACCGCGAAGTAGCTTTTCAAGGTCTTTGGAGCTTTCTGGAACTGTAAGAACCATAAACAATGCAAGCTGCTATACATGCTAACAATATTAGAGGCTAATGCTTTTACCACTGCTAATGGTAACCAGTGAAGCATTAAAAAAAACAGCTAACAGACAGGTAAAGCAACTTAAATCAATGCTAAGAGGTAGCTAAACGGTAGCTAATACACTGCTAATCAAAGATGGCAACACAGGCCAATAAAATGCTGAAAGGAAAGCTAATATATCAGCTAGCGCCAAACAGACAGCTCATAAAGCCCAACATACTGCTTATATATAATACATTATATATTGATTAATTCAACTTTACATAGTTTATGTTGTTAACTTGAGTAAATCACTGTGCCGCTCTCTAGTGATGGCAAAATGAAGCTTCATGAAGCACTTGCGATACTTTTTGACTCCTCAAGATGGCACTCATGATTCAAAGATGCAATGCAAATGTAATCCATTTTCATTGCACTTGCCTTTATCTTTAAACCAAGAGCACCATCTAGAGGAGTCCAAAAGTATCGCAAATGCTTCATGAAGCTTCATTTTGCCATCACTACCGCTCTCTACTCCCTTAATTGCGCCACAGGGATCAATAAAGTTTTGTGAACATAATATTGTAATGGAATGCTAACACTAGCTAACGGTACATTGCTAACAGACTAATCAGAGAGGTTTGTTACCAGTGAACGTGTACGGAAGTTCGGCTTTGGCTGCTTCCTGCTGGGCCGCCTTCTCCTCTTCACTCTTCTTCGGTTTGATCTCCTCCTCCTCCTCCTCTTCCTCGCTTTCTCGCTCCGATTCCAAATCTGAGTGACCATCCTCTTCCTTCTCCCCTTCCTCCTCCTCTTCATCATCATCATCAATCTCTTCTTCTTCTTCTTCTTCCTCATTGCTGCCACCATCCGGCTCTTCTTCTTCCTCCTCCTCCTCCTCCTCCTCATTGCTGCCACCATCACCCTCTTCTTCCTCCTCACATTCTTCTTCACCTTTTTCTCCATCTTCATCTGGCTCCTCGTCAAGGTTCCATTTGCCATCCTTTACAACAGAGCAAGCATGTATAAGATACATATTTCCTGTACAATACATATATTGGGTTCATGTACAGTATTTCGTGTCACCTTGTAAGCTAAAGTTTTCTTGTCCTCTTTGTTAAGGATGAATCCATCTTGGAGGTCGTCGGCCGACATGTAAGTACGATTCGGCGCTGCTTCCGCCTCTTCATCACCCATCATCCTCCTTAGTCGATCCGCCTTAGAGGGAAATCAAGGTGGGTGGTCTCATTTCTTTGAAATATACTTTTCCCTCCCTGAAAATATATGACTATCGTCCATAGAAATGCAACTCTTTTTTGGGGGGTAATGATGAACATTAAAATATTTGTTTTTTTTATGTTTCTCTCTAAAATGTATGATTTTTTTTTTTAAGAAATCTTCTTTTTTTCATCTCAAAAATATATTTTTTCATTGAAATGTTATTGCTAGGTTTTTAAATACCGGTTCCCAACTTCATCTTTTTTCCTCAAGACATACTTTTAGCTCTACAAAAAAATAAGACTCATTTTTTCTTTGAAAATAAACTTTATTCCCCAAAAACATAAAGCTTTTTTCTACTGAAAAATATTTTCAATATTATTTAAAACATTTGTCTATTTTGGTATTTCAAAAGTACCGTTTCCCCCCCTTGAAAATCTTGATTACTTTGTCAAAAATCAGGAAAAAAATAAAAATATAAACATTGAGAACCACCAAGAATTTCTATATTCAGTGCAACAAGAAGAGAAATTGCACGGAATGCAGCATACAATGTATTTTGACTAACAAAGGAACACATGTTATTGTACTACTAAACAGAAGCTGTTTGTTTAGTATGTTAGTAATTGTAGACAGTTATTTAAAACAATCTGGACAAAAACAACCTTGGGCAATGAGCCACATGTTGCTTCACCAAAGACAAAATTATTTGATCATGTATAGGAGACTGCTCTGCAAAATTTCCAGTCAGTCCACACCCTTTTCCATTAAAAAAAATACAAATTCTTGCACAGCGGTTCACTTGCATTTAAACTGGCATGCTCCTTAAGAAAGCCATTTTGTGAAAACATACCTCCAGTTTCTGCAGCTTCTCCCGCTCCTCCCTGGCGAGCTCCTCTGGGGACTTCATTTTCTCCGAGGGTTGAGCCTTCATCTCGAAGCCCAGCTCCTTCACCATCTTGTCGTACTCCTCCAACTGCATAAACGTGAACGGCCAAAATTATAACCGCAGTTATTAATTAATTATTAATAATAACTATTTATTATGTCAAAGGAAAATGGTTGTTCGCGACCAACCACTAGTCTAGCTGTTGTTCCCACCTTTGGTTTTTCCACCGGCATGTCCTCCCGTTGAACTTTGGGCTTCTTATGCATCAGCATCTGGATGTTCTTCCACTCATGGTCCAGCTTCTCCGTCAGCACTTGTGCCTCCTCCTTTTGCACCTGTCGGTCTCTCTGAGCAGAAAGAGGAGGATGACTTTTCTTTGTCATGTCTCATGATTCCCATTGGCGAGGAGGCCACTCACCTTCTCCTGTTTGGACTTTTGGATGAGCTCCTCGATCAGCTCCTGCCTGGACTTGGCCTTCGGGCCTTCTTCATCGTGCACCCCGGCGGTCTTCTTCCTTAGGAGGCCCCCGCCGCCGCCGAAGTGAGAGGCTGTCAACTCGGCTACAAAAATTCAAAAATATATTTTGGTTAATTGCAAACTTTTTAAGCACAAAGTGACCTTTAAACATTGACAAAATATGTAACCTGGGTTGGACATAACAGTTAATTTTTCATTATTTTACATTGAAGTTAGTTTTTCACCTTTTTCATTATTAATTTTAGTGATTCATAATATACCGGTAGTTTCATTGCACAAGCACAGTTTAATTGTGCTTCTTTATTTTTGTGATTTTTCTAAGATGGATATTTATGACAAATTAATGACATTTTTCAAACTGCATCTTTTTAGGACCTTAACCTTTTTTAATGTCATCATTTAACAGATTAATTTAACTTCAGAAGGGTTAATCGTTTTTTTTGGGTTAAATTCTGTATATTTTTATGAGATCAATTAATTTTTATTATATAAATGAATAATATCATTCTTGTATTGATTTACTTTTTTTCAAATTCCATACTTGTTCATTAAAACTGTTGTATTCAAAAATTTTTTTAAATACAATAAATTTTAAGTTATGGGAATTTTTCCTGGGCATAATTTATTTAATTATTTTATTTGACACGTCTACATTATATATTAAATTTTTATTATTTTGTTGTATTTCATTGTAGTCATTGTCATCATATTTAAATTTTCTTTATTTTAGTAATCTACTGTTTTTTTCAATTCTGTATATTTTAGCAGTCATTTATTTATTAAGAACATTTTTGTAGAGTAATTCAGTTTAATGACAATTTTTTCTTGAATTATTGATTTACTGTATTTATTAATAATGGCCATTTTTATTCTGTAATTTTTCATTTCTTTTTTTCTTCATTTTATGAAGACAGGGATTTATTATGATAGATTTATTTCTCTTTTATTTTGCCAATATATTGTTTAAGATAGCTTAAAATATGTTGTTTTGTCATTTTTTAATTCAAATGTATATGTTTTTCTTCATTTGACCAATACATTATATTTATAGCATCAAATATTTCTTAAGATTTTTTTTAAGCCTGCATAGATTTTGTCATTCTTTTTTTCTTTGTTATGAAAAAAGTTCCCTCCCATTCATTCATTTTTGGATCAGTTTTTATTTTTTATTTTATTTTTACAAAATGTGATCATAAAACAAGGATTCCTCTCATTTGCTATAACATAAGCATTAGTACGCATGCATCGTTCTTACCCGACAAAAGTCCTTTCTCCCCCGACTCGTCGTCGCTGTTCACCATGTCAGTGAACTTCTCCATTTCAGACAGAGATTGTCCATAATGAGTCAGCTCCTCCTCCTCGTTCAGGTTGTACATGTCCTTCTTCTCATGGGCGCGCTGAAACATGTCATTTAAAAGCCATTCAAGAGACTTCAACACAATCAAAGTTATCAATCAATGTTAGTCAAATGTTGGCGTGGCTCACCTTTCTCTCCATGGCAAACCTCTGCATGATTTTTTCTTCAGGTTCCATGTTGGTGTTGTACTCCCCAAAGCGCCTGTCTATGAACTTGTTGCTTTTGTTCTTCTGCTTGTACTCCTTCAAGAGTGTCTCCTTCCTCTATTGGATGAAGGAAATACATCTCATTCAATGTGAAGCATGGCACTGAAGCATGAAGAGCCCGTTTCCTATTCTTTATCTATTACAGTGGTTGTCCAATTTTTTACATGAAGTGCCACCCAAAAAAAAAAATACTTGACAGTTGGTAGTGTCAAAAATGTTAACTAGCACTTAATGGGTTAACAAAATATGACTGACTGAGTGACCATGGAACAGATTGTTCCATTTAAATAATTCCCTACGGGGATGAAAAATGTACAATTGCTGTGTCTGGAGTCACACCTTGTTGATGGCTTTGGAGCGGGACACTCCAGGGAGGCCCACATCATGCTTGCTTTTCCTCCCAAGCACATCGAATTTCTTGCGGTTGATTTTCACCTCAAAAGGGTTGTTCTTGATATCGGTGGAGGTCTTAACTTTGCGAACTTTGTCAGCCACGCCCCGCTTTTTGGGCACCTTCCCCATCTGGAATAGTCATTTATTATCAGCGCTGATAACAAACCGCCATTATTAAATGTTGAACAGTATAACAGTATTTCTGCATCCAAAATTTATTATTATTATTATTACGGCAACCGACTTTGACGTCTAAACATTTAGTTGATACAGAACATTGGGGCAACTATTGTTGCTCGCCAAATTCCCGAATCACTCAAATATAATTAAAATCTGGCTTTACCAAATGTAATTTATCATTCCATGTTTCAAAATATACTCAACAGATTTCAAACCATTCCAACTTCTACCTGGTCAGCTCTTTCAGTAAGTAATAATAGCAATAGTTAGTAATATTTTAAATTTGCTCAAAAAACTTTCGCAATTTTTTTTACATTTTTAACTTTACTCACAGATGTCTCAAAACAAATTAAAAGCTTGAATCCAACATCTGAAACGTCAGTTCATTTAGGCTACCATTTGTGAAGGTCCAGGAACCCACATTTTTTTTCATAAATGACCAGAATCGCCAAGACAAATTCCCAATCAGTAAGATTTTTTTCACATTCAACTCCACGCCAGACCTTCAGCATTCACACAAAATTTCTACAGAAACACAATTCATATAAATATTCATATTGCAGTGCCAGTACATATCTGCTTCTGAACAAACACATTAGCTTTGTTAGCAAAGCCGTAAACAAACCATCACTTGAGAGATTACCGTGTGTCGCGAAGAGACAATTTATATAATCCACCGCGTTGACAACATTTATTCGCTAAATGGACCCGACGTGCACTTCAATGAGTAAAAACTAATTTAATGTAGTATTCACGTTGTTTTGCTTCAGGTTTACCACATGAGTACAAGAGGAGTACACGCGACGGGTTGAAAGTTCAAAAAACAAAGGAAATCAAGCAGAAACAGGAGCTGCCTTCTATTGCGCGTTTGCCTACAGCGCCACTACAACGGTCATAAATACAATTACATCTTTGACACGTGAAGAAGACGAGCGAATTATTATTTTAAACAGATATATTATTGCATTGTTTTCATGACGAATGCAGAAATTTTGTGGAATATTTTTTACAGTATTTACTTTTCAATTGTGTCGTACATAAGCTAAAAAGAAATGCGCCCAAATATATCCACTAATACTATAGTGGTTAAGAGGAGCAGCACAATTTTTTTTTAAATCCACAGAAGGTACCGATGATGCCAAGTGTGATGATGAATGCACAAGAGACAAATACAATTCAATTATATAAAATACATTTTAATCAAGTATTGTGTGGTGAATACCGTATTTCTTCTTTTTTTGGCAAACGAAAAATAAAGCAAATATATTCATATAGTATTTTTAAAATATATATTTCTGGGGTGTTTTGGGGGGATGGCACCTAGAAATTGACCACCAATGGCAAAGAGAACATGTGATGGTAACTATAGAACATGGTATGAAAAAATATGAAGATGTTAATGATAGTTAGAAAGGAAATTAGCAAGGAAGTGACCCTGCATGCTTTTCAGGCTTATTTAAAAAGGGAGTCATTTACTTTTACTGTATTTTATAAAAAGGTATCGAACGAACTTGTTTATTTGTATGGCACATAGTCTAAACGCAAATCTATCCAGATTGTGGTTTAGGCACGCCTGAAGTGAACCATTTATGGTAGAAGAGGGAACGTGATTGACCATCGAATCACAACAATCAGTTACAGAAATTAGCTATTAATGTTAATGGCTAGCATGGAAATAAGCAGGGAAGCAAAATGTCACGCATCAATCAGGCATCTTTAAAGGGTGAGTCATTTTACTTTATTGTAGTTTTATTAAAAGATGGCGGAGATTAAAACAGAGGATGTTCATTTCTACGGCACATACATAACCTAAAAAGCATAAACATTAAAATTGTTTGCAGAGTATGGTTAACGATGAAAAAATAAACAGTGGTTCACAGTGCTCTCTCACAGCAAGCTAACGATGGCTCGTCTATAGCGTGTGACAAAATAAAACATGTAATATTCAGAAAAAACACACACAGACACACACACAAAAATCAATGCTTATCTTTGTACACATTCCTTCATAGTAATCCAACCACTGGAGTAAAGCCCATAACTGACAGGTTGTTAATTAGCTCATATACGTTAGCCGCAGTCACTAAATTAGTACTTTTTGCAATTTTAACATTGAAATGAGAGGGTTTTTCTTTCTGCATTCACTTGATTTTGTTCTTAAAAGACACTTTCTTATATTGTTATACAATCCAAATACATTCTTGTGGTTACAATAACTGTCTTTGCTTTGCACTGGGTGCTTTTTATTAGACATGCATTAAAAAAAAAAAAAAAAAAAAAGGCCAGCAGAGTGGACAAAGACAGGAAGCATCAAACCCTAAATAATGATTTTTTTTTTTTACACTGTATACAAAATTGGCACGCGCTAAAGGGAAATTAAAGGTTAAAAAGCCAGCGACTAGTGGTGTTAAAACAATAAAAGGGAGTAAACGCGTGAAGGAGGCCATATTTAGGTCTCGGGCTTCTTTTTGTTTTTCTTCAAGAAGGAAGGAGTGCGGAACTTCTTTTTCTTTTTGGATGGGGACTTGCTGGGAGACTCGTCGCCTTCTGCAGCAGCGGGTTCGGGTTCGGGTTCCTCCACGTCATCGGCGGTTTCGGTGGCAGCAGGGGCAGTGACGGCGTCTGAGTCCTCGGCAGGAAGCGCTGGGGCATCGGACGGGTCGTCGGGGGTTAAGTCGGGCAGGGTCTGTCTCAGGGTGGCGGCGTCGCTGTCGTCCTTAAACGTCGGCTCCGGCAAGGTCTCTGATGGGGGACAGCGGCAACGGTTAATGACAGAAAAGGGCCGATGTTGAGCTCACACTCACACAACCAAGCTGCTGGAAGAAACAAGCCCCTTTTACACTGTCTGAACCCCCCAAAACAATAGGCCCCAATCGCAGCTCTGTACAAACCACACTGACATGGAACGAGGGGACAAAGTTGACTGTGGCACTTTCTGCTTTTGGAGGTAGGCCGCCCCCCCCACCTATTTCTATGTCACTCTACTGTCAAAACAACACTGACAAAGAACGGCTAGAGGAAGTCAACCAGACAATTTTCCACCTGTGGAGGTATTATCAGAGTCATCATTAAGCCAGGATGATGTGTAAAGCCTGTAAAGGGCTGCTGATGTCGAACTTTCCCAGAAGTCATTGCCTTTGAAAAATGGCACCGACACGTATATGGGGCAAAGTTGACCAGGCTAATTTCCGGCTTCTGAAGTAGTCGCAGGGAACGATCCTGCCTGTGTGTAAATCACATTGCATACTCCCAGTATAAGCCATTATTTTTCCACCTATTTTTAATAGTGCTACTTTCTCCATAACGTGGTTTGCTATTAAAATTACGACTGGCATGTTTCTCTAAGGAGCTTTACCACAACGCAGCAAGGTGTCAACTGTAAAGCAGATTTTTGTATTGAAAGCAAGTACCCACAAATTAAAAGCAAAGGCAAAGAAAATGTTCTTTACAATAATATGTTCTGTGCACCCCCAGTGGTCTAAACATTGGTATTCTGATTAATATTGCATTTGTGGAATATGAATTAAACAGCTAAATCTCCCTGTTTTCATCCATCCCAGGGGGTGGCTATTTTGCCACTTGTTGTCGACTAAAAATTACATCACACTTGCTCAGGGTGAGCAACTGTGATTTCCATTCCGTTGTCATTTCCAGTCGACAGCAAGTGGCAAAATGGCTGACCCCTGAGTTGGCTAAAAACAGGTGGATTTTGCAGCTTAATTCATATACTACAAACGCAATACTGATCAGAATGCTGAGTAATGAGGGCACATACAAGATACTAGGGGTGGGAATCTTTGAATGTCTCACGATTTGATTCGATTACGATTTTTGGGTGTGATTCGATTCAGAATCGATTTTCGATTAAGAAAGATTTTTGCTTCAAAATAATTTGATTGAATGATTTTTGCTTCAATATATAGATGTTCAAGGAATCGTAATGATCTATTCCAGTCTGACTCGCTAATGCTAATTAGTGCGCTATACTTGCGGCACTTTTATCACTCAAAAGAACGGCTCCACGCTGCAAAAAAACAGCTCTTATTGGAATAACTTGATCGTGACTTTTTCCTTCTACTCCCTAATGTCGCTACAACTTAACAGTGTATCAGACCGCGTGGAACCACACTGCCCCTAAGTGGCCAAATAGGGTACAACATGAACAGCGCTCCCAATAAAAGCACACATAAAAAAAGGGAAGACAATATAAAATAATTTAAATAATAATACATTTTGGGACATTTAAAATCGATTCTGAATCGTACTAAATGAGAATCGCGTTTCTTATGAGAATCTATTTTTTTAGCACATCCCTACAAGATACTATTGTAAAGAAAAGTGTTGGGTTGACTTGCCCTTTAAAGATAGGAAAGAAAACCCCCAAAGAATCAGAAAAGAGGACGCCGTACATAGAGTGTATATCGGGTACAAGTTCCAGTTAAGAAGCTAAAAAGGCCTGGCCACTTTATGAGGAAATTTTCATTCATTAGTTTTACCTTCATTTAAACAGCAAAATCTTAACAAGTGTCATTCCTTTGATCGTGTCCACCCTGTGTATATAGACAAAAACATGTATATTACTATATACTCTGCTACAGACTACTTCGGTGCTTTCAAAGGTTTTAAGAAAAATCACGCAAGTGAGGTCACAACACCACACGGCAACATTCTTAACCTCCTGAGACCTAATACTACTTGCTCTAGTTAAACAGAAATGATCCTAATCTAAAAGTGTATCATCATCAAACTTCTCATAGGCTCTAAGTTGAAAATCTGTCCGATTAAAAGGGTCGCAGGAGGATAATTGAATCTGAAAAGCTGGCGCAACCACGAGCCAAACAAGTGGTAACAAGTCACATGAAGCTCACACAGCTACCAAAAAACACCAGTTTTAATGTTAGTCGAACGCTATTCAGCCTACTATGCAACCGTTCCTCTCCTACACACCCACACGCAGATACATGTAACAATATGGTGACAGCTTTGGCCTTGGAGAAGCGTTTCCAAGCGCGACAGCATAAAAAGCCAACAGCAGCAAGACACACACACACACACAAACTCAAATAAGGCACTTGTGTACCTGGTGAAGGAGACATCTGTAATAAAAAAAAATAAAAAATTCAGGATTTCACCCGACCATTTTGAGAAGGAAAATGTGGTTATTTTTCAACAGTGCGTCGTTGGCAGGGAGCGAGGTTAGCTAATAACAAAAAGGTGGGTGGTGAGGGTTACTACAAGGCCATCTTCAACTCTATTTATGTTTGATACCACTTTTTTCCGGACCAATACTAGTACGAGTATTTACTTGAGTACTCACATATAGCAAGTACCAATACCTCTACTACTTTTGATGTATAAAAATTTCATTTTGACCAAAAATTGTAACCAAAGACCTTTTTGATACTGATGACGATTCACCAATGTGTCAAGCTGCCGTGGAATAGTGCCAACTACTGGTGAGGAGGATTTACTCAATGTCAGATTTTGCTTTGCCTTAAGCATCTGTGGCTGGTAATCGGCAGCCTCCATGGAGTACTCGATACTTTAAGATAAGGGCAGTATCGGCCCCATACCTGGTATCGGAACTCCCCTATCCATCATTGGTTGGCGAGATCATTTTGTTGAAGGGGAAGTCAACCCCCGAGTTGAACATCTTGTGAAAAAACTCTTCACTCGTTTTTGGCAAAAAGCGGTATCGTGATAACTGATTTGAGTTGGGGGAACTCTGAAATAAACCTCACCCACATCCAGGAGACAGACGAGGCGTTAAGGGTCATGGAGTCATTAGTCTACATAGCTCTAGTACTACAGCCATGCAGCAAGAGGAGGGGCATGCCGGAAGACAAGCATGGAGGTGGTTTGGCGGTGAGTCGTTAGGTGGCGTGGTGAGGGTTGGTGGAACTGTACGTACTTACTATGGTAACAGGTACTCTTTTGCATTTCCATCTCCTGATTGAAATCGCAGCCACAAAGAAGAAAAAAAGCACAAGTAGAAACAAATGTCTATGCAGATCAAACCACAGGCACAGTGTTAAAATAAAAAACTAAATTTGGGTGGGGGAAAAAAAAGAAAAAAAAGAATGGCGGCCCGCCATTCTTAGTGACCCCAACGAGATGGAAGATGGAAGGCGGAGGATCAAAGGGGAGACGTAATAGAACACCAGCTCAAGTCTTGGATTACAACTGACGTCAAAGCTGCATATCATTAACCTCTTACTTTAACTAATTAGATAATTACAAAATAATTATGCAGTATCATTTTGGAATCTGCTGTGACGTAGGTGTAATCCAATTGTAATAAAGACCAAGAGGAAGGACATTCTCATATGTTTATATTTTATAAACCTAGCATGAGAAATTACTTAAGTTAAATTTTTTTTAACTATTTTTCCTATAGGAAATATTGGAAAGTTTAATTTTAGCAACAATTCTACAGTCAAACAAGTGTAATATTACAAATCACTAATGATAAATAATAAGGATGTAAAGTAGGGGGAATCATTTTCTGACTTCTTGCTAAATTTGTTAGGTTTTTCCACTTACAAATAAATTAACAGTCTGCAAATATATTAGTGTTTATTTGTGTGTAATGTATCCACTTATTTGATTCACAAGTGGTGAAAAAAATAAAAATAAATTGGTACTTATAAAAACTCTAAAACCTTAAAAGTGTCTCAGTAACCACTCAACGACCAATCATGGCTCAGCTTACGGACGTCATATGACCAAACTCAAAAAACAGGTGAGCTGTGATTGGTCGTTATCTGAGCCCTGATCAAGTCTGATGTCATTTTCAGTCAACAGCAAGTCGGAAAATGGCCGCCCCCTGAGACTGATAAAAAAACGAGTGGATTTTGCTGGCTAATTCATATGCCACAAATTGAATATTAATAATAATGTCATGTTCAGACTAATGGGGGCGCATAAAACATTTTAAAGAAAGCTTTTGACTTGACCTCACCTTTAATGTTCAAATTCATTATTATTATTATTATTATTTTACAATTGTACAAATTTTGCCTCTTGGCCTGTTATTACCCAAACACAGAGCAATAGAAATGCGATTAAAACATTTAAACAGCCACACGGATGCATAGGAGACTCCACATTGCCCACTGGAAGACCACCCGAGATGTCATCCAGCCAGCCTGGAGGACTAGTGGAAACCCCATGTTTAAACCAAGCTGGGCCAGCCGGAACCCTAGGAGGTATAATTGGGCCAACCTTACCTTCCTCTGCTCTGACTGGAGTGCTGGGTGGTGTACAGGTGGCCTTTGGGTTTTTGGCCTCCTCCTCTTCCTCTGGTTCTGCCAATTGCTCGTGATCTGGGGGGGAAAAAAAGAAAAATAATTTGACTACCAGACTATATAGGAAAGACCGATTGATTTGAGACAAGAGGGCTTCATCCATTAAGTCTCAGTTGAAATCCCCCTAAAAAATATCGCAAAAAGCCAAATTGACACATGGACAAAATCCTTGGTAGAAAGAAAAACCCACATTTATCGCTGACATTTTTTTTTAAAAACTGACAAGCAATATAATACAGTACATAAAAATGCACTGAAATTAAGCCAATAAAAAAAAAACAGGCAATGCTTTATTTTTATGGTCCAAAAGATCTTAAAAAAAGAAAAAGAAAAAGAACCTGGGCACATTTCAATCCAAAATGCCTTGATACTCTGGTGATCTGACTGTATCTGGCACAGGTTCAAGACACCCTGTGTGAATTGCACAAAGCAGTCCCAGAACATAATCTAGTCTCAAGACATGCAGTGGCAGCCCCAAAAGAAAACGGAACCCTCCTCCATGTGTGCTCTTCTTTGTACTTTATCGTTTTGACATGATTGCTTTTTAGCAATGTTTTTTTTTTTTAATCAAATCATAGACCAATGGGGTTTTACTACTCCAAGATTTCTAACACTGGCACCACATTTTGGTTGTGTTGAGATTTTACAGATGCAAGACCGGCTTGGCTGGATACAGCAAACGTAACCATCTTTCAAGACACCTTGTGCCCGATACAAATTACTTCCATCTACAGTAGCAAAAATAAAACACGTTTACCCTATTTTACATCTTTATTTAGTAGCGTATGCATTAGGGACAATAGTCTTGCTATTCCAAGGTTCCCCGGCAGGTTAATATCCAAATTTAATTTAACCAAAACATGGGTAGGTTGTCTTCTTTTAGGGTACCAACAACTTTGTCCACGTGTGTAATTAATTTCAAAGGTGCAGGAGAGAGTGGATACCAACAGATATCCATCCGGGAAGGGTTAGCAGGAAGAAGCATCACCGTTCCAGTCCAAATATGGGCTGTTCTGATTGGAGAGGTTAAGCACAGCACACCACAGCAAAAGGCACGTTTGGATGCGAGGAGCGAGCACCCGGGCGTCCTCGGCTCCTCGTTCCAATCTGCAGAATTCTCGGATGCCTTTGACATCAGAGCGATGGGATTGGGGGTGGGTAAGGGAGCAGCAGACTCAGGACCCGCCCAGAAAGGGGAGAGAGGACAAGGCAGGGATGATCGCCCCCGCTTCACCTCATGTACCTTCAGCCTGATTCGCCTCCATCGGCTCCTTGCTGAGGGCTCGCAGCACGGCGCAGTGGAAGTCCTTATGGGGGGAGTCCGGGTGGATTACATCTGTAAAGCCAAGGGTCGGGTGGCCCTGCCCAGAGGCTGTTGTTGTGCCGGGTGCAGATGGCACAGGAGGGGGATTGGGGGCTTCGACCGTCAGCACACTTTCCAGCTTGGTAGACAGTGCTGCCTTACAGTCACCATGTTCCTGCACTGTGTATCCAAGTTGGCAGTGTACGTGTAAGCGGAGAGACATCATTACCCACTATTCCAGCTATACAACCGATCTTTATATATGGAACAACGCTGTTGTAATGCAGCAACAAATGTGTTTTGATTTCAAAACTTCATACTCTTGCAATAGTAACAAGTCTTTATAGTGTGGAGGAAATTGTTATGTACAGTAAGCGTAAAATGAAGTTGTGGTATTCCCGAAATTGACAGCAAATCCCAGTTTACCTGGTGCGTCATCCATTCAGGCAAATAAAGGCTCCCGCAAATAGCTACTTCCTTACTCCCCCACCCCTAAAAAACTGGTAGTAACTGCAGTAATACATGCTACCATTCATTCACGGATAGTAAAGAGTTCACCACAGAGTCCATTTTAACTCTGTTGCTAACCAAAACAACAACAACTACAGAGATACATAAACAGTTTCTCAGATGATGTTTTACCCAATATGCCTAAGTTTTTGCCATTATAGTCCTTTTTTATGTTGTTTTAAACTCATCTTTAATTTGATATTGCAATATACTGGCAATATTTTACCCGTTCAAACCCCAAAACACATAAAAACATTTTTAATACTTTGTCCTTCACTCCCAAAAACGTATTTACACGTTCTGTATGTTGTTTTTTTAATGCAAAAGCATGCAGAAGGCTTTGATGCCGCTTCTGACATCAAGAGGTGGCTTAAAGCAATGGTACGGCCAGCAGATGGCAGCAGAGTATAAGAGATCAGCCAGGGCCATGTTGCCACAAGCTTTTTCCCCCAGTGTTTTCACCAGGAATGTGTATATTGATGAAACTTAGCTATATTCTAATGCTTATTGCAGAAAAACGGAAACAGATACAAATATACTTTTTGTCCTGATGAAAGAGGAGACTAATCTTTCTTTTGGTAGGTTCCATGTTTTTATAGCAAAATATTCAAAAATCTGGGGGCTTTGTAAAGTCAGTCAAAATCCAGTAAAACAGCTGCGAGCGAAGGGGGTTGCTTCTGTGAAAATGGCTGGGAGTGAATGAGTTAAAAACTTAATGTATTAACAATTCTATGTTGATGTTCTGAAGTTATGTCCACTTCTGAAATGAGTCGACTTTTCTTGACAAATTCAAACTCCAACAAAACACAATGTTTTCTAAATTTGAGCACGTTTCCAAACTACTTTGTCCGCAAATGATGGCACTGGCAAATGGAAGGCGGTCCAATCAGATTACTCCGAGGTCATATGCTCGTCACAACCTCTAAGGGAGCTGTACAACATCCATAGGGATTGCAGTAGCTACTGTATTTACCTTCAGGTCCTTTCTGCTTCAGCTCTACCTCTCGACGATACTCGTCCAGCTCTTGGTCGGTGAGCTTGTTGAACGGGTTGGGGCCCTGCTTGCTGACGATCACCTTGGGCTGGTACTCCTTCTCGATGATGGCCTTGGATGCGGTCACCAGTTCTCCCTTTGGGACAAACAAGGGAAGGGAAGGAAGGAAAAACAAAACGATACCTCAAAATTACAGTAACAGATCAAAACCAGCTGAAATTTGACATTTACATGAGCAACATGAACAGATTTCATTTAATCTACCAATTTTCATTAGACAATGAGACAATGGCGGGAAAATAATGTCCTACAATCCATTCAAATTTCTCAATATGCTGCTCACAGTCACTAGGGACTTTTTTTTTGTAGCTAGGAACTGCTGTGATTGGCTGTAATACAAAACTAACATTATAATAAACAAATTCATACGCATTTATCATCTATTTTCACTTTTTCATTCAATAAAACAGTGTGCAAAAATTCCCTTTTATACTTAACAATAACGTTTAGAGAAGTAGAAAGAAGATTGTCATTCCTATTCATAGAGAGTAGACATGGAATGAGGGGGTTGACGAACAATCGAATGGCAATTTTCTGCCTTTTGAAGGAATGTTAAGAGCTCTGACAGAGTCGGGAAAGTGTGTGAAAAAGAAATGTGTAATGTTAAGACCAGGATGTGAGGTAAAACACTTGACGCTCACATTCCTTGTCCTGTTATGGTAAAAGCAATTGTTGCCATCTTAAGTATTTTATGTCACACTTGTCGCTGGCACGATCTAATTATCAGATTGTAGGATCCTGTGTTGCCGTGTAAAAGCGCACACTTATTGCGACTTTGCTGGGTTCTGGTAAAACACAAAAGGTGAGTAAAATGGTTCAAATTTGCAGGATCTCTAGATAAAAGAAACAAAAGTCTCTCCTGAACAGAGCATAGCCTCCTTTACACACATCATTCAAACATAGCTACAGACTCTCCTGAGGGAGACGATGCGAGTAACAGATTAGTGACCGGAGCTTCAAGTACCTTTCTAATAGATCTAGCAGGACTATAGGACCCCTCGGAGGCATCGAGGCCGTCAATAGTGTCTGTACAGTCAGACAGAGGGGCGTCCTGCAATAGTAAACCCAGTGAGGGCACAAGGCGGTAGGAGGGGCAGCAGACTCATGTTAGCAACCAGGAATCTTGATACGCGCATGCAAAAGCGGAAAGATTGTGCACAAGCATCATCACTGCACAATTCACTTGAGTGTACTCCCTCCCCTCCCAAATTTCCTCATATAATGGCCAGAGGGATGTATTTACTTCACTGCAGAGTGCCCAGTGTATACAGGGGTTATTTATTAAGGGGTTTAAAATGTTTACCCCCTGAAATGTAATCATAATAAATATAATACAAAAGCATTATAAAATTACAGGCCATTACTTTAGTTAAGTGAGGTGATAAGTACATTATCATGCATTTCAGCCTCGGTGAGGGTAGATTTGTGCCCTGTTTCTACTGTGTTGTGTTTGTCCCACATGGAATAAGGCCACTTTCTCTTTAATCTCTAGCGAAAACCTCAACTTTACAGAATTTACATCACCTCTGCAGACAGTGTGCGTGTTGTGCTAAATACATCTATAGCAATAGCAACCATGTCTGTATCAGGAAGGGGTCATAGAAAAAGGTAGTTAACAGCCACCGTCTGTTATTTTATTCCAGAGATGATGTTGATTTGAGGTATTTATTCAACTGGAGGCCACTATTTAAGGAAAACGCAGCAGTGGACTTATTAGAAGCTGGAGATTGGATGACTTTATTGCATTCGAAAGGTCCGCTATTGTATTTAGTTTAATTATACCTGTGCATCCACTAAAGCAAACATGCAGAAAAGCACACATGCAAAGTGAAGCGGTACCATGCATCAAAGCGGCATCTGCTCTTTTGAAAATGAATTTTAATATCAACAAGCTCGACTATATAGCAAATCTGTTCATTTCCCCTCATGTCTTGCTCTTGTTTGTTTCTTTGAGGCAGAAAAATACCTGGCATTACGCCGATGAACAAATGCATGCAAATTGCAAAACATAAAATAAGTCATAATTATTATTATTTTTTGGGTGCTCAGCATTCCATGAAGTCTGCCAAAGCTCATCCAAAAATTTATACAATTTAAATGTAATAATGTAATGCACAATGTTCACAGGCTTTTTGGTATTAAGGGTTCCCGACCTGGAAAGAATATATTTTAGCCACATTTCCTCCAAAGAACCACATATTTCTTTCTGTTTTGGTTGTTAAAAGTTTGTAACACCTTGTGTTTTTAGCACCATAGTGGTACACTACCTAAAAGGGTGGATGCGCACACACACGACTGCAGTCCACTAATTGCTCAGCACAGAAGAAAAGCCTACAGAACTACAAGAAGACTTTCCTTTCCTTCAACTCAGCCAAGTACAAATCATGAGCTCTAGGAGGTGATGTTTACATCCATTTAACATTTACACACTGATGCAGAACATTCATTTGGACTTGTTGTCATTAGAGTCTGCTTGCAGTGGGGCAGCAGCCCAACAAATGGTGCAGTTTTCAGGCATTTTGTACATTATCAACATCTACAAGACGGAAGTGGAACTGGGCATTAGATGTGCATGGCTGTCTCTGTTTGACTTGCCTCCGACAGGTTGGCAGTCTGATGTCAAGTTACAGTATTTATATCCTGCCTACTTGGTGGAAATGTGGCGTTTCTTTATATTATATAAACACACATTTTGTTGTGTATAAACCAAATACAAGTATTTATACAACCAAATAGGAGTCAATATTCCTCTCCAGGTCCGGACAGAAGTGACATTGCAGCACCGACCTGCTGAAAGTTGCGTTCCACCACTGAGCCAGTGCACAGAACCTGAGACTGAGGTCCCGCGGTCTTAATGTCCTGCAGATTCTGCTCACGGATCTACAAAGACACAAACATAATAAGTATGGATATACTACAATGATAAACATGATCAAGAATGAACTGGAACAGAATCCAAGGCTACCTTATTCCTCATTTCCAGCACTTCTTTGGGATTAGTGTTCAACGGGATGAACTGATTGGCCACGGCGGCCTGTCGCATTCCATCCTCTTTAGTCCACTGCGAACGCCCCACAACAACAAAGTCAACACAAAAGAGAAACCAAAAAAGCTAAGAACCAAACTGAAATGATACACAAACATTTTTATGCAAGCTTCACCATAACTAAAATAAACATGCTCAACTGAATAAAGACAAAAATGGGCTGGCATGAAAAAAATGAATTGAATGAATGAGTAAAGATTAAAAAAATAATAATAATAACAATAATGTTCCGATAAATCACTGGCATTAGCCCCTAATGTAATTCATTAAAAAAATTATATTTCATTGAGTACAGAATATCCTCAAATAGCAACACCGCTGCAATTTATTGCCTTATAAACATGTATGAATAAATGCTGCATCTCAAGAACACCTTTGTATGCTGCGTGTGTTGTGATAAAGACAACCTTTGTAAAAAACAAAACAAATGATACCTCAAGGAGGCTGCTATTATTTATTATGCCTGATACCACCATGAGTCGGATTAGACATCTACAAAAACTGCTTATTATATCATGAAATGATTATAATTTATCAATACAAAAAAAAACATTGCAATATAGGCTTTATATCGAGAGGACACCTGATACACTCCACAGTTGAATAAATAAAGAACTGCTTTGTAAAAATTAAAATAACATCACTGAACTGCGCTAGATACCTTTGGCACAACATAAACCGCCTACTGAGCAGACTTGGCATCTCTTCAGCTGACATTTACAGTGGTGTTTAAAAAGACAGGCTTGCAAAAGCCGCTAAGTATATGCAATATTGCCCAAAAGTAACTTCTTTAGTCAATCTTACTATAAAATGCATTCATAAAAATAAAGACGTGCCCTTAATAGATGCTTTACCCCTTGAGAACATCTGGCACCTTCTGCAGTTTTGAGTACATAAAGGCCCACGCAGAATACAACATTAGGCGCAGTTATTATCAATATGTTTAAGGCGACAAAAAAATGACAACTATTGATCTAACTTATATGCATGATGAGTAGTAACCAAGGACCTTGTACTGACCTACATTTAATTGTTGCTCATAGGCTAAAAAAAAAAAAGCTGTCTTTGTTCATCAGTGATATGTTGAATAAACCAGAAACTTTTTTTTTAAAACAAACAAACAAGATCATGAGGTGTTAACATCCCAGGATGAGGATGAAGAGTAGTAGAGAGAATGGGGTGAGGATCGGGCAGGAGACGATGGCGCTTACAAAGTGAGGAGGGTGGGCAGTGAAGGGTGAGCTGGCATCACCAGTCGTTTTCAAAGCTGATTAGACAACATCGTCATCAACAACAACATGGACAAAAGAGACAAGAAGAGCGAGAGCAACCCTGTTTTGGAAGTGGAATTCCCATATTGCCTCAAAGAGATGCTTCACCCATGCTTCAGTTGTCATCTATCTGACAATTAAACGGTTCCCTTTCCCAACAGAAATGACTTCAGGGAGTCTGTACTGCGTTAACTGCTGAACACATTTGAACTGTTGCTAACCAAAACAGGAATACCTGAAGAGTTTTCCAGATGAATTAAAGCTATCTGTCTTAGCTCATTCAGTCATTGAATATCAATGTTTTTCCTCTTTAAATTACTACGAATTTGCTCTGTTTACCAATGTGGTTATATAGAGCCATTTAGTTGCCTTGCGTTGTGTCCAACCCTCCCATCTACTGTGCAGTATTATGCTTGTTATTTTGTCCGCCCAGTTTTGCCTTGGTTCTTTCTGTTTTACTTAATTTCCCAAAAAGTATACCTTTTATGACTATTTGTACACATAAATGAATGCCCCTTAATAATCATCTCCTCACATCTGCTGTTGAGTCCCGATCAACAGCTCTATTCACGGAAATACAGATTTTCTACAAGTAGCCCCAGGATCCTCTTTATGTAAAACCCTGGTAATGCTCAGCAGGATTGTAATAAAACTGAATCAGTTTCAACACAAAAAGAAGAATGAGCAGCAGGTGAAAAACTGAGCTTTCATGCAAGAATTATTTTCTTATTACAAATTGTGCCTTCAGGAAGCTCATGAATTTTTATACGCAGTATTAGAGTTAAATGAGTAAGGAGGGAAGGAAGGTGGATTGAGCATGAAGATGGACATGTAAACACAATAAATATACTCACTGAGGAAGAGCCTCACAACACAACATCTCCTACTTTTCCAACAGGAGATAATTAATTTTTATAAAGCCAGATCAAAATAGTGTGTTTTTTCCCCGCCCTCCGCTGCCAATCATGCAGGTTTAAAGAAAATTATAATAAACTCAATAGGAAGCAATTGCATTTTTGGGGGGGGGGGGGGGGGATCATAAATTCAAGCTGCATAATCTGAAAAAGGGCATACAGCCGGTCTTAAGTATGCAAGCAATTTACTGTTTTAGCTTAGCAAAGAAATACAAAATAAAGTGTGCAGCAGAGTGGTGAGCACCCCCTGCTGCTCGCTCCTCTGGGAAAAACATCCTCAATAAACAACAACGATAATGCATTTCACTACCCACAGCAGCAGTGGGGCATGCGGTGGGGCAGCTGGTGGGCCGTCGTGACACATTCAAGGACTGTGGGGGGGAACAATAAACTAATTGGTGATTAAAGCTAGATCCTCTAAAAATAATATAGGTCCTAATAAAAAATACTTGTAAATATGTATCAATACAAGGATGACTTTTCATATTGCATTTAGAAGGATCTTAGATAATTCCACTAAATTGACAAAATTCGCAATTCAATACATACTATTTCATATTCAAGAATAGCCTTCCATTAATTAAACAAGATATTTTTATACAAGTTAGATAGTTTATTTAGTGTGAATTCTTGATTTAGCTAACTCTGACTCATTTACATTTTAATTGACTGTTTTTGCCTTTTTGCAAATAAACCATGGAAGTAAAAAAATATTTCCCCACATCGAAGCAGCATTTTGTACCCCCAACCCCACATTTTAATTAATCAGGAAACTTCCATAAAGGGCAGAAAAACATAAAAACCAACAAGACGAGGGGAAAAAATATGAGTTACATATGAATAGATTTGCAAAGTTCATTTAAAAAATACATTAAAAAAATTCATCTTAATAAGAGTTGAGTCCTAATGCAAAAAAAAAAGAACAGCTTCAGAAAACGTCGCCCATACCACTATTTTTAAGTCTGTTTTTAGTAACCTAAAAAGAACTAACAAATGGGAAAATGCTTTTAAGTACTGTTTTGTCGTGTTGTTTTTTTTATTTGCAAAAAGGCAATAAGACTTTTCCCCTCACAGCCCAGTCCATCAAGATATCGACCAACTGCCGCCAACAAGGCAGTTACTGTATACACACACACACACGCACACACACACACACACACGCACACACGCACACACACGCACACACACACACGTATACTATGAACAATAAGGTAGGCACAGACCAAGCAGTTGGTTATACAGCTTGGCACGCAGACACCGGACGAGAGAGACTGCAGCAAGGGTTTGACGTGATCGTGTGTTATGTTCGTCCACACCTTAGGCTTCGACTTGGGGCTGCCGCTGTCGGGCCCGTCCTCGCCGGGCTCGTCGGGCCGACCGCTGGCATTGAGCCAGCGGGTCTTGTCGCGCTGGCCGCGCTGGAAGCTGTGTTTCATTGGGGAGCGAGTGCCCGAGTCGCTGTCCTCGCCGTAAGAGTAACCGGTGGAGTGAGCGTTCTCCACGTCACTGTACTTTTTACCTTTGTCTCGCAGTGCCGGACAGCGGTAAGGGTAGCCGGTCCTATAGCCCTGATGGGGACCAGACAAGCAGTGATTAACGCTGTGTCCCGTAAAACTAAGAAATTCCCGTTTCAGGTTGACGTACCAGGTTGTCGAGCATTCGCATGAGCGCCTCAAACTCTTGCTCCCCTACTAGCCACTTGAGCTGGGCAGAGGACCCGTCGCCGGCAGGCTCGGGAACGCGAGGACGGGACTTGTACTTGCTCGGATCAAGCATCACAAGGTTATCTGGGCCTCCAGCGCTGGCCAGTGTTCGCACCTACAAAAAAAAAAAAATATGAAACCTGATATAGAATATTATAAAAGACAACAGATGAGATATATGCGTTTGATTAGTTAGATTGGCTAGTGTGAAAGCTCTGCTAAGTACTCAAGACTTTTTAAGTGATGATAGCCATCCATATGCTTTGCTGTTTATATGTTTGGTTTCAAAGTAGAGAGCTGCCCTATTCATTCTTCTGAACTTTTGTTCTCACCGGAGTTAAATAATCTATCCAAGAAACTATTAAAAATTAATTATTTCTAGACTCTCCATGTGTCCCCGTGAGGCTCCGTAAGCGGCGGTGCGCATGAGCAAATGATTGCTAGTTTTGTCACATACGACAACTTTTAAAATAATAATCAAAAATTTAATTAGAGGCACAAGATGGAACCAGAGAGGGAAGATTTTCCAAAAGATCATTTGAATGGTACTCTACTGTCAAGTCATACAGTTTTAAAGGGACAGCAACGTGAAAAATGAACTTTTTGGAGCTTTTAGCCATGTTTAAAATGCTAATCCCTCACCAAAAAAAAAATCACAAAGTGGTGTTTTCCTCCATTCGCCCCAGTATGAGAAATTCTAGGTCATTCTGCTTTTCAAGCACAAGCCCCTCCCAACCTGAGAAAGCGAGCTGTTGGCACGATTTTACGTCATTGCGTGCGGCCCCACCCCCGCGGACTAAACGCACGCCCACTTTCTCTGAGACCACCCTCCATGGGATATTGACAAAAGTAGGCTTTATCAGTTAAACATTCTGTCCAAATGAGTTCAACACAATCAATTATCCTTCACATTTGCAATGCCAAAGTGCAATGACTATGGGACTTCCTTCCGACTTCCTGGTTTTGACACATCAACTTAGTTTCTGTATCCTGCGCCCCAGTTCTTGCGCTTCCGCCTTTGTGAGACGCCCCGCGCCGATGGGCGGGAGCGCGCGGTTGCTGGGCACAGGGGTGGGGGGTGCAAGTGTTGGCCGGAAAAGACGCCGATGTGTGAAACCCGGAAGTCGGAGGCATCTACCCCATTGGCTGTCTTAAAATCCTAGAAATGGTTCTGCTTCTGGCTGACATTTGTCTAAACTACAAGTAAAACCGTACCGTAAAATCGCCCCCCCACCCTTTTCAATGAGAAATAATTAATGAAATTAAAATAAAATCTCCCTCACCTGAATCTCACATGCGTTGACCAGGTTGTTGATGTAATAGAATGCTTCTTCAACAGTTTCGCCCACAGACACCAAACCATGATTCCTCAAGATAAGCACCTGAGGAGATAGGAGGAAATGGACGCGTTTTAGGATGAAAACCAAAGAATATGAGCAACAGCACACACTGAGATGATACCTTGGCGTTTTTGCCCAAGTTCTTCTGAATGACGACGCTTTCTTCATCGTCCACCAGTATGCCTTGGTAGTCATGGTAGGCCACCTCACCAAGGGCAAGAGCCTCAGGCGAGATGGGTAGCAGACCGCATTTCATAGCCGATACCTGGAATTGGATTGAACAAAAGTTGGTGATATGAAGTTTATGTTGTACAGAAGTGATGGGGACAATTCACTACTTATAATTTTGCTGTCTTTTTTATGTGAAAGATTGTAAAACCAATGATCTATGCCCCTGCACTCACAAAACTAAAAAAAAATAGTCAAATTTGATGCCCACATGAAATGGCACTGGCAAACAAAAAACAAAAACATTGTAATTTAGCGAAAGATAGCTGCTTTCGAATGAGTTTCTGAGCGACCTGTTATATCCACCTAATGTCGTGTAAATTGGTGAAACTGGTGTCGGGGGCAATTTTTTTTCCAACTTCACAGCCAGCACTGCTGAGGGAGTTTTGGGCAGTGTCGTGGTCAGGACCCCAAATGTAAACATTTTCACCAACTTATTTTCAGACTTACCGCAGCGCCTGCAGCCGTGTGTATATGGACGACGCACTTGATATCTGGCCGCGAAGCATAGATGGCGGCGTGCAGATTGAAGCCGGCTCCGTTAACGCCAAGGTTAGTGCTTCCCCGATCTACGATGTCACCCGAGAGGTCAATCTTCACCTGAAGGACAGAAGATTCAAAATGTAATGAAAAAACAGAGCAAACAGAACAACATCAGAGCAGAAACAGTGATCAAGACTCACCAGGCTGGACGCGGTGACTTCGCTATACAGGAGCCCGAAAGGGACAATAAGAAAACGTTCTTCGTCTGAGCTCACCCTCACCTGGAGGACAGGAAGTAAGTCCCATTACAACAGATGTTCCACCAATTGTTATCGACTGACGTTTTGTTGTAAATCATCTTACTGAGAGATGGTTGTAGATGAGTTGCGACCAGCCAAACAGGTCGGTTAGCCGGTAGAAGGCCGCCAGCTTGCATCTGAGAAGCTTCTCGCCTTTGTCATACGAAATAGAATCCGAGCCACGCAAATCGTTCACCGGAGTCACCATACCCAAACCTGAACAAAAGGGTTCACATTGGAATGCAACATGTCAACAAGCGGTGCTATAGACCTTAAACCAGTCCTCCTCAAATAGGGGGCGGGTGCAATGGTGGGGGGCCGGGACTTACTCATGTTGAGCGCTGCCATACCACCCTGTGGCGCGGCGGGACACATGGACGGCATGCTAGTAGTAGTCATGAAGTCGGCAATCTGCTGCAGCGCCAGCAGGCTGGTGGGTGTCTTGCCCTTCTTCAGTTGATCTTGGATCATGGACTCCAGCTCGTCGCAAAACACCTGCAAAGTGAAACCATTGAAAATTCAACATTATTCCTCCATGGATGGGCTGCGCGATATGGCCTAAAATTCATATAGCGGTATACATTGCATCCCTTCTTAGCACATACATAGCGCGTCCGTTGTCCTACTATTCATCCTTCCCTCATGATAATTATACTTACCGAAATGTAGCTTTTTCTAGGGTGACATCGGATGCAAAGCAAACTTTTGCATTCAGTGATTTCCCTAACAAAATCCAATTGATCCATAATTCATAAAGCAGCTCTGCAACAGGCTGTTTTCTTCGTGTAATACAAATTTGTCCAAATATTGTCAACATCAATTGCTCACTTTTTCAAGAAGACAAAAAATAAACTGTATATTGCAAACATTTCATGGAGGTCTTTTTCCACCTGCTCTTGTGGCCACACAATGCAAGCATTTCTGTGACACTGAGCAGTGAGCACACAGGGGGATACAAAGACTTAATGACCAAGTGTTACTGCGATTGGCCGGTTGGGTCCACATCTCTACCTTCAGGCAAATTCATACCTTCTATGAATATACGGTTTATAATCGCACACTCCTAAACAGAAGCGTTTCACACATCACAATGAACCGTTATTAAAACAGTGGATGTCTTTGTGCTGAGCATTCAGTTGGTCATCCTCATGGCATGCTGTTGAGGAATCATCATGTGATTTATTTGGAAGGCTGTCAATTTTGATGCTAGTGTGGTGAATATGTCGGTGCAGAATGAGACACCTAAGCGACCAATTGAAACATGTTTCATTACATTGTGTTTCGAATTAATCTCTGCTGCTAGTGTCAACCCTACCAAAAAAAAGTCGAATAAATCAGATAAATTGACTACAAAAATGTGTCATTTTAACTTTGACCCGCCAACTGAGCCCAGTCAAATTCCTGACCACACTTGGCTACCACGTAGCTCTACCACTGATGTTTATTGGTTTGCTCTCTATATTGTAAATGGATTAATGGGCTGCTCCATCTAATTTGTGGGCCGGTCTCTTGGGAGTAAAATGAAGCAAAAATATTATTGAATAGCACCACATCGGCCCCAAAAGACACCGGCTCACCGGGCATCTGCCCTGTATGCCAGATGGCCAGTCCAGCCCTGGCTGGCACCATGTTACGGCATCCACAGAGATGTAATGCTAGCGCCACTGTCATAGCTTTAAGACCGTTTTAAGAGTCTATAGCACCCTGTAACGGTAGTAACTTGATACTGCAGTCTTGAAATGGGGAAAAAAAGTCAGTCAACTTTATAACTTAAAAATTAAGATGGGCATAACTTGCTACCTGCGAACAAAGCAAATCCTTTATTACTGTATTATTCAAGGGAATAATCGATAGGATATTTCTACATAGATTAGACAGTGACACCCCTAGTTTGTATCTTTAACTCCTTGGCGAGCAAATGGAAATGGTCTTGACGTGTTGGAAACACCTGATATATTTAATCAAGAAATTTAGTCTAATGAATATGCATATATCACATGAGTTGTGGTGTTTGTCACTAACTCTCCCACTGACCGGGCTTTGCAGTATCATGGAGACCCGCTTCTTCTGTTCCATCATATTAAAGTCCTGTCGCAGGGCGGGCGCCATGTTCCTCTCGCGCAGGTACTCGGGGCTGCTCTCGTCCACCATCCGGTCAAAGTAGCGCTCCTTGTGGGGGACGGTGGCGGGAGGGTGGGCCGTCACCACTCCAACACCTGAGTCACCGTTCATCCTAGCCTGGCCTCCTGCAAGAGACAGTGAAAGTTCTTTGGCTTTTTTTGCAACGAGATACTGGTGAGCAGGAAACCATTTGCGACATCAGAAAGGGTCTGGTACCTTATTAATTCCCTCTCCATCATGTTTCAGTCACATTCCAGAGGTGAGTGTTCAGTTTAGTTTTATCATATTGTGGTTAACTTGAATGACAGTTGATTAATAATCAGGGAGGCATGATCTTGATCTTTTTTAAAGTTTTGAGACAGATACCAGTTGTATTCACTAGTGCTCACAAATACAGAGAAGCAATAGGACCACTAGTGCTTTTGATACATATTTACTGTGAACAATTACCTTTCTTTCTGGCTGTACTGGTCTCACCAGCAGTAAGGTTACTCAAGTCATTGAAACAGTTCAACAAATCCAGCAAATAGATGTTAACGGAGCTAGCACATATCTGTCTAAAAACTACATGCAAGTGAACAAAGAAGCTTACTTTAAAAAATGGCCCAGTATTTTTAAAAGGGTAGTAGTTTGACTTGAGTTTTATTTTACAATGGTTATACCTTTGTGACCCCCGTGGCCCTTGTAAGGAATAAGCGGTTCAGAAGATGGATGGATATACCTGTGTGATTAAGTGTATTCAATATCATCTACTTTAATCCCGTCTATATTCCTCGGATGTGATACATATGGGACCAGTGAAGGATGGTAAAATGCTGATGGGACCAAATTTGTATCTGCAAGTCAGCATCATCAGATGTAAATGCTACTTCCTGTCACGGGACTGCCCTGAAAGGCCAGGGAGAATTTACGCTGGATGAGGGACCAGTGGGCCTCAGTGCTGTTCTCTGATGAAAGTCGATTCACGTTGAGCAGAAATGATGAGCGCCATCGATATTGGAGAGAGCTATGCATCAGCCACTGTTGTCACCAGAGGAGCTTTTGGTGGTGGCGGTGTTACAGTGTGGGCAGGTGTGTCCAGTCGGTACAGAACTGCCCTACACTTTGTGAATGGTACAGTGACAAAGCCCATACTACCCGAATAACATCATAAATCCAGTGATTGTACCCCTACATGAACAACACGGGCCTAATTTCATCTTCATGGACGACAATGCTCCAGCTCATGGAGGTGGCATCATCAGGGAACGGCTGTTGGAGACTGGTGTACCTCCACTGGAATGGCCTGCACTTTCTCCGGACCTGAATCCTATAGAAAACCTGTGGGATCAGCTGAGTTGACGTGTAGAGGCTGGAAACTCTGCACCCCAGAACCTCAATGACCTGAGGAGTGGGATGTACCCCACCATTGTTGTTGTTAACTTTTTTCTCAATTAATTGTTTGAGATGAGGAAATCACCAGTGCATCCTACTACTTAAATGTCCCAGTTTCATGATATGATATCACTGTAGCATGGATTTTTGACATTTCCATAAATTTCACCAGAAAGCCAAATATCCCTAACTTTTTGTGAGTAGTGTATATTCAAACCATTCTGCACTTAATTCGCATAATACTGAGCTCACAGTGAGTTTCTCCGCCCATGGCATGATCAGCTAAGCTGGATGAAGATCCGGAGCCACTTTCAAACAACAGCCAATGGATTTCAGTGACTGAAACACCATCCTGCAGGGGCACTATCATACAGAGATATCCACATGAGCCACAAGTCTGACCTTGGGCCAAAATGTTAGCCAACAGCAATAATAGATAATAATACTGTGAACATACTTCCTGTGATCATTATTTCACTAGTTTTAACCTAAATGCAGACTTTTGGCTAGGCAGTACAAATTGCCATTCGTGAGAATTTAAATATAACTTCTTTTAAAAAGGACATACAATATGTTAATCAATTTTGCTCTAATATCTATACTATATCATTGGCATAAAATTAACAAAAATAAATAAAAATAACAAACAATACTTTTTACTGTTTATTGTGACAGTGGTTTGGAAAATATATTGTCCAAAGTAAATTGTTAACGTGCTAACCTGTTAACAACAACAGTATCAGAAGATAAAGGAAGCATTCTCCCGCCCACGACACAGCTCGGATGCATCATCTCACACTCAACTCCTCAAAAACGTGGGCACAGGGATGGCGGGGGGGGGGGGCTTGGCAGATCTCCAATACTGTTTGAGAGTGTCATCTCTATGGAGACCCAACAGGTTGCCATGGAGACGGGCCGGTCTTGCGAAGATTACTGTTATGTAAGAACAGCTGTGGGCTAAGATTGTAGCAGTACAGTCGGTGTTAAAAGGCGCACACAGCCAACTTGTATGTCTGAACTGGCCTTTTTTTTAATGTAAATAATGGCACACTCTGCTGGAATGGCCACAGATTAGAAACAAGGGTGTGGTGGTGAAAAGCTGCAGCTGATGCACCAGCTTGCAAATCAGCGTAGTTTATGACATTACATGGGGGAAAAAAGACAAGAAAACACACCCTAAAAACAAACTGACAGGCTCGCTCCAAATCAATAGAGAAAAACAGCTTAATGGATATTCTGTGACTGGTTTGAGTTCATCTGCTTGCACTGAGAATAAAGCAAACTAAAACAAAATTACTTAAAGTCCATCTGTTTGCACTGAAGGTGCACAGAGTACAGATGTAGACTGCTAACATTAGCTTCTTGTGTTTATTTGTAACTAGCTGATTTAATAGGGCTTAATTAAATAAATAATCATTTGTTTGTTTGTTTTTAATACAATTTGTTTGCGTACAACGGACTTCATGAGACTTCCAACATTAGCTTCTTGATAGACTCATCCTTCTGCAACTCACACTTGAGTCTTGTACAAAACAGGGTCATTCTGGCAGGTGCTAATGTGCAACCTGATGCTTTCCATCCAGTCAAACTTGAAGATATGTAATACACACACACACACACACACACACATGATCACTAACAATGTCAGGCATTTTGTACTACAGCTTGGCCAGAAGGATAGCGCGCAACTTTTGCGACGAGGCTTTTATCTGCTGCTGACTGCACAGGACAGGCCAGATGTAGTATCGTGCTGTCGTGTTAAATGCAGCGGCTGCACATTTATCCATTTGCCGCACGCCATATTGCACAAAGGGGCTGGTGGATGTTTGGAGACTAAGGGGTGCAGGTAAACAACAAACTCCTGTGGAAAGATTGTGAGGCCGGGAGTTAAAAGGAAGCTGCTAAGCACACACAAGTTATTTGGCTAAACTTATTTTCACAATCGAGTTTTAAAATGCCCTGTTAAAATAGAATGCACAATAAATAAACATGTTAAGATAGCGTTAGTTAGTTATTTGGTTTTAGGTGACAAATACAAAGTGCATTCCAATTCTGATTTAAAAACAAAGAAGAAAGTTAACAACATACTTGGAATGAAATGTTACTTCAAAACTAAATCCATATGATCAGTTTTAAGTTTTATTTTGGAATCTACAGCACTCGAAACAAGGATGGGCAGCACAGGTGGAAGGTTGCTAGCATGTCTGCCTCACTTGAGTTTCTAGGTTTGAATCTCACCTCAGGCCTACTTGTGTGGGTTTTCTCCAAGCATTTTGGCTACCTCCCACATTTACAAAACATCCATTCACGAAGACTAAATTGATCATAGATGGTAGGTGTGACTGCTCGTTTGTCCATATGTGCCCTATAATTGACCGGTGACCAGTCCAGGGTGTACCATTACAGTAGTGAGGATACGTGATGGAAAAATGGTTAGATGGATGGATAGAAACAAGGGCAATACTTTAAAATGCACTGCAGTCGAGGGTGTGGAAAGAGTGCGAGTTAAAAAAAAAAAACACCCACACACTACCATGCATAAGTGATGTGTATAGTGACTGTGGTGGTAGCAACACACAGCAAGACCGACACAGTCCTGTGGGAGTTTTTCAACCATTCTATATACAATCCGGAGAGGGCTCATCCACATCCAGGATGAGGAGGGGCTAAATAAATGGGGCTTCACAAAAATAAGTGCGATGATAACCATTAAATCAGTAAACCCACTACGGTGTATGAAAGTGTCTGGCAGCCTTTTACAGTAGGAGGCATACCGTTCAATATCAAGTGGACACACAATTGATTTTTTTACCAAGTACATGCCAACGAAAATAGCTGGAAGCACAAGGGCTAATGACTGGATTGGAACAGTTTCCTGTTTCCAAATAGATACTAAGCTAGATAGCATTTTCCTGTTCCACAATGTAATATGGTGAGCTGTTTTACTTTAGTTTGAGCTGTATTTATCATATTTATGTTCACTTCTCATTACACAGGCATGCCAAGTAAATGAAGTACCTTGAACTTGCCAAACACTAGATGTTTAACTATTTTAAATAGGGATGGGTGAGTACCGATGCCAGGTATATAGCCAATACCTGGCCTTATTTCAAGGTATCGGTACTCACGACGGTCTCTTGTGGCTGTTTTATGATACAGAACTATAAATAAGAAGACTTGAAAATTGTCATGAATTTCATACAATGTCATTGTTGTTTTAGGCTTTAGGGGAAATTTTTATGTAGCAAAGCATTAGTGGTATCCGAATGGGTGACTACTAAATAGTTGAGAAATCTTACTGGTGGTATAGGTCTGGGGGGAAAAATTGGTAATGAACATCCCTAATTTGGAATAATGCATCCATTTTCCTAACCACCATCTTGTCTTTATGATTAACTAGAATGTAAATAGTAAGCCGGTTATAAACAGTTAAACGCTTAAAACCTTATTGCACCCATTTTTTTTTTTTTTTTTTTTATACAAGTGGTCAGATTTGATTAGTAATCAATTGTAAAACTTTAGCATGTGGGAATACTACAATGCATGACAAACTTGTGCATCAAAATAAAATGCAAATATTGTATGAATCTTTGCAGAAAATGAAAAAACTAGAGGGACAGACCCAAGCAGCTGTTGAAAATTCACAATACAGCTATACAGGCCTGCGTTAGCTAAATATAATAGGGGTTTTAAAAAAACACCAATACTATGTTCTATTTCTTATAAATGTGACTAAAGCACTTTAACACGTCTTGCTCGGTCCGGGAGTTGGGGGAGAAAAAGAAGCTCACACCCACTTCCCTGCAGCCTCCATTGATCAAGCAGCGACACATTAGCAAAACAACGTTAGCTTGTTCGCCTCCACTTTTAAAACATACGGCGCACGCATAAAAGCCAGGAGCCATGTTGCGCCGGGTAAACGACGAAAACCCGTCCTTTCGAAGCTTACCCTCTCGTAGACGAGGTGATGAAATGTAACCGTTGCCAGACGAAGGCAGGCGTATTCCGCTATTTTTGTCCACAGAATCTGTCGATAGCAGGGTGAAATTTCGGCCCCTGCGCTGAGTTGGTCGTCCCCCTAGTTCGGCTCCTCCCTATCCACCATCATCCCGACTTGGGTGCGGCTAAACCTCTAATTGATTTTCATTGGTCAAACAGTAACATGTGACGTTACTGTAATAATTGGATGACTACTGCGTAGCCCCGCCCATTGCATGGAAAATCTGATTTAGGTTGATTTAACGCAGCTAGCTTCAAATCGAGAATATGAGAGAAATAATAACAGTTTATTCTTGACTATTTGAGCACTTAAGCATACAGCCTATCCGGTTTTAGGTAGTTTTCTCATCGTATGTTTATCACGAGGGTACATTAATAAATTCTGATATTAAATTTATATTTGTAAAATGTTGTGAAATTGTTATGTTTGTAAGTGTACCTTTACTATAGCTGTCATTCGTTTTGTATTATGGGCAGATGTTATAAGTTTTTATTATTTATTCCCCTTTCTTAAAAAAAAAGAAAGAAAAGAAAAATTAATTAATTAATTAAAACGAAATTAAATTTACGTGTGTAAACCAGACGCAAAAAGTGTCACGTGTCCATGGGTAAATGCGACATAAATACCTTAAATTATAATTGCTTTTATTATGTAACGGCGAGCCTCCAATTTTGTAAAAAAAGACTGCATATAAATTAGCCATCCACTAGGGAGTGCAGTCGACAAACATATGAGAGTAGGCTTGCTATACGTTATGTTCCTATTTTCCCCTCTGAGCTCTCTCCGCCACGGCAGATTTCCAGTAGGGAAAATAACAACAAATCCCCACGTGCTCCCTCATTTAACCTTTCAAAACAACTTGAGCTTTTAAAATGCTTCTTGCAACGTGACATGCGTGACATTCATGGTTTTACCACTAGATGGTGGTGCTTTGTCAACACAGTCACATGAACTTAAATAATTGAACTCTTAACCTTGTAATTCCCTCCAGCTTCAATTAAGCATATGACACCATAAAGGGGTTTCCCATAGAAAAAGAAGACTGATAATAAGACAGAAATATGCAGTGCCAATGGACATTTGAGAAGGGAGAGCCTCAGGTGAGAACACAAATATTTCCCTTTGTCAACATATCTTGTGTCCGTCTGTTCAACAGGAAATGTACGATATAATGATATTTGAGCAGCTCAACAACAGGCTGGGCAAGGTTCGAGTGATGAGAAGAGCTTGGTTATGCATTGTCGTGACATGATTCAGAGATGATTGCATTGCTTCAGTGCACAGGAAGTGTGGGAAACATCTTTTGCCAGGCATGATTACTTTACTTACCAAAGTAAGGTTGAGGAGGCAAAAAGGGTCCTGACAATGAGCGTTAACTGCAAATTTCCTGTCCTCCGCGGTTGTTATAATTGTTTTTTGTGCAGTATGTTTCCCAACTATCAAGTCAAGTATAAATTAAACAACCCAATACAAGTTTATGCCTTATTCTAAATATGTATCTGTGAGCTGTTCTGCCATATTCAGGTAATAACCACCCTCACAATGAATTTCACAGCCAGAGACTTCGAATCTACGCTGAGCAAAGTTCCAGAGCGAAAGAACCATTCTCAAACAGGGGCTGGAGCACTATTATATCAAAGGCAAAAGTTAAGCAGAGCTGCAGTGTTAGCACAGATTAGCCTTAGCTAACAGTGTTTCCAGTATTTGCTTTTGATAAACGGTGCTTACTCAAATGTTCTGCTAAGTTGTCTATGTGGGTCCAGGGTGTATTGGTGTCTAGTGATGTCATGCACCACACCGCTACATTAATTAACAAAGTGTAATTCAGCAGTTTGGTGATGCGTACACTTGCTGGCGAGATGAAGCCTATGTACTATGTAGCTATGCTTTGGTGACAAAGCTTGACCTGCCATTGGCCCAACAGTACACAGTATGTTCCCGGATGAGGGCTTACTCACTTGCACGAGACAGGGCTGGCTGATTTCTGCACAACAGGAAATAGGAAGTGAAATAAAATTCTTTATGCTTGAGGTATTTTGACAAAAACATGTCATTAAAACACCCAGAAACTGTTTAAAAGTGTGAAAACTCTTCAGCACTGTAAGTCACTGACATATATTTTTACCCCTAACTTTTTCCTTTTTCACCATTAATAAAAAAAGGATGGTTTGCCGTACCCTGTGACTTTTAACTAATAATCTTAGCCAGGCGACTAGACAGTGTCCTCTTGAGACTGATCCCGGACCAGCCGCTGCTGACCCTTGCCAGGCTGAGAATAATTGCACCGTCTGCTTTTGCAGCATGGATACCACCAGCTTGAGACGCTAAATATACCTGACTGGTGTGTCTGAAGAGCTCAGGCATAGAGATAGTATACTTAGACTGGAAATCCACACCTTGGTGTATTTTTATGCCATCAATTTTCAGACCTTCCTTTACTCAAACACACAAAATAAAAATAAAAAGTATCAATCATGACGCTCTGAATGAAGTTCTTGGGGCATGGTATGTATTGAGACATAAATATAAAAAAACAGTCAGTTTGGCCTTTAAAGATGTCAAGGGGAAAATGTTGACCTTTATGTAGACAAGCAACAGGACAAGCACTGTGAGAATAATGTGAGTTGAGCTATAAATGAATAAAAACTTACATGTAGTGAGATTCAAATACAACCAGGATGACTGCCTATTCCGCCTTAAGCAAGGCCATAGACACATGAACAGGCAGTTATCATCTGCCTCATGCTACTGAGTGCTCCCCATCCGGGCATCTCACTTTGTTGCACAGCAAAATGATAATACAACATCAGAAAAAGAGAGACAGTGAGATGCCTGTCTACTTTACCCTAACACCAAAACAATATTACCGGTATATGATTATATGAGGTTATAATCAATATAGAATACATTTCACAAGTGCAAAAGCATATATATTTCTAACAAAAGTCAAATGAATGAATTACTATTCTTAATTGTTTAACAAGTTGAAAGAGAAGTTAACCACTGTCGAATGTTTAAGTGCAATTTGATATTAAGTCACGACTGGTATGGTGATGCTAGAGTCTTGCTCCTAAGCCAAATAAAAAAGCAAAACCGATGACCTTTGACCCTCGCTATACTGAGCTCTCGTCATCTTTGATGACATGACTTTTAAATGCATATTTGTCTTGAAACCATCTTGTTTGATGGGTACTCCTAGAATAAGTGTTGCAATGTCGCCACACCTCCAATAAAAAAATAAAATAAATGAAAAAGCAATTTGGATATTCAGTTAATTCCTCCTCCTTGTTAAACCAAGCTCTCACTTCAGCCTCACCTATTGCAAGAAAATCCCAAAAAGGCTATAAAAAAAAAGTACTAATAGATGCCCAGAATTAACATTGTAAGCTCCCGTCACGCATGACCATTTTTCACCACGGGAAGTTTGATGACTTTTATACATGTATTTTCTGAAAAGTTAGGTTGAATAGCCAATTGAACCTCTTGCTAGTGCAGCTCTTCCTTTTGAAATAAATGTCACCTCCAAAAACACTTGAAAGCCAAACAGATGCACAAACTTATGCTAGTTGCAAAACCAAGCTCATCAACAGGCACCCATCTTAAAAATGCATATTTTTCAGAAAATGTTTGTTCAATTATGAATTGAAGATACTTCCTTTCAAATAAGTGCTGTGCCAAAAAACTAAAACGCAAACTAAAGGAAAAAACTACTGGATGTTGCTCAATAAAGTGAGGTCTATCTAGCATGCTGGTGTCTATGCCCATTACAGATGCTCTTGTGAGGTGGAACAAATTTTGTACAAATTTAGAGCCCAATTGTTAAGATTCGTAATCGTACATTATCAGCAGGATGGTTTTGTCAAAAAGCATTAAGTAAATTATTTCTCTCCCCAAACCTAATGGCATTTTTCTTGGTGCAAGTTCCATTCCACCAGTGTCTTCTGAAAATCAAATAATCTATTTTTATTTTATTTTTATTTGTATTTCTTTTCACAATCTGGATACTGCAGCCACCACAATCCGCAGACTAATTAGTACAAAGGCCTCAAAGTTCTGAGGATCACGGTTTGAATATCAGTCCTTCTATTCATGTGTGGAATTAAATAATAATAAATAAAAATTGTTTCAATTTGCAATGCACTTTTCATCAACGTGATCTCAAAGTGCTACAAACAAAAAAAAAAGTATGTTTCTCTGGCTTCCATACACATTCCAAAAACATTCATGTTAACTTAATTGAAATTGTCGATTGAAAATTTGAATGGTTGTTTGTGGATAGACATTTACTGCGTGTGTCCTATTATTAACTGGCTGCTTTAGAAAAAGGTCGTTAAACCAACAAAGCATGCGAGACTTTTGCACACTACTGTATGTGTATATCTTTTCAGAAGCAGCAGATCATCTCAAGTTGCAACAAATCATCTGTGCGCCACCGAATACTTTCGGTGCACATTCTTCGGTCACCTGTTGCCTCTTAGCAACACATGTCAGCAAGTGAGTGAAGACTAAGTCAGCTGCTTTGCTAATTCATCTTATATCATCTACCTTTAACTCTCAAATCACCGGCAGACAATAGTGAAGTAAGTGAACAATTTGTACTATTGTTAGCGATTCTACTGAGATTGTAAGTGTTTAATGTGGGTTGGGCTACCAGTATAGTACAACTCAGGAGTGGTAGTAATAACACTGCAAAATCACAAAGGATAGAATAAAATATCCAATCTAACCCAGTATATTTATAAAGCCCATTTAAAAAAGTTGACCAAAGTGCAGTACATCAGTAGATAGGTAGCAAAAATAACATAGCAAAACAAAACAAATGCAGGACAGGTTTACACAAACACAATAAAATGACAGAATAGAAATAAAATAGAGTCATACTCAACTGGTTTATGCTAATCACTCAGCCATTCACAATGTAGAAAAATCCCAAGGAAAACGTGCCATAGCTGATATAGTTTAAGTTTAATGGGCCAGCACCAGTGATTTTGAAGGCCCTTGACAGATTTTGACTGACATGGCAACACAAACAGGCTGAAATCTGATTGGCCAAAAAAAGTCAACATCCATGTGTACTGAAAGCAGTGTGGCCAAGAGAAACATTAAGAAAAGAATAAATTAATGACATTTCGTGAAACACATTTTTGAAATTAGAGTGTACATTTAGTCGGTGCTTCTGCAGGAAAGGCCTTGCTTGCCCTGATCACTTCACCACTGTGGTCTAGACTGGATTTATTTTAACGTAACTCTAAATGTGGTAAAGGTGAATAACATCTTCTCATGTTCCATTAAAAAATTTCCACGTGTGTCTGGTGAACGTGAACAGGAAGTTGGCTGATTTAGCAGATGAATGCATCCATCCAATTTTGAATAATTTGTTATTTTACAAGTCACAAAGGAACCACAGAGGTAGACATTTTTTTCCCTCCACGTCTACTATAAAGATCTTATTGTGTTCATGGCGTGCACAGAAAAGGCCCACTCAGTGACTCAAATCATTCTGTCTCCATTGCAACCCACTGCTTCTTTAATGAAAATGTTGTGTAACCTTTGACCTGCAGCACTCACCTTTTTGGACCCTCTTGTCTCGCTACCGAATCTCTAGGCCAGGATACTTCGGGTATGTACCTGGCCTTAAGTTATCCATTAATTAATCAAAATGTATCATCAGAAATAATTGCATTAAAACAATTCATTATCTAACTTCATGAACTCTAAATATTATTAATATAATTTTGTATTATTATTTATTAAATTAAAAAGAACTGCACATCATCACCCTAAAACAGTTTCTCCCATTTTTTCCCCCCTTCAGAATTGACTAATTAATTCAATGAAAGACAATGTATTGATCGCCCAAGAATTAATTAAAATGCGTTAAATAGTTTCCATGAGGTGCGTGTCTGTCAATGTAAAATATGTCTTGATTTGTGATTTTGAAAATTAAGAGACTTTCAGGAACGTGATAAATAGTTGATGTCCTGAATGAACTGAATATTTTCAAGTTGAAATGCTTTGAGTTGACTCGGTGAAGAAATGTGGAAGGAGGAATTAATTGTTTCACAGTGAAATAGATGTAAAATAAAAAATGTTTGATCGGCAAGAGGACACTTCTATGACTAGAAGTTAACATCCATCCGTGCTCCATCCTTCCTCCTTCGTCCCTCCTCCTCCTCCTCCTCCTCCTCCTCCTCCTCCTCCTCCTCCTCCTCCTCCTCCTCCTCCTCCTAACCCCCCCGCCCCACGCCAGTCGCTATGAGATCCCGGAGCGTCACACTTTGGAACCAGTCTGGCTTCAGCCACCCATGAGGATTCGCTCTCAGGCACATTACACTGCAAGCTTTGTCACGCCGCTTCTTCCTCCCGCACCGGGACAACGAAGAAAGGAGGGGGAAACAAGCGTCCGCGGTGAGTTTGAGTAAATTGAAATCCGCTTTATTCCATGTTCCCCCCCCCCCCCCCCCCATCGCGCTAGCTCGCTAGCTAGCCGATGTAAATGCTGCTATGGCTCGGGTAGTTGTGCACTTGAATGCCGCTTGCACTTGTTGCTCCCCTACGGAGAAAAGGAAACTATTTTAGTCGTTCTTGTTATCACTTTTCAGAAACCGCTCCTTCTTTTTCTGAGTTTCAAAAGAATTTGCTGCAAAAGTGCGCTGTCTAGACAGTTAAAAGTTTAAAAGTTCAAACGGTTCAAAAGGGTTACGGGCAGGCATGAGGAACGTATGGGTCGCGGACTGTTTACTGTCCTCTGAGAGCATTAGATCAAGGCCAGATGGGGCGAAAAATGCTGACTAAGTTTATACGACGATAACAATTTTAATCTTCTGAAACTGAAGTCAGAATATTTCAATTGATTTGTCTTATTTATTTTATTTATTATTTATATATATATATATATAAATATATATATATATAAACATATTATGAGAATAAATTACTATCTCATGATAATAAATGTATTTTTTGAAGAAGAAATTCAAGTGTAAGGCCAAAATGTAATGAGAAGATAGTCAGAATCCTATGCCAGTAATTCATATCACGGTATTAACTGTATCCCTTCACGGTAATGGAATAAATCACAGTATATATATTTTTTTAATATAAATAATTTGCTTACTGGTTTACATAGTCTTTTATTGAAGCTAAATTGATTTTAAAAAACAATGAAAGAATAAATTTACTTTGGATAACACTTATTGTGCAAATCTTAAATCCAAATTAAAAGTCAGCAGTCTCTGGTACCAAATAGTGCAATCAAAAATTATTGCTGATATTTTAAATTAAAACAGTACAATTGACTTAGAGCAAGTATTCACTTGAAGATCACAAGGGCATGCACAAGTGGCCATTTATTTATATAGCGCTTTCAAACAGCCTTAGCTGTCACAAAGCGCTTTACAGAAACACAACATAAAATAAACATAACATAAAACATTAATAGCAATACAATAAAATTACAACAAACCAACATTTTTTCATTCCTACAAATGCTTTGATGTTTGGAGCAGTTATAGATGAAAGAGAAGAGAAAGTCTCCTTTCAGCAGTTGATCAGAGACGTGACCACAACATGCATAGGACTACACATAGAGCTTGGGGGCCCCCCGGTGGTTTGGGCGCTCTAGGCAGTCGCCTACTTCGCCTATAGCAAGAAACGGCTATGCAGTTGGGGGGTGGTTATCAGTTGTGTTACTTGCGTCTCATCTAGCCTCAAGAATGGCGGATGGCGAACTCACGTTACATGCAGTATATCTGGTTGCAACACGTTTTTGTTTTGGGGTTTTTAATATATTTTTAGTAAATTTTCTTGAAAACTTCTTGGGTGGGGGCCAGTTTACTTGGGTGGCCCGCCCAAGTATTAACATGGTGTGGGAAACACTGCTATGTTTTTATGGAATGGTCATACTTTTAACAGTAAAGCTGGACAATGTGGACATGTATAATAATAACAACTTTGTCTTTTTTGACAAGCTTACGTTACAAGCCCAAAAAGCAGTCTTATTTGGTAAAATGGCGCTCTCCGCTCATTAAAAAATATTGGACTCTGGATCTTTGTAATTTGATTTTCGAGGATTATTTTGATTTCAAAATATGATGAAATGTCATCTGACTACTATAACAATCTGCCTGGATTTTAATAGTCACAGGCAAAAGCAATACAATATGCTGTGTGTTTTTACCATGTTCGGAATTGTCAGTAAGCTTGTATATGATCATAGTTTATCCTTGGCACAATTTTGATGCGATTTCTTGTGGAATACAAGTTATTTTGGTACTCTTCTAACGTTCACTAAAAATCCTCCTCTCCCTGTGTGGCTGCCTTTCAAGGACAAACATGTTATAATATCAAAAGATTTAAATTGTAATTTTGCAAAACGAAGTGAAGCAAGAATATAATTAGTTTTACTTGAAATAATTTGCCAAATTTTACCTTCATCAATATTTAGACTTTTTGTTCTTAGGAAACTTGGCCTCACTAATAATGGCCAACACAATAAACACAATGCTTTATGCTACAAAGTACAAAGTATTTAAAAGTGTAACATTTTCACTTCATGTGAATGCATAATTAATAAACCAGCATAATATAAGCAGAAGACTCTTTTTTTCTTTTTTCTTTTTGCACTCCTCAGAAAAGCTGGCACCCAAAGGTCGTTGGGAGGTTTCTACCCTTGATATGCATAAATTTAAGGATGCTCTTTCAACCTAAACAATAGGCTGACATTTATAGGCTACAACCTCGCTCAATGCATCAGCTCCATGTACTTTACCAGTACCAATGCTTTAACACTGGCAATTTAAAAGCAATGGGAAGTCAATTTTGCACAGCATGTATATGTATGTAGTATTAGCAGCTTCACTGCTACTAACTAGCCATTTCGACCCCACCATTTTCCCCCTCAAGCCTTCAAGCCTGTCTGGCCGGAGTGCTGCATCCCCCGGAATCCTTAAAATTTCAGTCAGGCCACGACGCCCCGTTCCTTATTGCACAAGTCCCCACGCAACAAAGTTAATTTGCACTGGTCTTTGCCTGGTTCACGTCACTCGGGCCTTGTTGATATGATGGACTGTCCAGTCGAGATCATCGTAGGTAGGGGGTTGGCTATAGGGAGCTAGCCCTAACAGGATATTGCTGCATACTATTTCACCGGCAGACAAATCATTAAACAGCTGGCAGTTGAGGCAGTTCTGTTGCTTGCACTGACTTTGCCTCAGGTTAGAGGTTGTGTTTGTGTGTTGTGAGTTTGTCCTGGTGCCTTTTTGAAAGAGTATGAAATGCCAGGAGAAGCAATTGACATATTGCTTCTATTTGCTCTTCAGGCACTGATTTCCCCCACCCCTTTAACAGTTCCCTTTTGTTTCTAGGGCACCCTAAGATTGCACAACTCAAAACTATGGGGGCGGAAGTATGCCTCTAAATCTCAGAGTTTGAGCTGTTGCCATGCACAAGGTTACAAGCTTTAATAGTATTGGACAATCAGCCTGTTTGCTTTTTCTTTCGATTTTTGTCATGTCCTCTTCCAACTGTCATATTTTTTAAATATTTGAGTCCATTGTGGGTTTACGTTCTTGAAAAACAACTGCACAAGAAACAAAAATAACATAAATTATTATTAATATATATATTTACTGTTGTTCATTGCACAGAACTTTGATTCACACTTTATTTTGTTGTAATATTAACTTATGTTTATTAATTATACTTCAGTAATTGTAAAATTTTTAACATTTATTTTTACTATTCCTCTGGCTTATTTGAATGAAAATTTATTTTATTTTTTATTTGTTAAGTTTTATATATTAAAAGGTAATTGTTAAATGTATTTTTTTTTACTATTAAATAATGATGATGAACATTTACTACCACCAAAATTAAAATTTAAAGAGAGAGTACAAAAGTACCGAAAATTGGTCCCGTTGAGTACCGGTACCGAGTATTGGAACAGTGCCGGTTCAAATGTGAAAGTTACCCATCCCTGGCGTTGATATTTGAATTATTTTTATGTAATACATTTAAAAAACCAACAAACTTGTAAATTGAATTAGTACTGTAATGCATTGGTCACAGCCTATTACTTGTTTTTCCACATATTCACTTGAACCAGCAGACATGAGCTAAATGAAATGACACGCTTTTTCTTGTTAACGATAACCTTGCCTTCTCTAGAGGCTCCTTGTTTTCCAGTCTTAATCAATTTGCAGTGGTCAGGAAAAAGGGGAATTTCATCAGCGGGATGAAAACGAGTATTGTTCCAGACGTGAACTTTGTGCAGGAATGGCGCCCATCTTGCATCTCAGGCAGAATTTACTTAACATTTTTTTATGTTTTGGACCCCCAAAAAGGTTGGATCATGTATTGCCTTTGCAAAAAAAAAATGGTTTCAGTAATTAAGCATCATGGAGTGTGTCATGTCAGTTTTGCATATTCCATGTTACATCATATCCTACAACCTCTGCTTGAAAAGAAGGCGGATCAACAATTCACCTCCCACTGTGGCAGTCACTGTAGTCGTTGACGCTGACACCCCCAAATCAATGCTTCCCCCCCACCTCCATCTCATTAGCAAGATTGTTACTACTTGGGTATGTTTACACAACAATGACCAAGCAATGAATAAGGGAGTGTACTTACACTGTGTTGACAATGCAATGTATTTTCCATGGTTTTCAAAATATTTACTTAGAAGACAACTCTTTTCTTTTGCACAGCCTTTTCAAGCCAAGATTTATCTACCTTTTTCTGGGTTGCTGTTAGGGATAGATGATTATCATGAGTGAAACAACAACAACCCGGTACAGTCGGCAGCATGGTGACCCCCTAGTATATAACTTCCGAGGTTTTGGGTTCAAATCTTGGGTCCTGCCTTCCTGTGTGTAGTTTGCATGTTCTTTCCGTGCTTGTGTGGGTTTTCAACAGGTGTTCCAAATTTCTGCTCCAATTCAAAAACATTTGAGGTCAATAGAGGGTTCCGACCTTTGTGCTAAAAATAGCAACATCCCACAATCCCATGCGGCCGACCATAGCGGTAGGTAAGTTCCCCTTTTCAATGTGAACACCGGTACACTGGTTAGTGTAAATATTTACAGTAGATTCGTTTACGCGAGGAAAGGTTTTTAGGGGACTTTGACAATCTGTAGTGAGGGAACAGTACACGGAGAGTGCGCGGTATGACTACAAATTGTGTTTGTTAGGCGATTTGGATGCGTATAAACTAAAACGGAGACTGGATTGCTGACCCAAAAGTACTGCACAGCATAACACATATTGATATTGTATTACATTATGAAATTGCATTATTACATACAAGCCATTTAAAATGTTTTCCACTAAATCCCGACACGCTATACTGTCACCCTCTTGGTGACTGGAGGTGCTCGCATGTAAACAGGAGCGTTTAACGCCCTCCAGTGTGATTGTGACACAACTTGCTTTAGTGTACTAATACGTTATATTAAAAGTAGAAATAGTATGATGTTTTTTTTTCTTCTTCTTCAGAGTAGTCTAACTTACGAGATGAAAATATTACTGTAGAAGAATCCAACAAAGAGCAATCATGCGAGAAGGCAATATTTTACCTGTAACAAAGCGATCAAAACAAACGCTCGTGGCGTGGTAGATTTGATCTGTTGATCGCAGCCAGCCAAGCTCGTCTTTGTCGTTCACTCTTCTTCTGGGCTTCTAATCCCTGATTTGTAATCATTTTCTGCAGTCCAAAAAAACATTTCCGCCTTTTCCCTCAGACTGCTACAATCAATGATTATGCTTAAATGTCCCATTCGTCACCAAATCTTTGTACTTGGATTCCACCTGGCTTTTTCACATAAGGAGTTTTGACATATGGCGGGCGCCCACCCATATTGTTCTAGCCATGCAGGATCGGGTCAGGGGGCAGCCTTTGGTGCTCTGATGTTGAGGTGTCTGGTGCTGTGTTTTCTCCACACATCAGACATCTGGGCCAGCCCACATCACCCCCTTACCTAACACCACACATCCTCCCCATCCCCACTCCCCAGCCACAACAGCCGCTGAACCCCTTCCCACCCCCTGGCTGAAATAATTTGCTATTAGCAGGGAGGGGCACCATCTGCCTCCATAGACCAAGCAGACATGCCTGTAGAGGCATTTGGTGTGTGGCGTGGGTGCGCGCCTGCATGTGTTTGTTACTGGCCATGCATTACTGCATTTCTGCATTCCAAAGATGTTTTAGCGAACCATAGAGTAGATCAAGCCTTAGAATAAACTGATAAGAAGGACAGAGATGGAAGCCTGTTTCATAGAAGAGGTCACGCCAAATTACTGTATCACTGCTTTAACAGAAGTCCTGGTGTTTTCCCACCCTTGCCTTCGCCATGAACTCTTCAAAGGCAGGATACTGCCACAACAGCCTTAAGATCGATGACCGGTATGCGGCTAAAATAACAGCGGCAATGTCTTTCAAAACAGCAGCAGCATTTGAGCCCAGATTCAAACCTGGAACCTCAGGCAGAGCAGTGCTAACTACTAGTACCTCAGTGTTCTGCCTGTCTGACTGAGTCAGTTTGAACAACATGACACAAACTCTGGGAAATTGAGATACATGCATGCTCATGTTTTTCATCTTATAGCAATATAGCTCTTATTTAAGCAGGAGTTCAGAACATTCAGACCTTCAAATTCTCCCTGTTTCATCTATTCTTAACACCAATCTTATTGGCTTTGTGGGACCGCCTGAGATTTTGCAATTATGCACATTTTGTGATCAGCTGTAATTTGATTGGCTCCGCGAAGTAAGACGTAACATATTATAATAATATACATAAGTAGTTATTGGAAATGCACGTTATTAATCACCAATCCAGCATTCTGCCACTTGTGCAAAACTCACAATGACATTTACCGGTACATATAACAAGTGAAGAACAAAAGCTTTATTTATTTATACGTTCCTTGATTTCACAATTTAACTAATATTCAAATTGTAGACTTTTAAAATGACACATTAATTGAAATAATTTGCTTTTTTGCCCAGCCTTAATACGGGTATTTGCAAACGTCCAGTAATACAGTATAAGACTATTATTCTGCGTCCCATTTCACTTCGTTTTGCCATGCAGGAGTTGCAACTCCTAAATCCACAAGTTGTTCTTCATTCAAATAATTTTGAAAAGGTTCCAAATAAAGTATTTATTCCTAATTTATTTTTATTGCACATTTTGAAAGTAGCTGAAAATCAAATTATGTTATTGTTAATAAATAAATGTTTTATATTTAAATCAAACTCATCGTTTATCGCCCCACGACATAGATAAGTGCAGCGCAAAGCTCCTGATGCATTGCCGCTGACAACCAACTTGGCTGTGTGTGTGTGTGTGTGTGTGTGTTTTTTTAAAGGTTCCCAGCATTTAGTGTTGCCTAGGGCACGGAGTTGGAAGGGAATGGCAGCAGGAAGGCAGCCCGCATACAGTACATTCTGTTTGTCTTGTTCCCCCTCCTATCCTTGTCTTACGGCCATCTGCATGCAAGGCAACATTGACTTTTACAGGTGGCAGATTTGAATCTTTTCCCTGGAACGGTTTACAAACTGATGACATTGAAAACAGTTCGTATCCTATCCACCTTATTCCCAGGCCCCATCAGCCTTTGCATTTTTTTTATGGCCGCAACTTCCGGTATGAACAGAAACCGGCAAGTTTGTTTCAGATCACTTCACTTACTTTGTGTGTTGTCTAAGTGCCTACACTTAAGAGCAGTTTAAAAACGCCTCTCATGTACAGTTTACCAACAGGTAAACTGACCTTGGATTGAAGCTATAAACATGACATGTACATTGCAAGCACTAAATTGTGTGCACTGTTGCTGCAAAACTGTTATAGTCTTGTTTATCTGTTATTCAGTGTGATTTATTTTTCAAACTTTTACTGAACCTTAATTGTAAAACACATCTTAAAAATTTTGTAAAAAGACAAAAGCAACTGACAAGAGGAAAATGGCTCTTTATAACAATTTATTTCTTACATATGATAAGGCAAAGCATACATTTAATAACGGTGGCATTATTTAATGCAAATGTACGGAGCACACCCTCACCTTTGACGTAAGGTTGTCGTATGGTGATATATATATATTTTTTTCGTGTTACAGCTGACAACCAACCAAGTCTTGCGCCAAACAGGAAACGTAAAAACTTCAACTTTTTTCCCTTTCCGATTGTGTTGGAGCAAGGGTTCACCATATCGATTCAACCGGCTAAATATGACAATAAACTCAGAGGGAACACTGCGACAGAGCTCATCTTGCGTTGCAGTCCCATCACCTCCAAAATGGTGGATACATCTGAGGACACGCATTGCATGTTCCCCATAGCACTGTTGGTTCCCCCACTACAGTGCCTAACAGTTTAACAGCTAGCCCCTGTGCTTAAAGGAGAAGAAAGCGACCCCCGTCACAATAGACGCACTCCCATATGCCCCCTCCCCCGTCTTCCACTTGCTTCTTCCTCCTCGAGTCGATTGTGTGTGTATTGAGGTTTTCCAGAGACGAGACCGCTCCTGCACAGTAGCAGATGAGCGCCGTCCCTCCCCGCCCTTTTTCCATGGCGGATGACAGAGAGCGGCGTGGGTGAAGATGACATGTCATATTTGGTTGATTTAAATGGTTCTGTTTCCGTTTGTCTGTCATGCACCCATGTGAGCGAGCAGAAAAATCTATCCACCTGCAGGATTTCCCCCCGCACTCGTCATGGTAAGACTCCTGTCGTTGCATTATTGGTACAGAAATCAGATTTTGTGCACAGTGCAGTGTGCAAATGTGTGGTATGAGGTGGTAATCTGGAAAGTCATTGCTTTGCAAAGTCACTATCTTGGATCTATTGGTTTTTTTTTTACACAACATTTAAAAAAAAAATGTTCAGTCCTGCTAATCTTGTTAGGATCACTGCAGATTTATTGATTGTAAGCTATGTGAACTAGGGATGAGCACTTGACTACATTTCCTTGATCAATTACTTTATCAATTTGTGGATATGTTTTAAATTAGGGATGTACGATATATATTACCTTATTATACACAGTCCTAATATATACTACAAATAGAGTACAAATATGAGTTTCAGTGGCTTTTCACTACATTGAAAACAGCCCAGACAAGATGGCACGACCAGCGGAACCTCTGTTGAATGTTGTCTGGCAAATGTTATAGGCGGCGGAAGCAACATAAACAAAACTGGGCAGCTGAGCCGAGCTATGCCTAAGTTAAATGTCTAAAAGGTGAGGATAAGTGGTTCCGAAAATGGATGGATGGATGGATAGCAAACCCTATAAAGGCCTAGATACACCAATCCGACGTCAGCCAAACGTGACCGACGCCTACCCCCTGTGGCGTTGGGCCAAACGTTGGCACGTCGTGTAGAAAAATAACGTAAATACACATCGCACCGACACCAACTATTACGTACCTTCAGCGCATGCGCGAGAAGTAATTCCCCTCCATATCATCGGCGGCGGTAGTCATTATTCCTAAAGGCAACCGGCAACCTCTTTACTCATACCGGTGTTGACAGCGGCGCCGGGGTAAACGCGGCGGCCAGCTGGTGAAGCGAAAACGGGCGCTGGAACAAGCTTCGTCCCCTTCGCATTCCCGAACGCATGGATGTACTCCGTTGTGGCATATCCTGGACCCTGTCGACTCCTGGCTGCTACCGATCGTTGGTTCACCCAAAAAGCTTCGTCTGTGCTGCCCTCCGCGTTTTGGACGCGGTGCCGAACTCCAGCTTCTGAAGGAGCTTCCTCGAGACCGCCGGACGGAAAGGCCATGCACCACTGCTGCTCCCACAAGGATCGCGCGGTCATTGACAAACAAAACGTTTATTTTGAGGGAGTTTTTCCTTTTCAACAACTTTGATGTCCTCTGCCTGACGGAGACCTGGACTATCGCTGGTGAGTCCACCGCTATGATTAATTTACTACCACTGGCTGTACTTACTTGGACGCTCTGAGGACGTCGGGCCGAGGTGGAGGAACGGCGACTATTAAAAATAAATAAATAAATGTAAACGATGTCTTATTTACCACATCGATCACAGCTTTGAAGCCACCTTCTTTGAAGTCGGCCAAACTGTCACTGTGCTGTGTCATTTACCGACCTCCAAAATACAATAAAGACCTTTTAAACGATATCCTCTTTATGGGGGACTTTAATAGTCACGTGTGCTGTCCTGAAAAACCATAAAGTTCAGTTGAGTACTGTTTATCCGCGTTGTCACTTGGTCTTCTTGCCTTGTGCGCTGATTCGCTAGCTAACAGTCAATCACAGTGGTCAAATGCCCCCGACGCCGATTCAACATGTCAAATTTGCTGGATTGGGCAATCTGTTTTGGGTTATGTGTTTACGGTCTATTTTAAAATAATGTTGTAAAACATGACTTAAAAAGTCAATCTAATTTTTTCAGTGTCCAGTGTTTCAAAAATTGGTATACCAACACTTATCTGCTTATGGGGACCTAAATCCCACTTTGGCGGGCCGTAATCGGTGTTATTTCAGCACGCTAACACATAACACAGCATATTAATCTCGGAATCTAATGCGGCTATTGTAATCCCTTAAAGGCAGATGAGATGAAGAGCTAATGCCTGATTTTCCTGTTAGCTACAGGATGCATCATATTAAAATATCCTCTTCCAAAAACCCAGATTGGTAAAAATTATATTCTTTGTCTCCTCCTGCATGTACTTTTAAGTGTTAAAATAAGCAACCAATAGGTTTTTTTTATTATACATGTACTGTACCTCCATTTGCCATCACAACATTGCTTTGTACAAGAACTTCGTCCTACCTGTCCCATGCACTTTGTTTTGAAGGTCGCTGTTATTTTTCTCAAATACCCCAAGTATTGAAAGCCTAAAAAGGTTTGCGCAAAATAACAATAGCATGTCTGATTGATTCTTGTTTATTTTCGTCAAGGCAAGAGTTGTGGTGGTTTTCTTTTAGTGCCGACAACCTCAAATACTGTAATTAATGCATCAGTACTGACTCTGATGGATGCTTAACAAGCAAAGATAAGCAGTTTGCTGTCAATTTGGTTTAAAAAAACAAAAACAAATGCCAACAATGTTGGATTTTGAGCAAAATTATTTCCACAGAACAGTCTGACTTTCTAGCAAGATGAAATATATTTGCCATATACTTTGATATAGTAAGACATTTGTTGACAACCACTGGATTGGCTTATGAATGAAAATGTTTTGAACATATATATTCAAATACATATATTTTTGAGTCAAGTCAAAACCAGGTGGCTTAAGTAGCTATTTAACCTCAAATCGTGCAAATTTCAATGTAAACCACTGAGAACAATGTAAGCTTTTTGAAACAGTTATTTTACCTTGCCTAGTACCTACTGTTGCTAGCTGAAAAGAACAAAGGCACTATCCAGATCATCATAGGGTAACTAACATTACATAAGCACATCCCTTTTTTTTGGACAATGATTTTCCAAACAAGTAAAAACAGCACCTAAGCAGTGATGTCTTGTACTGATGCTGATTCTGGCAAGTAACATTTTTTTTGTTTTTGTTTTAGTTCGCTATAAAATGTTTGACAACACGGACAGCAATCTGTGTGGCATTACTACAGTATGATTTTTATTTATTTATTTTTTCCCCATCAGCATTTGCCCTGTGTGTTCTTCGACAGCAGTATACTATTTGCTGTACCTTGAGGATTACTTTTCTCTGTTCAGCTAGCTGGGTGGGGGGTGGGGGGTTGTTGCTTCAGTCTCCACGGTAACAGTATCCCACAGAACTTGTCTCTGAGGGAGCAGGCCTCGTTATGGCAATTGTGAGCCACTGAAGCATGTCTGCTTAGTTCAGAATTGTCTGCTGGCCTGATTGTCATTTTGTGGATATGACGAATCACAGAGGAAGGAATTTCAAGGGTGATACCGCAATTTGTGATTGTAACTAACTTTCTGTTCTTCTTTTTTGTCTTGGCAGAATTGCGTTTTGAGAGTCCTGGGCCTCGTCCTCAACCCGTTTTAACTGTGCAGGGGGGGAAGTGAGAAGACATTTTAATGAACCACTACACGCTAGTCGACGCCATGACCGATAGGTAAGTGGCGTGTCCTCTTCATGCAAGCTGCACTCTTGTCTAGCTAACCTGTTTATTCAGCGTGAAAGTAAGACATCCCTGCAGTGTTGCTGCTGTGGCTCAAGCAATAACACTCCACTCACTCTTTGCGAAGTGTTGTTTGAGTGTTCCAGTGCACCACCAGAAGGGTACATGGGGTGAGGGAGTTCATAACATAGAGGAGTAAATGGTTATGGTTGTGTGGGTGGGTGTTGAAAGGAGTGGGGGGTGTAAAGACTGTTTTGCTTCCCCCTGAAATTGTATGACATTTGCACAGAGGCTGATTTGCATTTCTTGTTACCACTGACAAAACGGCAAGCTGACGGCCTTTGAGGCTTTGTTTCAATGTGTTACTTTCTTTGTAATTCCCTCATTAAGTTCTTTTCAGTTTTTTCTGCTTTCGTTTGTCAACTTTTTTTTTTCCATCTCTCCATGTGGGTTCGAAGGATTGGGGAGCGGTAGGCAATAAGCGGAATAAGCGCCAGAGGCCGGTCAGCTGAAAGGGATCTTCGCAAACAACAAGGCTGCTCCTATTATGAAGCGGCCTCAAGAATGCTGAGCACAAAATGTTTCTCACAATGTGAACTTTACGAGCCACGGTGGTCTTCTGGTTGGCACATCTGCCACATGGTTCAATACAATCATATCATGTTTCAGTTATTGGTCTGGTCTGTAACGTGCAGTTTTAAGGAAAGGGAGGGAGGACGCTACATTGCACACAGGCTGGTCTCTATTTGGCTTCAGGCTGCAAAATGCAAGCTGCCTGTGAGTGATTGTTTTTTGTGATTGGCATTGAAAGGCATTCATTGACATATGCCGATCACGTACCTTTCCACAGATCGGTGGCTGATCGAGCGGAGCACCACTATCCTGAACGTGACCCATGAGTGTCTTGTCAGACTCGATTCTGTAAAACATTTCATCTGAACTACATTTGCATTGTTCAATGTCGCCTTTGGTTCTTGTCTTGACGATGCAGGCTTTGAATGTCTTCAAGAGTGTCTGAAGCAGAAGTGTGTTTTGACGGCCAGTTCTCGCGATTAATTAAAACTTGTTCATTACCCGTGGTTGTTCTCAAAATTATCTGAAGAAAACAAAGTAGTGGTCACCACTGCTTGTCTTGTCTTGAAGTACTTGTGACCATTGATCAATAAAAAAAAACATGACAGTCGTCATCCAAGGTTGTCTGAACTTGGTTCATTTAAGTAAAAAACTTATTTTCATCTGTTTTATAGATACACTTAACCGCACATCAATAAGAACATGGAAAATCAGTTTGAAAGCAAAAAATTAAATGTCATAATGGACTTACAAGGTTGTCATCGGACAGCAATGTAGTATTTGAATGTGTTTAATAGGGCTGTAATGATTATTTGAATAATTGCTTAACCTGCTTATTTTTTTTATTTTTTTGGGGGGGGGGGGTTAAAAAAAAAATTCAAATAAACCTTTCCACCACATTATTAAAAAAAAAAAAAAAGGATTATGATTATGGTTTGGTACAAAACGTGACAAAAAAACAGGCAAAAATGTTGATAATTGTTTTCCCAAAGTAAAAACAGATGTTGTTAAATGTCTTATTTTGACTAAGCACGGAAACAAACAATCTGCTCTCATGGAGGACAACAGAAATCTGAGAACGATTTACTGTTGAGAGGCTGAAATTCCAGGGACAGTTTTACAATTTTAAGTAAGCAAGGTCACTAAATGATTCATCGATTATCAAAATAATTGTCAATGAATTTGATCATCGATTAGTTGTGGATTAATTGTTGCATCTATAGTGTTTAAAAAAATGTTACAGACTCATTTTGTTAAGCCAGTATACCTGCTGGACTGTCTTTTTAAAGACAAACATTTATGTTTAAAATAAGAGTAAACAGTATTTCATTCCGGTTCATCTGGAGTTTTTCAATATGAAGTGAAAATTTTAAGATTAAGTGATGATGTTGATGAACTGTGTGCCTCGGATGAAAGGTATCTGAGCAACCAAGAATGATCGAAAAGGAGGGGGAGGGTCCATCTTTTTTTATTGTTTGCCTGTTGTCGTACGATTGTTCAATAGCGAGGAATGATAAATGTTATTCCAAAAGCAAGTGAGGGGAAAAGTTGGGGGAGGTCTCCTCCCCGGCCAAAAGGGAACAAAGCCCCCTTCCTCAACACGAAACTACTTAACATCCATACAAAGGAAAGCAGTAGCTGCTTCTTATTTGCTTTCCAATTCGCAAAACAGGCAACTAAACGTCCCCTTATCTCCTTGAAACAAACATTAGTTTAGTGTGGGATCGGGCCACATTCCTGTTAGATACAAGCATTCCATTCGGTATTCCCAGATACTAACTGGCCGCTCTCCAGAGCTCCTGTCCAACCTCCTAAACAGAGTTGACCTTGCTCATATTTGCCTGTTTTGGCACTTGTATTTTGTGTGCTTTTTACGCATCTACCAGCATTAAAGCTCGGCCTCCAGCGATACAGAAGCTTTTGGGATGAGGAAAGTTTGAAAAGCCAGATTTGCCTCTGTAATCCTCTTCAACACAGCCCCCCTTCTTCCTTTCCTGAGAAGGATTTCGCTAAACAGGAATTTCATGCCCTCTTAGAACAAGTTTTTCCTCTTGTTGTGGATTATTTGGAAAGACGGCTGATTCCCAAATATGAAGGCCTTTTCTCCTCAATTTAAAACGGTTTACAGGTGTCTCAATAATGTGTGCGACATGCTTTTATGCTAATACCCCATGAATTACAGCACACTTTTGCACTTTTTTCTGTCTCGTGCAAGTGAGCCAATGCGCACCTTGACACACTCTACTAATGGTTTCCTACTCAGTCCTGGATATTCTTTGTCTTGCTTTTGACCAAAACCTGTTCGTTCCTATCCGAACCTTGTCATTTTGTTTCCCTCCCCCAAATGCAGTGATCCCAGTTGATGGCACTGTCAGGGAGCGTGATTGTGTATAGATAGAGGGGGTGGATTGCAGAAAGGATAATGTGTGAAAATTTAGAGACACGGGGGTGGTGGTGACGTTTTCCTGGAAGGAACCACCATTGCAGTCCTCTGTATACCCATGGGCTTTGTTTTCTGCATGAGTCAAGATCCTCCATGTTGTTGTTTTGGTTGGTGTTTTTTTTCTTTATTTTCTTTTTTTTTAAGAAAAAACAGTAATGCAACTACCCTCTGAGTGCATTTCATTCAGCAACCTTAGATTAAAAAATTAATAAAAATCTTGCTTAAGAGTAATTGTTTCAGGTTTAGGGTTAGGGTTGCAAGTTCTTCCACTGTACTGCTATTTGTTCGCAAGTAATGTGATCTATAAAACTCCATAAATAAATACCACATTTTATTAATTGGAAATTGATATGGCTGAAGCCATACGAGTTGGCAGTTGATGTCTTGGTTGGAGCTGTGGTTAGTTTCAGACGCTCAATACTAATCTGTTGTGGTTTGCAATCTCGGTGGTCGAGACAGTTGAGTCTACAGGAAGATCAGAAGTTATTTCACCACAAAACACCTGCCTTTAACGAATTCTGATCTTTTTAAAGGCGCTTTATAATACTATAAATTCAGGTTAGGTGCAGCAGAGTGATGAATCAATGTCAGTAATCAATTTAAAAGATAGAATCAGTTAATTGATTGGCCCGTAGAGGGTCTCCTAAGAATCTTTTCAGTTGGACCACGGTACACACACAAGACGTTTGGCTGTGGCATGACAGAGTTAAGTTATTAAGAGTTTCGCATTATATGGGGAGTTATTAAACTTAGATACCATTCTGTGCCTACACACCCAATTGTGAAAAATCAAATGTGCAAATACTTATCGCCCATTGTACAGCCATCCATTCTCAGTACCACTTATCCTCACTGGGGGAGAACATGTCAAATCCACATATGAAGGTCGGAGTCTGGATTTTAACAACAGTCAAAATTAATGTATAGAATTCTGTATCTATCCATGTAATTCAAAATTGGGTGCACAGGCTGCACACATTCATTTTTGAAGGCCCTGGAAATGGTTACTTCATGGTGAATTGGTTGATTTCTGGTCTTTTCATGTTTTATGGCTATTTATCAAATTTGGCTGCCACGGTCCGCCTACGTGCAATGTCAAAACCCAAAATGTTTTGCAATTATTCTTCAGTCATCTATCTAGTATAAGGTGGTTCGAATTTGCCAAATTGATTTCGCCATTGAAAACATGGCTTCTCAAAACACTTTTTGAGGTACAACCAAGCCAGTTTTGCCTAGTTTGAGTTGAAGAAACAAAGACATCTCAAGGTTCCTGATTAAAATGGAGTGGCTTGAGGTCGTGACTGTTTTTTGACTGGGAAAATCATTGTCCCGAGTGGGAAGTCTGGTGTCAAACTGCTGTGACCTTAGTTCGTCATCTGTCATTATGTTTCCTAGTCACTGAGTTTCTGGAGTAGGAACCATTTGATAAATTAGTTTTGAGTCTGAAGAGACCTCATTCAAGTCCACGCCTGTAACATCCCCACTTCCTCTCGGTGCCCTCTCGAGACCTCGATGTCACCAAAGAGCTCACACTCGGACCAAGATATAGACGTGAAGGCGTGGCATCCTCCGAATCACACAGGAAAAAGCTTTGCATCAGCTGTCAGCGGGTTTTGTGGGAGCTGAGCGGGTGGGTAACAGTCTGAGTGCTTCCTAACCATGTCGAAGGGGTTGTAGCCTTTGACCCGAAGCTCATCAATCTCTCACCAATGTCATCATCTCGCCCGTCTCAATCGAAGCTGTCAGAGTAGAGCAGGAGGCAGGGGTTTGTTGTATGGTTTGTTTGTGCTCACTTGCATCTGTGTTTGGATTCTTTGTGTGGGGATCAACAATGGTGTGTAGTCTGGAGTGCACACTAAAGGACGGCGTGGGATATCTTGTGACCTTGAGCTCACGTTATATGTTTTCATATAGGAATATATCATCCGATTGCTGGTATGTTACTTACCCTAATTGAATTTGAGATACAATGGAAAGTTTGATAATTGATTATTTTTGAAAAATATTCGATTCAGCAAGTGAACGTGTTCTGAATTCTTATTAAGGTGCCATTGTTGTATAATGCAGAATAATACCTCTTGGATGAATTGGCTTGAACTTTTTGTAACTATTTTTGATACCGTTTCATTTTCATAATCATAAAAACATTTTGTATTTCTGAAGTTACTGAAATAGTTTGCAATCTAACACGTCAACAGCACCTTGCAGCCAAGTAATGCACTCAATTTTCAATTGCTTCAAGACTCAAATCCTCATTAACTTTCCACAATTGGGAATATTCATGGCAATAAATGAATCAATTATGCCCTCTCTACATTTGTACTGTTTTGCACTACTGTTGTCCGCACTTACCATAAATCCCATTATTTGAACTCCATTGCATAAACATTTCAAAACAGTAGCCTCTACCAAAGCACACAACCCAAGTATTTTAGATTAGCCTATTGTTAAGTATGGAGTCCTTTCATAAATGAGTTCCCTGCGCAGTATTGATCTTACACTGTATGGTGGTGATGTCTTTAACAATGTTTAGCATTCCAGTAAAATGAGATTTGATCACACCACAATGTTGCTTATTGATGCATTACTCCATAATAGTTTTCATTTTCTTTTAAACTCCAGTTTCATTTGCTATAAATAGGAGGATACTGATATTGTTTGATATTTATGCACACATCCTAACAAAGCTACATGTTTTTTTTTTCCTATGACCTAAATTTGTTGTATTTGTTAATGTGTTTACCAACCAAATTTTGTTTTTCTAATTCCGAGATTAATAATACAACAGTGGAAATGGAGCCAGAGCTGCAAACAGAACAGTGAAAAGGGCAAATATTTAATCTGTTGTTGGCCTGTGGGAATAAAAGCTGGTGAGAAGGAGAAGGAATTCAACGCTGTTGTGATGGTTTTCTTCTGGCTCAGGGAAGCGGTCTGATGGAACAGACTGTAAAGAGTCATGAATGGAGGCCCAACTATCCGTCACAATGTTTCTGTGTCTCCTTATCTACAGTCAACAACATAATAGAATTCTCCAGCTCACTCTTCTGGCGTGGCTTGATGCTGATAAAAAGTACAATTCTGGAAATCATGCTCTGTGAGACCCAATAAACATCTTTTGAACCTCAATTTGGAAGTCAACCAATACTGTTTCTGATATAGGCGTGATGGGTTTAGTGGTAGGTTAGTTTAGCAGATGCTTAGGTTTTATATCTTAATGTTTTATAATCAATTGTCCTTCAAAATAATACTTTGAGTTTGAGGTTTAAAAAAAAATAGCATATTCTGGATCTGTGCCACCAATGCTGTTAAATGCATTTTTGTCACGGGCGACATCATAGTAAGGATTTTGCTCAAGAGGTCCATTATGACTGTCAAACAATGGAAATGTATGGTCGACTCGTATTAAAATACTATTAATATGCTATTATTCACTTTCTTTTAAAAGGAATACTCAAGCTACAATTTTAGTATTCTAGTAAGAAACATGAAGTTGACATACACGATTGGCTTTTGCTGGCCACATTAATTGATGTGGTGGGCCTGATCTGGTCCCCAGGCCTTGAGTTTGACACTCATGTGCTACACTATTTGACAAGTGTAATTTGCCGTCTTGTTGATTAGATGCTGCCTCCACAAGTGAAAATACAATCACTTTACTGCTGGTAGTAGCAACTAGCATTGTCTGTCGCAAGCGCTTAGCCCTGCCCCCGGCTGCCATGGCAATGAAAGCACTACTCGCTATTAGCCCCAAAGTAGAGGGGGACGGTATGAGCAGTAATCCATTCACCCCCAGAATGATTTCCACCAGGGTGTTAAAAGTGAAGTGTGCTGTTATTCTTTATCCTTTGTATATTTTGACAATAGCGTGTTATTAAGACACAGAGGAACTGTATTAAATTGTGAAAAAAGGTATAACATCTCTCTTGTTAATCATTTTGGCTGTAAAACTTTTAACCTTGGAGTCAATTTACTGGGGACTGACTGAAGTTCTTGTCAATAGGTGTTCAAAATATTTTGGATTGTGTTCATTTCATGGGTGACTGTGATATTGTGATAATTCATGTTTGGCATTGGACTTCAAGGCACACACACAAATCCTTCATAACTGTCCTGTTTGATCTCCCTCTTCTCGCCCTCTCCGCCTAGCTTGAGGATTTTATAATTCTCCCCAGAGGAAGAGCGTCACACCTTGTAAGGAGCCACAGGTCAGAAATGTTACTCATCACTCCCTGTTTTTTTGCTGTGCTGTGCAGACCATGACTGAGCTGTTCGTGCGCTTGCACGCTCCAACATGAATAATGCATGCTTGCCCGACCATCCCCCGCCGGACCACCCTTTGCTCCTCCCCTGCTCCTGTAATCACCTTGGGGCGTTGCTCTCCTTTTTCATTTTTGCTCCCTTTTGCATGACCACACCTGGCCACTTTGATGTCGTCCCGCTTTTTCTTTTGGTGCTTTTTGATTGGTTGTCATCTGATCCTCAATTCCTCTTGGAAACGAGATGATGGATGGTTTTGCGCAAAGCTGCCTGCTTTTGTGAATGTCACATTATACTTTGCTCTGTCACTCTTCCCTGTCTTTTAACCATTTGCCAAAGCCTTCCCTGAGAGGAGACTAAGCATGATTGAACTTCTGCAGTTTGCTGAACTCACTCAAGATTGAAAATTGAAATTGAAAACCCTTTGCTGAAAGAAATGTTAAGGTGACCATGTCATTTTAGACCTAGATCAGAGACAGAATTGCACTTGAACGTAAAGCCCTTTTTACCTTATCGTTAAAAGGCGCAATTATCCTACTCGTGTCCTGTATCAATATTCTGTATAAATGACACTGGCATGGAACATTGTGGATTAAGTTAATCTGGCAACTATTCCACCTACTGAGGTAATATCAGAAGTTAAATAGCGGTTGTGTAAAAACTCTTTTCCACTTACAGTGTAAAAATAATACATTTCCATCTTTTTTAAAGTGTTCCTGTTCAGAAAAATGACAACATGGAATGAAGTGGTATTTGACAATCTGGCCATTTTCTGCCCATGGACAGACACGGCATTACACCAATACTAGCGGGTGCTATAGCTCATTTAGAAATCTGTGTAGCCTGGTTTATCTCCTATTTATGTAACTTTTAAAACATTAAGAAGTTCACAAGTAGCCATTTTGTTCCAATGAAATCACGTTTGTGCTGCACCTGTACTTAAAATACTTAAAATAAAATTGTGCCACACTTTGATTGTGAAGCTAACTTGCATAGTGGATCCAGAAGTCATACTAATCTTTACCAATCACGTTTGCACGCCTCATCTAGATGCTACTTATTTGCATTCACTTTTTAATAAATCCAATACAAGAAATGTAATCTAAATACCTTGCTCATAACTGAATGTTTAGGAGACGGTGCAAACTAAGAGTTGCCCAGGTTGCCAAGCAACACAATGCACATATGAAGCATCAAAAAAAAAAAAAATTATAATTAATCCACCAAATATAATGTGTTTGTTTGGTCGTCATTGTAATGTAGGAACATATACAGCCGTTGGGAAGTCGGTGGGCATATATGGGTCAGGTGTGAGAATCTGCGCAGCTAGTAAAGTGTGCATTAGTGGGCCTTTTCTGACTTGAGCACACAATGAAAATTTGGCCCCCATTACTCCTTTGGTTCCTCTCCCTAATTCACCTACCTTACCTTTTTGGTGTTCCAAATCCCTTCAGCTGTTTCCGTAACGATCAACAGATCATGAGAATCCCTCTGCCGTGCTCTTCTATGTGTTGTTTGTCCCTTACTGTGCTCTGTGAAGGTTCCCCCCTTAAACTGTTTGTTTGCCAAATTTGGCAGGACACCGTCTTGCTACTGTGGCGGCCTTTGTGGGTGATGCCGTGAGTTTTCACACACAACTCCAAAGGGAAGTACTTGTCCATGCCGGGACAGAATTTACCACCGTGAAATTGGTGCCCGCTAAAGACTGTTGAGAGAACGAAGAGGGAGGGAAATGACTGCCAACTGGAAGCAGAGAGGATGAGATGTGGGATCATGTTAAGGGATGTTTGCTACTCCTTCAAGTGACTGGTGGTAGAGTTGATTTGAAGGATTAATTGTGCACTACAACAGGGGCGTAAACGGACCGTGAGAGCGTTTGATCCAGCTTGTTTTGAAATTGTAAAAACAAATGGATTAATTACAAGCTAAACTAAACGTTAAATGTAAGAGGGATGAATCCCTTCTCCTGTAATGTTACAACTTTATTCTCATAAGTGACTTCTTTTTTGTTGTAAACACGACTTAATATTATGACTTTATATGTAGTATTCAGATTTTCTTTACTTTATTCTCGTAAGACTTCGTCTTTGTCCCCTTCTCCAATTTTAACACAATCGAGCAGGATTGAATACGTTTTCATTTAACATTCTTTTTTATTATTCTTGTGAATTATTATTATTATTATTATTATTTTTAAACACTACTTCATTGAATCTCTGTCATTACTTTTTCCCATGCAATCCTCAAAACAGAACGTCAGAGGAGCTGTTATGAAAAGCCCCCCAAACCATTAACCCGCAATTTCGTAAATACTGAATAAAACACTCGTTTGATCAGTGCATACTTACGTATTACCCTTGGAGGACTTTATAAAAACACAAATGGATCCTGCCCCACATTGAGTGAAGTCACCTGCCCTGGACTGCTTAGAAAACCAAACACACAGATTGGACTACCAGTCACACACTTGAGACCGCAAGGCTTTAAACCTAGGCTTTCACGGCTTCCCAAAATAGGCTGGCGTAATGTGTCCCGGAGGCCTGGGTGCCATTATAGTGGCCCCAAGTAAAACGACATTCAGTGAATGACTTGTCTGTGAATGGCGGTTTTCTTGTGGCATGGTTGAATTTCCTCCTTTCATTACATGCACACACACACACACACACACACACACACACACCCAGCGTAGGTGCATTTATTTCATTTGTTAAAAGAAAACTTTATTATACAGTTGAAAGCATCTGAAGCACGTAAAAATTGGAGTTTGACCCGAACTTTTCAGTGTACTGCGACATAAATTTGGACACGTTCATTGTTTTTTGTTTAAATTTAGCATTAGCCATCTAGTGTTTGTAAAATATTATGGTTGTCAGGGCATTGCACATTCACACAGTTGTTGCGGCGCCACCAATTCACATAATTAGATGCATCGTGACTTTTGACAGAACTAGCTAAAGCAGGCATTGGGTCAGAGGTTGAGCGTTTATGGTACATTGTGCTTTTACTCTTGGCTCAAATGGATATTTGGACTCTAACTTGGATCTTCTTTGACTGGCGCATTTGTGTCCATTCATTTGTGCTGTTTGACAAGAATCAGCAGTGAGTGATGATGTGGACTGCTAATGTTAGCATCTCCGCTAGCTTGTTTTACCCACTTTGCTGATGCTAATCAAAACTCAAGCTTTCCCTTTCACTTAGAGCAATGACTACTTAGGAACTTTCTGTTCTGAGAAAGGGAGGCAACACTGCATGGAAATCCTCGCCACGCACATCATTCGCCCATATGTTCACTCTCAGTTTTTCAGATCCTCCTTGACCATGTGACTAAAGGAAGGGTGTGTTGTTGTTGTTGTTTTTTTAAAGCTCACCATCGGCATACTAAATATACCCTTTGCAGGACCTGACCCCTCATTTGCCTTTGCTGTGGCCACTTTAGGTTGACATGCTAGCTTCGCCGTGGCCCTACAGCTAGTAATTATATAGGAGGGCTTCCATTTTACATCTTCTGTATAGTGTTTCTTTCACACAAGATCTTATCCGTTTTAGGTCAGTCATTGATCGTTTGGCCACACTTTTTAATATAACCAGGAATAGTTTGTTTTCGGTTCTCTTGTGTTCTCTTGATCCTTGAGGAAAGGCACGGATTGTAGGAATGTACCTCGAAGGTTGAACACAATATGTTCCGCGATGCTGGTTAAACAAACCAAAGCAGAGTCTGGCAATGTTTTAAGTAACGCCAAGGGTTTAGCAGACGTTAACCACCCGCCTAACTTTTGATCCCAAGTAATAAAGAAGTCAAAAGTCTGAAAAGCTTAATATTGTCTCATGTTTGATGGCGAGCTATCATGGTGCTTTTCTAGTCAACCCTAATGAGAAGCTATCATTGCAGTCTTCGCTCAGTGCTGCTCAAATATGCAGCCATCCATTTTCTATTATGCAAGTTCCTCATCAAGGTCGCAGAGGAGCTGGAGCTTTTTCCAAATTATTTAGGGCGAGTGGTGAGGTACACACTTGACTGGTCGCCAGCTAGTGGCCGCACACATATAAACGAACCATTCACAACAATGGACAAATTAGAGGCTTCAATTAACATAACATGGATGTCTTTGGAATGTATGAGGAAACCAGAGTACCCAGAGACTTTGGGTGAGAGACGGGTGTACTCACATTAACACATATGTACAATTTAGACTCTTAAATTAACTGAATGTGTCTCTTTTTGGAATGTGGCAGAAAGCTGGCATGAACACAAACCACAGGAAGGATGGAGCCGAAATTCAAAACTCAGAACCTCACAACTGTGAGGCAGATGTGCTAACCACTAGTTCACTTAGTCAGGAACAGCGCTGTTACCACATAAAAAGTGTCCCATAATGCCAAAAAGCAGAACAAACGCTAAGTTAATCGTTCATACTAGTTAAAATGAGGTTTAGTGAGATGAAATGACAGTCCAAAATTTGTCTGACATTTAAGGCATATTTTACAAGCTTAAAGGCATACAACTGTATCTAATCATGTAATCATCCAACCATCCATCTGTCATCTGGTGAGGTTTGAGTGGATAATGCATCCAGACTGCTGTGTCATCTCTCAACGTCTGGCAAACCACCGGAGGTCACGTCGGTGCATTTAGGAGATCTTTTTACGAGCTGCAGATAAATGGCACTGTTCCAAAAGTAATTAAGACGAGGCAGCCTTTCAAACGCCCAAAAAAAACCCCACACTTATCCACCTGTAGCTACTATGCTGGAATGGGCCAAAAGTTTCAGTGAGCGTACGAATGAATGATTGCCAGCTGGAGTAGTAATGCTTGGTTAATTAAGCCTAGACGCTGAGATTGTTAAAGCCTCGGCTGGACTGACAGAATCAGTTCATCATGCTGTGGGGAACCGAAAAGCCGCCTGCATTTGTTTTAATGCTCTTGGTCTGTGTGGTCACCGCCCCCCACCCCTTAGTTTACAGTATCACGTCCACTAACGTATTCGTAGCCAAATTTGCATGTAATCCCTAAATCTGTCCCCTCCTTAGCATTTCATTTCAAGTGATTGCCGTCATTCTCGTTATCATTTACTGCACAGTTCTCGCCCTAACCTGTGGAAGCCCCGCTTCTGGTTCACATGGTGACTTTAGGGAGCTGGACGGGTATAATCCAAGTAGTCCTCGTAAATGTTGGGATTGCACTGTGCCTCAGATGAAGGGACAAAATCCATATGTGATTCACCGCTTGATCTTTCAAATCCTGCTCAAAAAAAATTTGGGATTGGAGATTGATAATCCAGCTTGTTTCGTCAAAGTACATAAAATAATATTAACTGAGACAGGTTTAGCCATGTGTGTGAATAGGGGGAGGGGGGGGTAGTTTATATTTAATGTAAACATTTTACTAACTTCCTATTAAACGCCTTAAACGTGATTCGGATCGTACTTGTTTTACCCACTCAACTGATCTTGAGAGCTGTAATATTTAGTTTATGTACATGTAAAATAAATTCTTTGCTTGAACAATAGTTTGCAACAAGAAAATAAATCAAATCAAATTTTTGAAACAAACATCCCGAAATGAGTCTAATTAAAGTATTTAAACACTTTTTTTCATAAATCAATGTAAAAATATATTCAAATACTATTTAAACACAAATCCAGTGGCTAAGGGTGTTTTTTTCCCCCCTAGTTTAGAAAATCATTTATTTTTTATTGACCGATTAATCTTTTTTTTTGGTGGGGGGGGGGGGTCACTCTAAAGTAGGTATGAATGGGTCATGGTATTTTAATCTCCTGTTTTCTTAAAATAATATTTACAAATCATTTGTCTGTTTTCACTTAATTCGTATACGTACAGACACGTTCTATTTTAAATGTTTTAAGTGTCCCAATGACGTATTTATACGTTGGTGGTTTTTTTTAAATGCAGGGTTGGCAAACTGCGGTCCTCGAGGGCCGGAGGTTATAGAGGTTTCCCTACTCAAACTGCAGCTGATTCCAATTAACAGTATCGTTTTCAGGCATATGCAGAGCTTGCTGATGAGCTGATGATGAATCAGCTGTGTTGAAGAAATATCCAAGACCTGCAGGATTCCGGCCCTCGAGGACTGGATCTAGCCATCCCTGTGCTAGAGCATACGGCTTTGATGCAGCCTCTCAACTGCAGAGACCGGTTGAAGAAATGGTAGTTATTACAGAAACGGCTAGCAGGTGGCAGCAGAGCAAAAGAGATCAATCAGGACCATGTTGAAAAAAAGCTCATTTACCCACAGTTCTAAACAGATTTGTGAATAATGCTGAAACTTGGCTATATTCTAATGCTAATTGCTGCAAAACCATAAACGGATAGAAATATTTTCCCTGATGAAAGAAGAGACTCTAATCTTTCTTTTGGTAGGCTCCATGTTTATATATATATATATATATATATATTTATTTATATATATATATTATATATTTATATATGTTTATAGAACACAATATTCTGTGGGCCTCGCAAAATCAGTCAAAATACAGTAAAACAGCCGGGAGCGAAGGGGGCTGCTTCAGTAAACATGGCTGGGAGTGAATGAGTTAATTGTGTTACGACACACTAAAAAACACTATTTTTGCGACCCTAAGAACCCTCCTGTCTTTGCGAGAAGAAAATGATTTGCAGTCTGTTGGCATGAGGAAAAATAAGAAGCTGTTCATCTCTCTTGCATTGATGTTGATGCATTGATGTGTAAGCCAGTGAGAGCTCGAGAGGTTGGCAGCTAGTGAATGACCAATTCTGTAGCATCCGCCTTCGCTGCTCTGCTCTCCGGATGCCCAGAGTCTTGTCTGCAGTGCATTTGAAATGTGGGAAGACACCATCTTGTATTGAGGGATGGCATGTTTGTTACGGCGGCATCAAAATATTTTGAACCACTGCCAGGCATGACGTCATCTAAGATGATTCCAAATCTCACAAAACGTTTGCTTATGTTGTGAGATTTCAGCCTGGTAAACTGTGGTCAGCTTGGTGATTAAGTTCTTGCTCTTGCATCATCATTTGGTACCATCAACCAGCCATCTTACTTGTCTTTTCTGCACTTTTTTACAGGAATGCGCAATCCTCAAGACACTGGTTCCCTAATGAATAAATGTTGCCCAACCTAATTCTATTTAAATTTGACATTCCTTTGGATCTTATTGTGGCCTACAGTTGTAAAGACTTCTTGGGAAACACTGTACAGAATTCCAAATCGCGCAGCCAAGGTTTTTGTGTAAACAGATAGTAAAATGTTCCTTACTCGACCCTCTCTGCTCCAAGTGGGCATCCAGCCAACATCATTGCTCAGTCAATAGCGCTGTATTGGGAACCCCACGGCCCTGAGCAGGTGTCCGCCTCCTTGTGAAGCCCAAGTTGCCTAAAAGGCAACACAAAGGGCTCAAAGAAGCATGCCAGCATGGTAACCATCTTGAATATCCAGGCCCGGTATGGCAGCTCCTCTAAATCTGTCAGCGGGCGGAGGGTGGCTGCCAGTTTTGCTCTTTCTGCTACTGTAACCCACCAAGCCCTCCAAATGGGCTTTTAAAGCTTTTGCTAAGCCTTGACCTAAATGGGGCGCATGAACAGTGCTAGCTAGGATTGGTTCACAGACACAAGTTATGATTTAGACTTTTGTCTTTGTTTTCTCACTTTCTTTTTTTAAGACTGAAATTTTTTACAGGATTATTACTTCTGCAATCTGTGAACTCGCTGCTAAACCAAACTAGCTTGGCAAGACTGCGACTGTGTCCTCTCCTACCTCTCTGTTCATTGTTTGCTACTCTGGAGTGTTGATGTAGAAGGGATGGAGGTGGGGGTTGGCTGGCGGCGGAGTGAGTGCAGGCCATCTTCAGTAAACAATTGGTCCTTGTGCACTTGGAGCAACACCCCTTTAACCCCCCCTCCGATTACAGAATTTGTGCCTGAAACTGAAACTGGTCGGTGATCCCAATGTTTGGGAGGTCAAAACACCTTAGGCAATTTGTGCTCATTTACTAGAGAATCAATAATCAATTAACAACCCCCACCCACACCATTTTTCCAACAGAAATGATTGATTGTTTATATACCCTCCTGTCATCAATACCCTAGTTATTAACAGTAATGACTAACCTATATTTAGAATTAGCCTTCATGGTCCTTTTGGGTTACAACAGGCAATGGGGTCATTCGTACTCGATTGTTCTAATACCAGAAGACCAACGCAACAAACGTACTGTAGACAAAATAATGGCAAAGTCTTCCTTTTTATCCAAAAAATAGTTTTTATATAACAAACAAACTGCTTTAGTCCAATTTCACTTTTCAGTTAAAAACAGACCCAAGTTTTTGCTAACATTTGCAAACAAACAGCTGACGTCATTAAAAAAAAAAAAAGAATTTCAGTGAAACACTGCTTTGCTGTGTTGAAAATGCAAACATTTGTCTGTAAGCAAGCAACCAAAACCACATTGTTTTGCATTAACGTAAACATTTTGTGTAAATAGAAACGGGAGGGGGGGGGGGGGACTTGGTCCTTCTCAGCTACAATAGACAATGGATTATTTGTTGTGGGTTGTTCCAATACCAGGGAAGCCTAATACGTTTTCTATTATCAAATTTAAAATAAGACAAACTACCAAAAATGAGACCGTTTTAAATGAAAGTGGATATGCTTTGGTTCTTTGTTTTTATATAAAAACATTTTAGAGAATGAAAATGCAAATGTGTCACAAAGTTGAACGTTTTTTTGATAACAATGATGTTAATATTTCATTGTGTTTAAACTCATTTTTAAAACGGAACCTGGAAACACAAATATGTGTCTGTAGAGAAATGGGCAAATGTCAATTGTTTATATCCATTTTAAGTTGAACAGTCTGATCTTGTTTTCATGAAAGTTTTGTATCCTGGGAGCAGATCCCACAATAGCATTACCATTTAGATATAAACTGTGAAAATGTTTACCCATCAAAAAGGAGTTTTACAACATATATAATAATAATGCATCAGATTTATATAGCACTTTTCTAGACACTCAAAGACACTTTACAATGGAATGGGTACATTATTCATGCACTCACACGTTCACGCTGGTGGCGGTACGCCAGTTTGTGCCCAAGGACACGACACATGACTTGGGGAGAGCGGGGATTGAACAGCCGACCTTCTGGTTACTGAACAACCGTCTCTACACACTGAGCCACGGCCACCATGTATGACTATCTTTTGACCTTTTGGGTAGAAATTCAGTCACCAAAAAATGACACCAGTATAATCATGATTGGTAACACAGTACAGCCCTTGTAGCGTTTGTACCACTGTATATTTTCTGCACGGCTATCGTGCCTAACAGTACACATGTATGCGATAAGAAGGTATTGAAGTGGCATTGCCGACCCTTTTAAGTCGTTTTTTGCTGGAGATCACATTGATATCTCAAAATTGGTTTTTACAACGTAATGGCTAAAACCTACCTATCGTATGTGTCCTCTTCTCACAAGCCACCCAATAACCTGTTAGCTGTACCTTTTATGTGACCGACTCACTCGTTTGCTGCAGGTATCTTTTGATGGTGTTGTGGAAAAACAAGAACAACCTGCTTTTGTCCGGATCACCCTCTCTTTGTGAAGAAGTGCACAACCTACCCTCTGTGTGTTTGTCACAATATTAGTGTTTGTTGGTACGATGTCATGTGAAGGCATGGGTGCCAAGGGTTCTGCTAGCCGAGCATGTAACTTCAACACACATAAGTCAAGTTATGCAGCTCTTCCATCACATGATTGACTAAAAGAAAGTGGATGGAATTATGTCAGTTGATCACTTTGAGCGATAAAGTAATTCCAATTTTCGTTAATCTCGCCTCAAGTCATGTCAGACTCTTGTAAAACTTGACCTAAAGATTTCTACATGCAGCCACAACCGTCCATGTGGCACAAGCGAGATTGAGAACAGAGTTAGGGATTCATTTTAATATTTCTACTTAATCTTTTAAGTCGCCCACACCCCCAGATTTTCAGATGGCCTCAAACAACCAACTTGTAACTAACTTGTACTTTACAATATGAACCAAAAGTGGCATCCCTGTTTGATGTAGTGCAGCTGTCCAATAGCCGCAATAATAAACATGTTAAATTAACATCTCTAACAGTTTCAATCAAAACTATTATCTCTAGTCTTTGCCATTTAACAATTACTGTTGCACTGGATTTACTTAAACTCCATGTGACAAGCAGCATGAAGTGACATGAGACTGAATCAGTCATGACACATTTCAGTCGGGAAATGGTTTTGTGTTCTCTTCCCTTTTTTGGTTGACGGTGCGTGAGAAAATAAGCCTGCGAGCACGTCTTCCTCCTCCTTCTTCACCTCGTCTAAATTTTGAAATATGTTTTGGCTTGCGACCACATTTGTCTCACTCTCACCGTTGGGTTTTGCAGAGGAAACTTCACGGTTCCGAAGTTGTCGGAGTCCAACATGGGGTATGGCGTGCTGAGCGTGTTCCTGGGATTGCTCCTGGAGGTGTCCACCAATGGACCCCATGCTGTGCCACGAACCTCCTGGAGACACCAAGGTGAGTCCGCTTGAAACACACGTACAGCATTTTTGTATATTACTAGCAACCAAAACAAAAAAGTGATCCTTTTGGAAAGTCACATCCACGCAAATATTAAGGCCGTACCAAAAAGAGAATAAAAGTATACAATTATAAATTAGTGGAGCACAAAGCCAAGTATAATAACATTAAAACAAAAAAGTTCTCTTTAAAAACAGCTCTTATAATTGTACTACTTTATCGTCATATTTCAACTTTATTCTTCATGGCAATTATTTAATGCTAATTTGCAGCGGTTAATGTCGGCCGTAACTTGCCAAAACACAACAGCTCCGTGCTTAGCGAACACAGTTTTGTTTTGTTTTTCTCATCAACACATACATCTGGCGGGAAGTGGGTTTACGATTTTAGCGCTATCTGTTATTTAGAATATTATGCTAGCTATTGCTATTGATGAACCTCATGTGAAGGTGGTTTATTTGTGTTAATTAATACTACACTAATACAGTTCATGTAACATGAGTTCATGATTGTGTACATTCTAGATGTATGGTGTTGATGCTTTATGATTCTCTGTTTTAAGTGTTTTACAAATTCCTTTTGGGGCTGCAGTTCAATTGTTTGTGGATTCTTGCTAATTGCAGCATTGGCTCAGTCCCCAGCCGTCACGGATAACTGGGATTCACTGTAATGTACACATTTCATTTTTAGAGTACGCCGGCACTATGAGGAGCCAAACAAGTGCTCCAGACTGTGTGATTGTGCATATGACTTGGGTCATTTTTTCATGAGCAAGCACAGTCCGTTAGTTCTTTGTCACAATGCCGAGAATAGACAATGGAAGGCACTTGAAGTGTGAAGCAGTTGCAGAGTGAGCATAGTAGCCTTCCTGATGTCCGCCCTACATCATGTTTTAATTGACGGTTCCGCATGTAATTCCCTGCAAATGACTGTTTATCATGTCGGAACCCGATGTTGGCAGTCAGACCACAACGGCGGCTTGGCACTGACATAGAAAATACACGCTTGATCTTTTCTCAGTGTGATAAATTGGCCAGAGACTTGTCAGACAGAACTTTTTTGTGTTTCCTGCTGACAGAAAAACTATTTTTGTGCTGTCTGTGCATTGTGTTTATGTCTTAAGTGAAAATAACCTGATCCCAGACAAGCAGGAGGGACAATACAGTGAGTGCAATATAAACCTTTGACCTTTTAGTGTATATTTTCCTTCCCAGAGATTTTTAAGTAATTTGAAATTTCATCTGTGAAGGTTGATGATGACTTGCCGTAAACCCAGAAAATACACAGGAAGCCGGCAGCTATGTTCAAGTTAATTTTGCAGCATCCAAGGACACCTCCTTCAATGGCGTCACAGAGTTTTTATCCGATAGCTCGTGCTACCAATTATCTGTTTATCTTGTGTTATGTTGAGTTGGGCAGATCGTGGCAGCAAAAATAACTCACCATAAAGCTAGCAAACTAATAAGTAATATGAAGGGAACCCCTCTGTTGCTTCTTTTGTCCCTATCTGATAGGCTGTTCTTATCACTGTGTGACAAGTTTTAAAATGATATTAATTACAAATAAAATTAAAGGCATAATCCATTCTAAGGTGAATCTGTGGCCATTACAATATCTTTATCAAATGTATCTGTAATTTTTAAGTAACATTTTAACTGGTTAACACTTCAGTTAGGACTGGGGAAAAAAGCTGGATAAGTCAACCACAAGAAAAGGTCAACACACCTTTTTATTCCTGAAGCTTCGCTGTCACCGTGTTACTGCATCAACATAGTGCAGTCTACATAAAACTCCATTGTACTATTCAAACTACTCATTACCTTTTCACAGTCTATTGGTACCCTCTATTGATGGAAAATTGATACTGCAGCCAAGCAATCAGCTTTTCCCAGTCATGGATCATCGCAAGTGCACTGGATGGCTTCCTGATGCAATCCATCTATTTTTATTTGGTTTGGGACCGTTAGTGACTGTGAATCGACATATAGTGTACATAAAGGGTCTTGCCTAGCAACTCACCAGGATGTTACTGTCATGGTTAGTATTAGGATTTTAGATCGAGAAGGTGTGCTGGACTGTCGGACTTCTCAGGAAACATAAAAAGCAAAACCCGATTATTTTTCAATGCAATTTTGTGATTCCTGTGCTCAGATTTGGAGCTGATGGAGTTCTCTGAGCCAGGCATCTTTAACTACTCCACGCTGCTGCTTAGCGACGATCGGGACGCACTCTATGTGGGCGCCCGGGAGGCCATCTTTGAGTTGAGCAAGAAGAATGTGACCGTCCGGAACAACAAGGTATAAAGGAGATTCGTCATTATTATTGTGTCCGCGTGTGCATGGTCTGGTCTTCTGTCTCTATCTGATAGGCTGTTCTTATCACTATGTGACAAGTTTTAAAATGATAATTACAATAAAATTAAAGGCATAAGATGGGGATAGAGAGGGCTGATCATCCAAAGATCATTTTAGACATAATCTTCTGTCCGGCCATACAGACAGTTTTAACTGGTAAGTATGACGAAAAGTTATTTGTTTTTGTTTTTAAACTTCTTTTCTTTTCTTTTTTTTGACTGCTCTGTTCAAGGTTCTGTGGCAAGTTGGCGAGACCCCCATAAACATGTGCACTCTCAAAGGAAAATCAAAGGAGGTGAGAGAGCTACATAAAGTGGGAGAATTTATAGGCAATTTTTAAAAATGGTGCTGCATTTTTGGGGAGGAGAGCAGAGTTACAGCATTTCAGTTAATTTCAACAGGGAACATTAATTTGATATACGATTAAATTGAATCCCGTGCTTGTTCAAGGAACGAATAAGGCTCATAAGTCAAGGTGCCACCTACTGTACTGCAGAGAATATGCAATGTATTTCAATCCACTTGTCTCTGTTGGCATACAGAGCGACTGTCTGAACTACATCCGAGTGCTACAGATGGTCGACGACCAGCGGCTCTACGTCTGTGGGACACATGCCTTTCAACCGCAGTGTGATTATTTGGTGAGTTGTTTGCTATATTGTTTTCACATTTAGCTCAAAAGTCACTCATTAAGACCTCTTGGGAAATCTAGGAAAAATAGTGCCAATTACCGGTAGCCAATTGACACTTTTTTTGGGTGGACATGTCAATCGTAGCAGGACACACACACACAAAAGTCTCAAGGGCCACGCCTAATTTTAAGCAGGGAGGCATCCATTTTGTTTGAAAGCAGCCATTTTATGCAAATTGGAGGGCTTGCACTTTGATGAACTTCAAATACGCCCAAATGTGACTCGACTGACATTGCCAAGGTTTGGGTGCTGCATGTCACCAAAGTTTGATCCTTTTTGCGGATTTGCAATGAAAGAAGAGTGGGTACACGAGTCTGTTCATCATGAATTACTTTTTTTTGTGATTGAGTTCCTTTGTATTTATTTATTTTGCTTTTGTTTTTATTAGATATACACTTTCTATATTTTATGCATTTTGAGTGCTTTCCCATACTTATTAACTCACCAAATTTGTCATTCGTCCTGGTGAAAAGCAGTGTGTAGCGGTTGTAGACCTATACCCCCCCCCCCAAATGATTTAGATGCATCTTGGTATTGTTCTTTTTCAGACTTTGGCTGACTTTTCGTTAGAAGGTCGAGCAGAAGACGGCAGGGGGAAGTGCTCCTTCGATCCCTCGCAAAGCTTTACCACCGTCATGGTTGGTGAGTTAAGGACCCTTTTACATGAAAAGACATTTTCACAATTGATATACCTCCCACAGTAATAACATCCCTTTTTTTTCATCAGATGGAGAGCTGTACTCTGGGACTGCTTATAACTTCTTGGGTAGCGAGCCCATTATTTCTAGATACTCTCCATCAGCGTACCTGCTTAGGACGGAGTATTCCACATCATGGCTCAATGGTGAGCTCCCCTAAAAACAGTGGAACCTCTGATGATCTGTCAACATTTCTTAACAGTAAACAATGATTGGTGGATCCTTTCTGGATCTAGTATTTGATTTTCCAATTTGAAGGCCTACATTATCCTTAAACAATTATACTCAAATCCACTGTTCAAAGGTCTAAAAAAATACTGTTGTTGTTCCGTTGTGTTGAAATGATAAGTCATTGTCATGAATAAATGTTATGTGCAAGTTCCAAACAGTTTATTTCATTACATCCTCCCTTAAAGGTCTTAAATATTAAAGTTGAATTAGCCTGCTTAAATTTTACGCTATTTCAAAGACATGTCTGTGACATGTTTCCCTCAAAACTGCAGCTCATAATTCAACTTTGCACAACCTTATCCTTGTCCTTCCCCACATGTTTTCTGCAGAGCCCAGTTTTGTTTTCGCTGACGTGATCAGGGAAGGGGAGAACCCTACAGATGGCGAAGATGACAAAATCTACTACTTCTTCACTGAAGTATCCGTGGAGTACGAGTTCTTTGGCAATCTGCTCATTCCAAGGGTGGCACGTGTTTGTAAGGTGGGTAGGTCATTCATCATAGTCCTCTGAGCGCCATCACCGGAAATCTATTTTCCCCGAGCTTATCTCTGTTGTTTTTTCTTGATGCAGGGTGACCAGGGAGGTCAGAGGACGTTGCAGAAGAAGTGGACGTCCTTCTTGAAAGCCAAGCTGGTGTGCTCCATGCCTGAACTCAACTTTGTCTTCAACGTGGTGCATGATGTCTTCATCCTGAAGGGCGCCCACTTGAGGGACACGGTCATCTACGGAGTCTTCACCTCCCAGTGGTCAGTCATACTTGTACTCCATTGAATATCATCCATCCATTTTGTGTGAGCAAGGATTCGCGGTCACACCTATGGGCATTTTAGTTTCAATTAATCTATCATAGTGGGGTTTTTTTGCTTTTCTTATATCAAGATACATTTTTGCAGAGCATTTTCTGTGATGTCTCTTTAATCGTAACCTCCATCTTGTCTCCAAAGGGGGAATGTTGGTCTGTCGGCGGTATGTGCCTACAACATGTCCGCAGTGGATGAGGTCTTCTCCAAGGGAAAGTACATGCAGAAGGCCACTGTGGAGCAGTCCCACACTAAGTGGGTTCGCTACAATGGCGTTACTCCTTCACCACGCCCTGGCGCAGTAAGTTCACACGTCAGCTTTTTCTGATTTTAAAGACACAATGTAAAGTTCTCGATGAAATTAGCCTCATTATGTGGAGCGGGACAGGTCTTATCTGAAGTGAAGTGTAGAAGAAGTCAGACACTTTTTGGTAGCTTTTCAGACACTTGGACAGACACTCCAGAGTACCAATTATTTCTATCCAACAAATCCAACTCAATTTTCCATAATATTTCCCCCTTGTTTTAAAACATCTCTGTATGCTTTGATAGTGTATCAACAGCCGCATGCGGCAGCAGAACATCACCAGCTCGCTGCACCTCCCCGACAAGACCCTGCAGTTCGTCAAGGACCACCCCCTGCTGGAGGACCCCGTCCTGCCCATCGGCAACAGGCCCCGCCTCATCACCAAGGACGTCAACTACACACAGGTCGTCGTGGAGCGGGTCCGCGTCCTCGACGGGAGCATCTTTGATGTCATTTTTACCGGAACGGGTACGAAACATGAAACATTTAGAGTCAATAGGAAACACATTTCGCAGAATGTGAACCAGGCCATGCTAACTACGATGCCACCATTTTAGATAAGGGGGTCCTGCACAAGTCAGTGGTCCTCGGAGGAGAGGTCCATATGGTTGAGGAAATCCAGCTTCTGAAGAACTTCGAGTCCATCAAGAACTTGGTGTTGTCCTCCGAGGTCAATATTGTTGTATATTAAACACTTCTGTCACAAAATAGTTGCCTCTCATGTCAGAGAAAAAAAATTCTCTCCCTGTCCTCACAGACGCAATCTCTGTATGCTGGTTCCGACTCGGGCATTGTTCAGTCGCCCACAGCGTTCTGCGGCAGCTACCAGTCCTGTGATAACTGCATACTGGCCCGAGACCCATACTGTGCCTGGGACCCTCACACTGCTCTCTGCGTCAAAATCTCTGACACACCCAGTCAGCAGCTCCGGTGATTAATCCAAGATATAACCTTTGACTCATGCTAACTGTTGAATCTGTTTTTTTTCTGTCTTTATATTTGGGCGTATTGTTTTATTTAAAAAAAAAAAAAAAAGACGTTTTTTTTTCCTTCCAGGAGCCTAATTCAGAGCCTTAGTGGTGATGCAGACATATGTCCTAAAGGTAAGATGCCGTAAAAGATAAAAAGTCCATTGATAGATAGTGATGTATTATTTGAATTGTGTGGAATTGATTGTTGATTGATTGATACTATTTTGTTCAGGATAAAATCGTATTGTGAGAGTAAAATTTGTAGTAAAAAAAAAAAAAAAACACTCGGGGGGAAATGCTTGAATAATAGTTGTAATATTAACTGTCATTAAGTTACATATTAACATTTTAAGAATAAACATTAGTAAAGTGCACAACAGCCTCCACCCTCCCAGCGCCCTCCCAACTCTCCGCCACGACTATAAATAGTATAATTTGTCTATATAATTGTAGTAAGTACGCCTCTGAAGAGGAGCTTATACTTCTTGCGCACTCTCTTACAATGAGTGTGCCACTGCCACCTACTGTAGTGGATGTGCAATTACACTTTCTTATAGTACGGCAAGGAAAGCAAGGGGCAGCAAATCGTCATTGTTATATTAAGAAGTCAAGAATAAAGTAATAATCTTTAGCGAAGTGCGAGTGGGCTGATACCCTGATACCCAGCCTTATTTCAAGGTATCAATTCTCGATTTTTTGTGCAGTCTTTGTCTGGAATTGAAAGTGTGTCATGTCCAAAATAGCGGCAGTCCATTCAATCAATTATGTCAAAATAAAGTGCACTACGCTATGCTGTTTGTTAAATCACATTTTATCATTAAGTGTTAAAAAAAAAGTTTTAAAAAACTAAAACGGCTTTTAAAAAGGGAGGCTTATTTTTCCTTCCAGTCGTTCGTATTGTGACTTTGGGGTGGTAAAGTAATATCACGTTTCCTTTGTTAGCTCCCGTTGTGCCCCTGAAGGAGTACGAGCGTGTTTCGGTGAAGCCTGGAAGCTCCGCCGAGCTGCCGTGCCTGGTGCGCTCCAACGCGGCGTACGTGACGTGGCGATTCAACGGCTCGCTCCTCACCGAGGCGTCGCGCTTCCACTTCGTCCGAGAGAACGGGCTGCTCATCTACAGCGTGGCCGCCGAGGACCAGGGCCGCTACGAGTGCTGGTCTGTGGAGTTCGTCGCCGCCGTCGGGAAGAACTTCACTCGCCTCCTGGCGGGATACATCCTGACTTTTGACGACGGGCGCGCCTCAACCAACCGCCAGAGCCACGAGATCACGCACGGCGTGGAAGGTAAAGCTGACAGAGCGCTAACATCAGCCCTCGCCCCGCCCAATTTCACGTCCCCGCCCCGCTCATCACTAACCCCAAGCGGCAGCACCGATCAGCCCACCGAGCAACACGTCCTCCCGAAGAGCGACGCCCCGGAGGCGGAGTACTTGCAGCGCGGCAACGGCATGGCCCTCCTCCTCCTCTTCTTGCTCTTCTTCGTCCTCTTCGTGGCCGCCATGGCCTACAACTGCTATATGCAGTACCTTCCGGCTCCGTGCCTGCGGCTGCGGGCGGCCATATTGGGCTCGCACAAGAAAAGCGACGCCGCCCGGCCCGAGTACAGCGCCTGCGAAGCTGGCCTGATGGAGGCACCGGCCGTGTCAGGCAAAGTCGCCGCGATGAAGCGGCCGGCGCAGAACAGCAGCCAGAACCTTCGCGCGCTGCGCGATACCGGCTACGAGACGGAGCCCGAGTGCAGCAACGGGCGCGTGCCCTCTCACGGCTTCAGCGACGAAAGCCCGTCCCCGCAGAAACCCTTCGACGTGGACTGCGACTCCCAGTCCATCCAGTTCGCTGATGCCGACGAGCCTTATTGCTAGAAACAAAATGCCGCACGTCGTCTTTTGACTTTTTGTGTTCAGGAAGCTGCTGCGTCCTCTAAAGCGGGGTATCGACTCGGGTTGCCAGAAAGTTTCTGTTGGAATTTAAGATGCTGAATTTTTGAAATATTCAAAATTTCCAACTTTCCATGGGAATTAACTGGAATCTGAGGCTATTTTAATGGAAAGCTATCATAAAAGTAGGCAATGATACTAAATAGATCCCTGTAGGTGTCCTTGCCCACATGCAAGGGCATTACTGTCATTTGATTGCTTAAAAAAACAAATATATATATATATATATATATATATATATATATATATATATTGCCCACTCGCATGGCAGCCTATCGAAAACTGAAATTTTAACTTGAAAAACTGACAAGCCAAGGTCCAAGGTACCACTTCTGGTGAAATCTGGGGCCGCAACTAATGATTATTTTAATAATCAATTACTCTCTTGATAATTTTGTCAATTAATCGATGAATTTGATTCAAAAAGACAAGTTTAATTTCCATCCCTATATTCAAATACTAGTCTGACTGTAACATATTAGTAAATAGGCAAAAATGTCATTCCTTGTTTTCCAAAGTAAAAGCAGATATTTACAAATGTTTTATTTTGATTCAACACAAAGACACTGTAATAAGTCTGCTTTCATGGAGGAACACAGACATTTGAGAATATTAATTAATTTGTCAGGATTATGATCAAATACTTTTAAGTTCCTATTAAGAATCAGCCTTCACTTTTGTAAATTCCTGCTTCGTTCCCATTAATTCCCATGAAATATTTCCAACACAGTATTTTGCAACCCCAGTACACATGTACCGATTTTTCTCAACTCATTTTGAAAAGGTGAGAAACCCATCACATAAGGGGGGGAAAAAATGACCAAGCGTGTTCTTAGTGCTCTTCATACAGTTCCAGATGACCAACACAGCTCAATATTTGCACCAAGTTCTCCTCAAAACAAACCAGATGCCTTTTGTGGTACCAAAACTGACCTGTGTGAGGCAGCACAGTGTCACAGGGTATACAGATTGCTTGAAAATACAAACGGTAGTAGAACGAAGACCGAAAAAGCTCGGCTGAATGTTACATTTTCTGGTAACAATTTCATTTGTATTGTGCCAGTTGCTCCTCTAATTGGCCATTATCCCATTTGATGTCGCCATCAAGGTGTCATTGTCTTAATGATATGCGATTGTAAATATTGAACAGGTTTAATTAACATTTATGATTGTTGGATGTCCCTAGTTGATCGGGCAGGAAAGACTCACTCACTCTTTACACACCCCACATCACGCTACAGGTTAATCACCCAGGATAACCTTCATCCGATCGGGCCTTTGCTCACTGATTTGCAAGGATAGAAAAATACTGTTAATTTGTCCCCATGGTCAATATGTGTGTACCCCGTTTTAGCTTGTGTCCAGCAAGAAAAGCTCATTCCTTAATTCCAAATTGGAAACATTGTTTACCAAATTGGTAAGTTATGTGGATGTTTTCCAAATTGGACTCAGTTTTCTTTGTACAGGCTGAGAAAGTCATCGTTTTTGCTTAGTCTTGTTTTGTTGTCTGAGAAAGTCATCGTTTTTTGCTTAGTCTCGTTTTGTTGTCTGCATCCTGGGCCGATGGACTTCAACAATTCTCAGGGAAGGTTTCGCTCAGCAAGTCGCAGCCCAGCTTAATTTTCGGGAGGGGGACGATGGCTGATGGAATGGAAATCTATTGGACAAATCAAATCACTCGTGTGTTGAGAGCAAATTCTCCAGTTTTACTGCCATATTGTTGCTCGCTGATATCACTTGCTCTCAATAATCCACTCTTTATCCACTAACTGAATTTTTTTTTTTTAATTGACCCTCAATTAGTGGCCCATCCCTATTTGTTGGAAATTGGTATTTAAGATGAATTTATTGTGAGTAGTTTTATTTATTGCTGTTTTTCCAGCATCCATCCTGTCTCTTGCACATCTCTCGTATCCTGTGTTCCTCAATTTTCCTTTAATCGCCTCCCCTTTGCCACCATTTCCTTCCTTCACAGCCTCTTCATCTGTCTTCCCCTCCTCTACTTTCACTTCCTCCTCTTCCTTCGCGAAGCCCCATGTGGAGGCTGGTGAGGCGAAAGTGAGACTGTTGCCCCCCCTACTGAAGGACCAGGCGTGGCGGCTTCACGCCCACGAGGCCTTCCTGCTCTTCTGCTTGGCCCTGGGTGAGTGATGTGCCCCCGCCCACCCTCCGGTCTAGAAAAAAAAAAATTCCTCACCTCCAACCCTGCTGCTCATTTGTGTCTGGACTTCCTCTGCATGGCCTGACTAACATTACGGCTTATGCTGTGAGCTCTTCAACTTTTGAAGTACTGTGAGAAGAAGCTGACACGCCGACTTTGAATGTCCGAGAAGGGGTGCAGTGGTATTTTTTTGTTTTTTTTAAATCTATGGTAGGCTCACTGTGTTGCATCCCACTATGCCAACTGGGCCGTTTTTGTGCCTGCAAACCTGTCAAGATATTTGTGTGTATATATGATGGGGGAAAAAATGTAAATAAATGGAGCTTGTCAGTAGGTAGGCAGGGAGACAAATAAAAGGTGTCAAATGTGTCTAACACTGGCTTGTTTGCTTTTTTTTATTTATTTGCTGGTTTAGTGAGAATAACACAACATAGCAGAGGAGACCCCCCCTTCGGGAATTTCAAGAGTTGCCCAAATATTCGGTCCACTTTCGAATCTTCGGGCCAGCCCAATTACCCAAGTACAGACAGTACTTTCTTTGCTCCATATTTTTTATGCTACCGTACTATATTATTGCAGCCTTTACGACAACTGTTGACAAGTATTACCATTAACAACAACATCATGAGTACGTCAAAGCTGCAGCCATATTAGATGGGGAACAGCCGAAATGTGGTATGTGAAAATTCCTCATTCACTTGCTCCTTGGAGATTTATCAGCAAGCCACAACTAATTGGATTAATACCGAACCGTTGCTTTTGAGTGTATTATGTCATTCTAACTAAATGGATGAATATTAGTATTTTATGGCTAATTATTACATATTCCTTAATGTGTCTTTCACTCTATGCACTATAAAAAAAACTAAAACCTTTTTTTTAACTAAACTAAACCAAAGCATTTGCGAAAAATACAAATGAACAAACCGTAAAACGTAAAATTTATTGATTTTTTAATTTTAATTTTTGTAAAAATGAAGTAAAAACTAAGGAAAAATACAGAACTGTTATAACCTTGGTAATTGGTCTAAATGCAAAAATATTCGATTTGTTAATTTCAAATTGTGTATTATTAAAAAGTGGATCAGAAGGTGAATCCAATCTCAATTTCTTTACAGCCCTAACAATTAAATATTAATTTCTGTATATTGAGGGGTGAGACCGGGGCGAGTTGTGTCACATTGCAAATTTCTACTCCACCAGAGGGCGCAACGAAAAAGTGGAATACTAGTTTTGTTCGTATAAATGGACAGGGGTTGTGTCCTGTCTGAGAAGAGAATAGCACATTGTGAGCTGAGATGAGTGCCCGTTATCTCTTTTGCACAACCTAAAGTAAAAAAAAAAATCAACTTCATATATTTTGAAACAGGCGTCGTACATAGGCAAGTTCTAGCAGTAAATCATGTGGACTCGTTAGAGAGATTCAGGCATAAATTGTCATGTCACTTTTAAGCTAACTTTAAACCAGGGCAAGTGTTAGCCAATAAGAGCTAAGGACTTTATTTCTATTTCATAATGGTAAATTTTCAAGATCAGTGATAAACAATTTATCTGGCTGTAAAAACAGGAGAACAAGGATATGTCCTTGTTTTATTAGTTTAAACAAAAAAATGCAGTGTGACATCTTACCCCATATAGTGCGACAATTTACCAATTGGTGGGGCAACCTGTCACATGTTAACTCCCTCTATTTAATGGCTTATAACTTAAACTGTTGAGTGGATTTTTTGGTTGAGGTTCCTATTTAATTAACTTAGAGAATGAGAAAATCAGATTGGGCCATCTTCGTTTGCTGTTACTTTCTGCACGAATATTAAATCATCTTTAAGATTATCCCGGTCTCAGTCCGCGAGTGGAATATCGCGATTTGCGAATGAGCGGGGGAACACTATGAAAACTGTAACCAGTAATTGTTGGGTCAACATAAAAAGTCCGCTTGTGTTCCTCAGGTCCTAGCGACACCCACATTGACTGGCTCATAAATGGGCGCAGAGCGGACACGGCCGTAACAGAGTACCGCCTCCCGCTGGTCGGGAACACGGTACTTGTGAGCAGCCGGCTCCGGACGGGGCCCTTGCTCCGGGACGCCCGGTACGGCTGCGTGGCCCAGGCCGGCGCGGGGAGCGACGCGTCGCAGGTGGACCTCCACCTCGCCGTCGGAGGTACCTTTTTACCCGACGGCGGCGCTGTGACACAGCTGGTGTGCTGAGCTTGTTGGTTGTTCGACAGATGAGGAGAGCGCTCCGTCCAGGGATTTGAACCAATGGAGGAGTGCGCTCACGCAGCATGAGCAGCTGCTAAAAAGATGGGAGAAGTCCTGGGTAGGTGCAAGTGTCGTTTTCTAACCTGGCACTTAACCAGCTGCATTATTCATTGCTACACCTGATCATCTACTCTTTTAACCCCATTTGACTAATTGTGTTGAGGAGGAACTGCTTATTATACTCCAATAATTTATGGTTCATTTGCCTTCATTTCAGCATAACTCTCTAACCTATAAAACCAAAACAATTATGTCTAGTAATAGAGATTCATTTATTTGTGTTGCAATTAGATTATTTTTCTAAATCGTTCAATAGCACTTCGTTATGCTCCGCAGTCTCCACATTGCTGCAGCAGTCATTGGGATCAATTCTGTCTCCTTATGTGCATGGCGAAGTAAATACAAGAGGCACACACCTCGTGCCGTCAGAGGCTGCATGTCTAGAAATAACAAAATTAAATATACGCAGTCTCTACTAGGGGTGTGCAAAAAAAAAAAAGACTCTCATTTAGTACGATTCGGAATCGATTTGTCGCAAAATCGATTTTATTAAAATTATTTTATATTGTCTTACCTTTGTCTCTGTGTGCCTTTATTTGGAGCGCTGTTCATGTTGTACCCGATTTGGCCACTTAGGGGCAGTGTGGTTCCACGCGGTCTGATACACTGTTAAGTTGTAACCACATTAGAGAGTAGAAGGAAAAAATCACAATCAAGTTATTCCAATAAAAGTTGTTTTTTTTGCAGTGTGGAGCCGTTCTTTTGAGTGATAAAAGTGCCGCGAGTAGCGCGCTAATTAGCATTAGCGAGTCAGACTGGAGTAGATCATTACAATTCCTTGTACATCTATAGATTGAAGCAAAAGTCATTGTCCATCAAATCATTTTGAATAAAAAATAGTTCTCAATCGAAAATCGATTATGAATCGAATCGTGAGACATCCAAAGATTCCCACCCCGAGTCTCTACATTGCTGTAGTGGCCCTTAGTCTCCTTCAATCAAGTCTGGCTGCTTATGCCGAAAAGGAAATACAGCAGAATTGAGTCATTACACTTCTGACTGTCAACAAATGACAAAAATAAATACACATGCTAACATTATCTTTCTTAGCTACTCGACCCACTCCATAATCTCCAAATTGCTGCAGCAGCAATCTCGGACAAAATACGGAGACGTGTATACAGAAGACTTGCAACTTCTGAGTAAACAAACCTTTTTTGCCTTAGCTCTGAATGTTGCTGTATACTATGTTCCACAGTCTCCACATTGTTCCCTCTTGGGGGGGAAACAAAATATTTGTGCGGAAAAGCAAATGCAGAAGAGCTGTGGATCATAACTTCTTATATAGCAGTCTCAACCTTGCTGCAGGGGCCCTTCATCTCCTTTTGGATAAAATCTATACCTGTGTATGCCAAAAAGTAAATACGCGAGACCTAAACTCTGGATACTGCCATAGTATGCTCCAACATTTCCACTTTGCTGCAGCAGTCCTTAGTCTCCTCTTGGATCAAATCTGGCACAATATATAAAATGTGCACTGTAAATAGAGGGGACAGTAGCTTTGGATGCTGCAATTTATTTACACTCCATTGTCTCCACTTGGCTGTAATTGCCCTTAGTCCCGCTATTAATAAAATCTTGTTCCTTATGCCAAGATGTAAATGCTGAAGACCCACACCATTTTAATAAATGCCTGAGAATAACAATAAAACACATGCTAACCTAGCTGCTCCTTACCTCTGGGCGCTGCAGTATTTGGATCCACTAAAAAGTTTCCTCTTGGACACAGGCTCTTCCTTATACTTAAAAGTAAATACAGTAGTAGACCTTTGTTCTCTGCTGCATTGCTAGCTAGTGAGTCTCATTAATGTGATGCATTCAGTAGCATGATTTTAGCATTTTGCCACGAGACTCACTGGAACAGTTTAGCAGATATGCGGCGATTGCTCTGCATGCAAAATCATTTGCAGGATGTCCACAATCCACCGTGTTACTGTGTGGTCATCTCTTCCATTTCTTCTGCGTTTCTTGTTTCGACCGCTCATTCTACCTCTTCTGTGTCCACACCACAGGAAAGCTGTGATGGCCACTGAATGCTGCCAAAACCAAAGCATCACTTCATAATTGGAGGCACAGGAACCGATGCCTCTTTTTCTTTCAGTTTTTTGGGGGACTAGAAAACCTGGAGGTCCCAGTTAAAGGCCTCTTTTTGCGGGACGCGAGGGAAACTGGGTATGGGACTGGCGATGGACGCACTGGGAGTACAAAAAATGGAGGACATAAGGCTCAATGGAGCTTGCTTGGTGTGATATGTATGAATTCAGAATTCATCAAACTTAAGGTCTTGTCATTAATAAAGAACAGAGCAGAAATATTCAGATACCTGCAAATTGTGCATTAAAAAAAAAGCTACAGCAGCATCCAAATGTGGCGGCAGTTTAATTCAACGTTATTACCCACTTCCTTTTGGTTTTATTTATTGGACATGAATGCGGGAATAAAGGAAATTTCCATTTGTGCTACCATGTGCTCTTTTTTCCGTTTCTGTTAGCATTCTGTGTAATGCTACTCTGGCGCCCTCTTGTGTCCAGATATGGAACAACAACTACTTCGTGTGCTGTGCAGTGGGACAAAAGTAGACCAGAGACACCTGACAGTTGTCATTTTATTACTTTTACAAAGCCTATCCCAACAATCGTTAATTTTTCAGCTTTAAAGTGTTTTTCTTAAATGTAATCCTGCAACTACTAGTACTGGTAAATAATAATTTAGCAGTCGCTTTGTACATTTTAAATCAATTAAGGACCAAAGGCCATCGGAAAATGCGTGAATGCAGATGTGTATATGTTTGAAACAGTTTAATAATAAAAAAAAGAAGTGTGAATGAGCCGCCATCTTGTTTAGACTCAGCATGACTTATGATTGGATAATTGATGTCACATGACCAGGAGAGTTTCCCCACCATGGCTGCTTCGTGACAAAACAGGTGAGAACAGCACCGCTAATCTTTTTTGTTTGTTTCAAAAGATCTTTAGCTAAACTTGATTTGGTTATAATGTCACAAAGAAGATATGTGTCAAATAATTGTATTGTACAAGAACATCATATGTATATTTCAAGCGTACTTTTTAAAATGGTGGTATATATATTTTTCAAAAGTAAAGTCATGATAAATGTGGCAAAGGTTGTTATAAGGTTAAAAAAAAGAGAGGGGGGGGGGGGGTGGTTAAGGACGCTTTCAGAAATGCCTGGATAGATGTTCGGAATTGTCCATGAGTATGTTCCGCCATTAAAGATTAAAGTACATGCATTATAGCACACAACCAAGACTCTCTGTACAGTATTTTACGCTGTTTAGGCTTATTTTAGTTTGCTCAAAACATTCCACTAGAGCAGGCAGTCAGGAGTCACCAACCTTTTTGACACTGAATACGTTTACCTGCAGTGACATAGCAGTCAATAACTCTTTCAAAACCCAAACATTGGCAATATTCAGATTTTGAAAGGCCATGTAAAAATGTGTAAAAATCTGGGGGGCACAGGGACGCACTGTCCTTTTACTCCCTTTCAACCATTCCTTCCTTTCCCTTTTTGATCACCACAATAACATATTTTTGGAAGTACAAGAACAATACAAGCTCCTCTGAGATTCAAACCCAGAACCTCTTGTCTGTAAGTCAGACGTGCTCCCCGCTCGGGCTACTGTCTGATTATCAATACAAACCAATTCCAAAGCACATTAAGAAGTGCTATGAAGATAAAAATGGTCAATTCTAATTGAAAATCCACAACAGTGAACGCGTGCTCTTATGTTCCCGCACACACTGTAGATTAGAATTGTGTAAAATTAATTGTTCTCTCGAATGTTGAATTGAAAACGGTGAGCTAATAATAATGGTTAAAGGAAAGATCAATGTGGAAGGGAGAAGGGGATGCAGTTTTACCATTGCTGTAGCATGGATGTTTTCTTTATTTTTATGATGCAAACATCTCCGATGAAGATGTGTAATGTGATGTTTGTGTTTCTTGAGTTAATACTTGTTTTTTGTGTTTTTTTTCTTAAAGACTGAACAATGACCGTTTCACCTGCGCTGCCTGGGAATGGTTTCTCCCACTATCCTGCAAGCCTTCCCTGAATGAGTCATCCAGCCGACCGCTCATTGGACGGGAGCACATCGTCCCGAGGGATTGCCTTGCAGTAGCAGCAGCAGCAGCACAGCGGAGCGGCCTTGCTTCCATTCACAGAAATGTTGGTATGCCAACCTGCTCTTTCATTCACAGCCAGGACTATAAACATTGCCTTTTGTCCCTCTTTCTTTTTCCGCTATTTAAATTAGGCATTTTTTTTTTGGCTTGGTTTCTGAGGGCTGAAGGCATTTTTTCCTACCGTCTTCTATATTTGCTATGTTAGGGAGGGAGACTGCAGTGCGAAATGCAGCAGAGTGAGCGAGAGCGGAAGCTGCTCATGAATGAGTGTCGCTCGCTCCCGTTCTAGAAGGCGAGAGGACATTTTTGACATGAATGGTCTGTGTTTGTGTGCGTGAGTGCGTGCGGGGCTGCGCGCTTTCTTGCCCGCTGCCACGGCGACCACGGATGTTTCATCATCATCATCATCATCAGCAGCAGTAGCAGCAGCACCGCTCTTAAGGAGACTCTCCTTTGCGCTTTTTCCTCTTCATTGACTCATCCTCGCCTGAGGAAGATGACGTCCATAGCGGGTTTATTTGGGTTGGATCATCCTCATCGCTGTCGTTGCCTTGTTTAAGCTCCTCGTGTTCAACTTCATATTTATGATTATGATGGGGATTTGATTTTGGTGATGGATTTTCTTAAGTGTATTGAAATGGCTGACAGATATAGTTTAGTCGAATTATGTTCTATTAACTGCATTTTACGCCCTCGGAAGTGAGTGTTTTAAATTGCTATAAAGCAGATCGTTTAACCGCACCTTTCACCTCAGAAGAATGACTTGTAAAAAATATATATAATTTTTTTTGATGAATTGAAACCATTACTAATAGATAATCAAGCTACCTCACATTACTCAATTGAAAATATATTTTTTACAATGAAATAAATAGAAAATACTGCAACTATATTTAGATAAATGGTATAAACTCATTTACATTAAACAGTTGGAGGATTTTACGAACCGATTGTTGCCAGAGTGCTGTAAGTGGGAGTTTTTTTCCTCTCTCCCCTCTGTGCTGCCCTCCCAATAGGAAGTGATTTGCAGTGTTCAGCAAGCCTTTTGTTGAGAAGGTTTTCTCACATCAGTGAGTCATGCTCCAGCTCTGAGCCGGCAGGAAGGCAGCAGCCAGTTCGATTCCGTCGCCATCATCTTCCACGCAGTTTGTGGATTTTTCCGTTGGTTTTGGGGAGGCTAGAAATCACCATCATGGTTGTTGCTGTAAGCAGCAGCTGAAGCATCACCACTGGAAACCACCACGACGACCTCTCCATCCTCCTCTGCCTCCTACATGGATTTCCGCTGTGTTTTTCTCTCCAGACTGGATTGAAGCGCCGGATTTTACCAATCAGGAATCGAGAAAGGTGGCCTGCGATTGCTGCGAAACGTTTACCACCGCCACCACCGTCTCCACGTCTGCTGCTGCCATGTTACAGGAGTGGGTAATCATCGCGGCAAGGAGGCGGGCGGTGCGTGTCGCTTGAGGCGCCGTGAAAGAGCAGAGGCGAAGGGTATGCTTCACCGCACCAAATACAACCGCTTCAGGAATGAGTCGGTGACGTCCGTCGATGACATCGTCCACGGCCTGTCCATGAACCCCAAGGTGTCGGCCAGCCCCGAGACGCCTTACGCGCCCCCGGCCGACGTCCAGTCCTTACCCGCCCCCAACGCTCCCGGCGCCCCCGCTGCCTCTGCCGGCCACGACCACTCGGACGATGGCGGTACGCCCCTGTGCGCCCTTATCAACAAGGTGTCCAACCTGAAGTTCAGCAACTCGGGCAGCTTGCTCGGCATCAAGGGTCTGCCCTCGGCGGTCAAGGACCTGGCGGTGGCCAAGCTGCAGGGCGGCGGCGGTTCGGGTTCGGGCCCCGGAGTGACGACAGCAGGGGCGGCAGCCTGCCTGTCAACGCCGGAGCCAGCCGCCGGCATGAGCAAGAAGAACAGGCTGGATGAGCTTCCACCCGGCGGCGAGGACTGGAACCCTGGCTGTGGCGGCCCAATGGGCAAACTTTTCAGAGGGTGGCTGCACTCTAGTGAGAAGATCTCTGGGCCAGGAGTGACGTACATCGTTAAGGTATGTGGTGAATGTTGGTCACCAAACATCCATGCATCCATTTTTTTTCTTTTTACATGCACATTCATGTTTGGCTGTTTACTACACCCTTTACGTGTCGTTAATCAATCGCAAGGCACTCGCAGACATACAACCAACATCCATCCATGAACTCACCCACAATCCTGTTAAATTGCTGACAAAATGCAGACGACACCCTGGATTGGTTGCCAGACATGTCATATCAAGGACAATGTACTGGTCGCCAGTAGGAGTTGGAATGGCACAATAAAACAATATTTAATATTTATTCTAACAATACCAGTATCACCATACAGTGATATTGTGGGTGGGGGGGGGGGGGGGGTGTACATGATACAGTAATTCACAGAATCTATGTAATTTTTGCTTTTTGTGAAAATATGGATGTCATAAATAATTGATATTTTGGGAGAGTGGGGAGAAAGATTTAACAGTTATTTGATATATATGGTATTGAAAGAAAAATTTCATGATACTGATGGCTCTTTTGTGAATTGTGGCCATTGATTGGACGACGGGGACTGATACCAGTATCGGCCACCATCTTGTAGCCAGGAACTAGAAATGAGAAGAATAGAAAATTGCCATTAATACCATGCAATTTTAAGGTAAAATGCAATATTGGGATATATAGGTTGCTCTTTATGTATCAAAAGTACTAGTGTAAGGATAGACCGCAGATTATCGGTGCCAATACTCAGCATTGGCCTTTTTCAAAAATCTATTTAAAACTGTGTTAACATCAAGCAACTATTTATTTAAATTTCAGTTAACTTTATAAGAGGTGCCTCTAATTCTGGGACCTCTCTGCATATTCTTTTATTTTTTTTAAAAATTAAGATAAGTAAAAATTTATAACATCATAAAATGTAATTTAGAAATTTTGCCGCCAATATTTTCCCTTTAAGTCAAAAATGAATGTCCAAATATCAGTTATTAGCCTCCTTGTCTACTAATAACCGGTAATGGTATCGGCTCTGATAAAAAACAAAAAACAAAAACAAAAAAAACAAACAGAATTCTGACTCTATACTAGTGGTATTGGTATCGGTGACTACTCGAGTCGAGTACCTTCATATCGGGCTGAAAAAGTGGCGCCGAACATCCCCACCGGTACACCTGGTTGACTGTCATTATCAGCCACCATGTCAGGAAAGCCTCCTGTAGAAGGTCATCTGTGGGTGATATTTGCACTGTGTAGTGCTTTTGTAACCATGCCGACGACTTTATTCCCCCGTGGGTTGTGGCGGTAACAGCAGGGGTAAAAAAAAAAGAAAGAAAAAAAAGACAGCATCTTATGTCAACGCCAAGCATACATCATTCGAAAGAAGCACACGTTGGTGCCGAGCTGTGAATGTCATCATGCCGGCAATGAGTCACCGGCGGGACTGATGATGCCGATGTGTGAAATGAATAGAAAATGTGTGGTTTTTTTTATCCCCCCATTTTTTTTACACTGAAATGTTCCTTTCCTCTTGTTTTAATGTGCGTAAGGCAACATGAGAGAACAGTGACAAGTTGTCACAGAAAGTGTCTGTCTGCCGTGTCACATTAACCATATTAAGGCCAGACAGCGTCAATGAACGCGGCTACCATTTTGGGCTTTAGGTCCTGTGAGTTCAACGTCGCTTCAAATTAGCATCACATGGTCGCCCCCTCACCCATCATGTGCCATTAGTGTCAATAGACATTGATGTCATTCGCAACATGCACATCAATGAATCCCTTTATGGCAGGCTTTCACAGCTCAGGACCGCTAAACAAGACGCAAAGGTTGAAAAATACCTCACCTTGAGCCATAACATTGACACAAAACACTTGGATTTATTGTAAATGCATTTGTACAAATAAAGGCCTCCAGTAGCCCCTGGTGCAGTGACAAAAACTAAACATAAAAAACAAACAAACTAGCAAACCTGCTCTAAAAACGAATGAAAACTAACTGAATTCAAAAAAACTAATTGACTAACGTCATCTGACCATCTTCTGGCAATCCGGCCGCCACTTTTTAAATGATCTTGTATCCTGAGCTTTTAGCGGCGATAACGGCCAACTTGAGCAGCGAGGGGCGGAGGAAATGTTTTTGTTTACAGACCCGACGATGAATGCAACGCTTATCATCAGCACAAAGTGTTCCCGGTCTGTGCTCTGTGTGAGTAGGTGGCTGCTAATGAAGAGGATTACAGGAGGATCTCATGAGGCGTACTAAGACTGCAGAATTCAATATACTGTAGACGCTGTTTTACGTAACTCTCCGTAGTTGATCACTAAGACAGTGATAAAGTCGTAATTACAGCAAAAATTAGTATGGAAAATACTTCGAGGCCACCGATTATAAAACAAAGTAAGAGACAACTTTCTTTACTGTGGAAACTAGTTCCCTTTACATAGTTGGCAACTTTGAAATTTTGCATGTCAGGTCTGTGTTAATAAATATGAGTCTTTTTATTTATTGATATTTAAATGTATATATTTATTTATTTCCACATTTATTTTGATATGTATTTTTATTTTTTCAGTCATTTTTATTTTTCATTTATTTTTACTTTATATATGTGTATCCGTTTATATATATTTTTTTATTACATTTTTGAAATATATTTTTATATCTGTTTTTATTTTCATATTTATTTATGTATTTTTTTTAATTTTGGCATTTTTTTGTCCTCCACTTGTTAAAACAACCTCTAAATAGTGCAAAAATAAATAACCAAAGAAAAAACATACCACTTTAATATTCTCACTAACTGAATTTGATGTAGTCTTGTAACGACTTTCTGTTCCTTCTTTCCAGTATCTGGGTTGCATTGAAGTGCTGCGATCAATGAGATCTTTAGATTTCACCACACGGTCTCAAATAACAAGGTAAGTCCATATTTAATTTTTATGACAACCTTAACCTGTAATTGTACCGTACTGTACATTATGAGGCGTCAACAATAGCCATTACCCGGCTCTCCGCACCAGCATGTCTACAGCAGTCTAGTTGCAATTAGAACCTTTTCAAGTCCTGTTTTGTTTTCACACAGTGTTGTGCGCGCCTCTATTTATATCTGTGCAACTATTGAACGACAAGTTGATGATTCACTTTGTGTCGTGTCCACTTTTCTGCTTCACTTGCATTGATGTCAGCTGGCAAGGCCGCACACTTGTCGCGTCCCTCATTTCTAGAACGTTGCATCCAGTGCTTGCAAATACTCTCTGTCCCTAAACGAACAACACTTTTTTCTTCTTTACTATTATTATTATTAATAAGCCTCATTTCAAGGTATCGGTACTCGTGACGGTGGCCGATACCGTTATTGGCTGCCCTCTTGTGGCCGTTTTTTACGGTCAGGCACTAGGAATAAGAAATGTGAGGAATAGTAAATTGCTATTAAGTGTATGCAATTAAAAAAAAAAAAGCTCTATTGGGATATATAGGCCCTTCTTTAAAAGTATCTGTCAGTTTTGGGGGGAGAAATTTTTAGGTATCAAAAGTTTTACTAGTGGTATTAGCTCCTTTGTATCAGTATCGAGGACTGAGTACTCGTACTGGTAGGCTATCAGTCTGAGAAAAGTAGTACTGAACATCCGTCATAATTGTCAATATTATTACATAATATTCATATATTGATACAATTGTCTCTCTATCCCTCCAGGGAAGCCATTAGCTTGGTTTGTGAGGCTGTTCCAGGCACCAAAGGAGCTCTGCGGAAGCGAAAGGTACGTAGGAGTGCAGAATGACTCCGAGGGTGGGGTCAGCAGCAAGGAGGGGGCTGGAGGCAGGTTCGAGGAAAGGGATGAGGAACACAATAGAGGGCAAGAAGGGAGACTGTAGAAGGCAAGAAGAGCAGATGGGAAGGAGTGAAGTAAATCCTGGAAGGTCAAGAACGGAAGTAGTGAGGAAGGCAAAAAGCTGTGGAAAAAGGAGGCAGTGAGTCACGTAGTCGCGTATGCATATGAATTTTGTCGGGGAAAAAAAAACATCATTAGATATTCATTTAGAGTCTATTTATAGCATCATGGCCCCTGCCCGTCGCCTTCCTCTCATCCTTCCTGTCCGGAGAACACGTCCTGATAAATGAGAGCAGAAAAATGATGAGACACGCAGCACTGTGTGTCCGTCTGTGCGTGCGTGAGTGTGTGCGCGCACGTGAGCGCAGGGGCATGGCATGCTGCATCCCACACTGTATTTAATTGCACACGATTGCTGAATGACTCACATAGCAAACGCTATCTGCACTCGTTGTGAAACGAAGCATCAATCTGCACTCTGTAGTGTTCGTTCAAATTTTTGTGGAGAAAAAAAATAAATAAAAAAACAATACCCGTTGCTCTATTTAATGTTATTTCACATTAGTTCACATTATTTGGCTGTGGACGAAAATTATTATTTTTTAAAATCCATGACGACGTCATCTGTCGGAACTCTCTAGATCACTTTTGGCAAATTGTAGCTAGCCTTCTATTCATCAATAACTTCAGTCAACCGTTATCAGCCATGTTTGTCCGCTTTTGAACCTGCTCTAATGCAACGATTCCCAAACAGTGTTTTCAGATTTTGTGATATTTTTCAAGGTTTTTTTCTAATGTAAATTGTTTGCCATGTCCCAAAAAAAGGGTTGGAAACACTATTCTAAGGGGAATTAACATGCTATGTTTTCTAATCGTGTTCTTATTGTGTGTCAGCCACCATCCAAAGCCCTGTCCAGCATCCTGGGGAAGAGCAATCTGCAGTTTTCCGGCATGTCTATCAACTTGAACATCTCCACCAGCAGCCTCAACCTCATGACGCCGGACTGCAAACAAGTAAGCCGGGAAACCCACCGCCTGCATGAGATTGCATATTCATGCCACTGTAATTGGCAACGTGGCAAGATTTCTCAAAAGGGACAATCTCTCAAAATGCTGAGTGTGGAATGGCTACTTATAAGATTTTTGAAAATCGCATGATGGGTTCCAGACAACTGACTTTTTGCGGAATGGTTTTATGCAATTGTTGCCTTTAAAGAATCTGCCCCCCCCCCAATACAATAAAATTAAACTCCTTCATGCTGCTAAAATCCTCCCTAAGGATTTTTGAAGCGCTCATTGCATGAATTCCACAAAGATGGTGGCCACTTTAACGCTACTTTTATTTCTGAGCGTGTCGAGTCACATAGTTGACATTTGACCACTGCTTGTCTTTCATTGGTTTGATCCAGTTCATACTTTTTTGTAGTATAAAGGACTAAAGATAAAATAAGATGATACTTTATTGAGCCCCAGTGGGGAAATTCAAGGGTTAAGGCAGCACAGGGTAAAACGGCATACAAATAGAGATGGCCAGAAAACAAAATAAATAGCATTTGTTTTATTTACAATTACTTTTTTTGTGTGAAATGACAAAAATGAACATGTGCCAAATTTACCTCAATCGATTAGCGCAGGTCATGGCCATGTTGCACTTGACAAGAGTCACCTTCCTTCCGAAATGCAAGTACAGCATTTCCTTCTTTTCCTGGTCAGTGCGGCTTGTTTTGCACAGTTGCTTCCACCTACAATAATTTACAAGTACATGGGGAAAAATAGAAAAACTGAAATTGTATTAAAAGCTTTAGCTAAGATGCTAAAATGGTGCAGTATAGTCTTATTACATGGCTTCATCCGATTGAAAATGGCTGTCCTGTAGGTGAAAGTAATGCGTCTTGATAAGTGGGTGACCTCACATGTTCCCAAATATGAGTGGTAAAATGCAAAATTGACACGCGCAGATTTAAAAAAACAAAAAACAAATCCTCAATCTGCACCAAAATGTATTTGGTGCTTGTCCCAGCTTAACTATAATTAAACAAGCAAAAGCATGCCTTGTCAAATCATCCTGATGACCATCAAAATGTCCATACAGTACGACTTTGTCTCCTTTTGAAAATAATAATCTGATTTGTTGAAAGCTAAAGTCTCATTCGTAACAAGATTAGAGAGCAGCTGTGTCCTCTCGAGACGTCTCAAACCAGTGTTAAAAAAATATATATATATAACTAGGCGTGTTATTCTTAGTTGAATCATAGTCACGCTGTTTACAAGCAGTAAGAACATTTCTTTCCCTGCTGTATTGTTTAATTGTGCAGATCATAGCCAATCATCACATGCAGTCCATCTCCTTCGCATCCGGCGGTGACCCTGTAAGTATCTCATACATTGACGTGCATCGTTTCTTATACTGCACTTCTTACAATGATTCTGTCCGTCTTTCAGGACACAACAGACTTTGTGGCGTATGTGGCAAAGGATCCTGTTAACAGAAGAGGTATAAATTAGGTCCTTCAACCATTGCATTATGCCCATTATTATAATTATTTTATAATGTAATAATTTCCTGAATATGTTATCAAATTGGCATTTAACTTGATCCAAAATGTAATAAAAACAAGTAATGTAATTTCACCAATAATCTAATAACCCATCCTGACTGAAATTTTATTTTATTTTGCAATGTGCAAGACATGACATATCAACACAAGTAAGCAATATGCTTTGTGAATGGGACGTTAAGAGGGGCAAATTGCGGGTGCAAATGCACAGCAATTAATGCGTTCTTAGTGGATTTGGTTCCGAACTCATTCACTGCCATTGTATTAGTTTAACATTTTTTCCACCTTTGTTAACAATAGCATGAAAACCTAGAATTATTTTTATTGTACATTCAGAACAGATAAGAAATTTGTGATTAATCGCGAGTTAACTAGAATCGCCTGACGCCCCGAATTATTCATAATCTTTTCTTTTTTTTTATTCATTCACTGCCATTGACGGCTATGAACGTCAAAAATTCATTTTAACTATTTATATTAGTTTAACATTTTTTCCCCACTTTTGTTAACAAGAGTATGAAAACCTATAATTTTTTTTATTGTACATTTGGAACAGATGTAACATTTGTTATTAATTGTGAGTTAACTAGTCATGCAATTAATTACAATTACAAAAATGTAATCGCCTCTTGCGTTTCATTTTTAATAATCTTTTTTTATTTTTATTTTTTTATTTAATGAATTTATGGCAGTAAATGATTTAATGTCCGATCCTGTTGTCGCTCTCTAGCGTGTCACATACTGGAGTGCTCGGACGGGCTGGCCCAGGACGTCATCAGCACCATCGGCCAGGCCTTCGACCTTCGCTTCCAGCAGTACATGCAGTGTCCTTCCAGCAAGCCTTCCTCCACACATGACAGGTGAGTCCTTTTGTGTTTACACTGCAGGTCATTGCGATTTTTGTTTTTGCCCGTCTGTCATGTGTATTACATTTTTTTTCCCCCCATGCAACGTGAACAGTACAATTCCGATATTTCTCAAATCAGAGCGGGGTGTCTTTCATATGTGGATTTAAATCGGATTTGTATCTGATGCATCTGCAGTATAAACGCTACACATCTTAAAAGGTAAATATGTGATTTGTGCAGGTGGAGCCTACTCCTTTGTGGTAATAGTACCAATAGTACCAACACAGCTCATTTGTCAAAATATCGGCTTTAACAAAAAATTTGGCATCAAGCGCGTATTTGTGTGTATTCTGCTTTAAGAGATGCAGTTCAATTAAATACAGCACGGATTGATCCAGGTGTGCACTTGCGTGCAGGGTGTTCAACGTGGAGGAGTTGCCGTGGACGGAGGAGGAGGAAGAGTCCGCGGAGCATCCGTACTACAACAACATCCCCGGGAAGATGCCGCCCCCTGGAGGCTTCATCGACGCGCGGCTGACCAATCAGAATGCGCCCTCAGACGGAAGCCAGGTGTGTCATTTAGTAGCACCAACTCCAATTGCTGATAATCAGGTACAGGCATACTAGAATGCAGATTGTCTGTTTGCCTTTAGGCGGGATCGAACTCTGTGGATCAGAACTACTACCAAGGGCGGCATTGTGGAGAAAACTGGCCAGAGGAGAGGAAGTCTATCTTGATAGAACAAGGTAGAAACATTTTAAAACATCTTTTTTTCTGCTTATTTTTACTCAGTTGACATGTTATGAAACAAAACTGTCCAGGACAATTGCGCTTGTATTTTCTCCACTTTTTTTTATTCTGAAATATTGGATGTTAATGTAAATCTTGGAGATAATGGCAGAGCAATGCCATCGTGATTCCTTGTCGTCGTCTCAGGCATGCATTTCGTTTTTTACCATTGCTATGACTGCTCCTCTCCAGGGTCCTTGGATATAAGCAACGAAAGCAAAGGTCCGATGACAAAGGCGGGAGAGATGCCCACTTACATGAACACCCAGCAGATCGACGAGCAGGTCCTGGCGGCGCTGCAGGCCGAGGCGGAGCACGTGACCAAGGGCATGGCGGCCACGGCGAGGGAGAACCCTTCGACGGATCTCTTTGACATGAGTAAGTCGTTCATGGTGTTGTTTAAAGGGCACACGTTTAGCATTTTTTCCCTCTGTACTTGTGTATAATAGCCGATTTGCTGGTGTCGTCTTATCTGAGTAAATAATATGAATGAATAAAGATTCAAAAGATACCAATGAAGTTAATAGGGCTTGGTATTGATTCTAATTTCTTCAATCAATTAGATTTTGCACTGCAAAATCTGAAATCTTAAGTAAGATATAATTTCTTAAATTTAACCTAAATTTGATTAATTTGCTTTGAAAAGTTTTTTTTTTTATTATTACTTAAAATTAAATTGTCAGACAAGATCATTGTGTTTATTTTAAGATAATTATTACTTAATTATTTTTATTTGATCAAGCAGTGTTGGCATTGAGTGTTAACAGCCAGTTTTAAGTACTGTGAGGCTTCAAACAAGCATTCCCCACATTTTAAGATGGCAACTAACCAACATTAAAGGCCCTGAACTTGGGTTTCATAAATTGAATTATCTTATTTTAAGATTTTGCATAATCTATAGTAATATATATATATATATATATATATATATATATATATATATATATATATATATATATATATATAAAGCTATAAAAAAAGATACTTTTGTATTTTAGGAAAATAGTTCTATTTATTACAGCATTACTTGTTTTTAGTCCAAAAAAAAAACTATTTTCAAGACCGCTGTGGGCCTAGTATTATTATTTTTTTCTCAAAATCTTACAGGTACATTTAAATAACATTTTCTTCTTCTGTAAGCAGATAATTTTGCTTATTTGAAGTAATAATTTTCCTATTTTACTATATTTTTATTTATTTTTTATTTTTTTGCAGAGTGATTCACAAGAGTTCAGTTTAATTCAATTTCGATTGTTTACGGTTCGATTCACTTCAATCCGCTATTGATTAATTATGAAATATCAATAATTTTTTAATATAAAGGACATGATTAAAAACTCCACAAACATTAAATTCCAAATTTAATTTTGCAGAAGCTGTAACTGATAAATGATTTAGTTTATTAATGAAAGTAACGTGTTATAACCACTTAAGTGTTACACAAACCTTGACATCAACAAAGATGAGATTAAACTATTTTCATCATACAGCTCTTTGGGTTTTCTTTATTTAAGACAAAAAAGGTCGTCTTATCAGACACGTCACAACTGTCAGTTTGACAGCTTGTGAGGAAGACGGCAGTCGACGCCGAAACTAGTAAAGGTAAATGAAAACCTTTTTGTCTTAAAAAGAAAAAACTAAGGACTGTATAGATTTGAAGACAAGAACTTTTTAAACCATTTTCCTCATTTTAATATAATAATTAAAATTATTCTAAAATGGTCTTAAAGTGCAATAAATAAAATATATATATATGTGAACAGTTAATTTCAATAAAACAGTAAGATACAAAAAAATGGCCCTTAAAATTTTATTTTCTTATGAATTTATGGGAAAAAGAGATTAAAATAATCAATTATTTAAATCATTTTTTTCATGGTTTTATGAATAAATGTCGGGCTCGAAAAGGAAAATCGATTCTATCAATTATTCGATTAATTTTATTGTTGTTTTTTAACCCCAGCCCTAAAAGTAAATACGTTTAAATCCCTTTTTAACTACTGGTTAAGTAAATATAACTGACTGATTTGTTTGTGTTTGTGAATCAAAGTTCCACTCTACATTAATTGCATTAATCCCCCCACTTCTTACCTTGACCGACTAACTGAAGCTTGTATGTACCTCAAATTTTGGCTGGCAATACAGAGCAAAAAAAATAAAAATAAAATTACAATCTATTGCAATTATTGTATGTCTATTTTCCTTCAAATGCACTCTTTTACAAATTGTTATAAAAATATAATAAGTGTCCTTGAATGAATATCGAGCAGAACCCTTCGAGGATGCCATCCAGTCGCAGCCGCAAGCGCCCTCGCACGTATCCGCCCTGCACAAGGCGACGTCGGTGGACAACTCCAGCCCGCTGCTGGCGCGCTCCATCGCCTTCCGGGCGCAGGAGGAGCTTGAGGGCCAGGCGTGGTACCGCGGCAAGATGAGCCGGCGGGACGCCGAAAAGCTGCTGCACGATGACGGCGACTTCCTGGTGCGCAAGAGCGCCACCAACCCGGGCTCGTACGTGCTGACCGGCATGCACAACGGGATCGCCAAGCACCTCTTGCTGGTGGACCCTGAAGGCACGGTGAGGATCACAACAAACGCACACAACACAACAGCAATGCAAATACTATAATAAAAAAAAACAAATAATAATAAGAAATAAGACATATTGTCAGACGTGCTAACCATTCGCTACCGTGCTGCCTTCCGCCAAAACTTAATCTCATTCTTTCTTTTTTTAAAGGTTCGGACGAAAGATCACGTGTTCGACAGCATTAGCCACCTGATTGGCCATCACCGTGACAACAACCTGCCAATCGTGTCTGCGGGAAGTGAACTATGTCTGCTGCAGCCGGTCGTATGGAAGCAGTGACCCTGCACTCGCCACGTGGAAACGGGAAGCTCCGAACTGTCTTTCCTGTCGTCTCAGAAACTTCAAGCGTGAGGGAAGATGCTTAAAAAAAAAGGCTATAGCGCTCGGGTGACGCTGGGGGAAAAAAAGAATATTTATTATAGAACTGTTATTTTATCGTGACGACTGAAATGCTATATTTTTGCGAAGACACAGTATAGGACACCCATGATATATTGATTTGATGTTTCAAACGATACGATATAAAAATGTTCTTGTAGTTTAGACAAATCCAGGACCAGAATATTTTAGAGTACGAAAGCTACAAATGTTACTTTTTGTCTGCCAAGCACAACCACATTTCTACTGATAAACAAACAAAATGCCACAGCCCCAAACTCGAAAGCCGTTTGTCAAGGAGGAAAAATCCGCTTTGTCGTAGTCTGAATGCCAACACGCATCCCTAATAGTGTTCCCCGTGGTTTGAAAGATAAGTTCATAAATTGTTTTCTTGCGGGGCCACACTGAAAACACACCAAATATATTATTTAAAATGAGGAAAATGTTCTAATATTACCAGTCTTTATGAAGTCATGCCATTTTCAGAAAAAGGCTTAAAGTTTTGACGATAAAGAAAAGTTGCAGTGACAGGTTTCATCTCAAGGGGGCAGCCATTTTGACACTTGCTGTCGTCACATGACCAAAAACAGAGACCCTATCAAACCTACAATATTACAAACGTAAACGTTATACTCATGAAGTGAAGAATTTTTCTTTAATATTATGATATAGTCATAATACTACGACTTTATTTATGCGGGATGTAGCCCCCCCCCGGAAAAGGATGAAACTTTACTGATGATTTGTCGTTTTATTTTTATCGCCATGAAGTCACCAAATCACCGTAAGAGCTGAAACATAGCCCTTGCAAACAATCAAAACCATGTACATGTAGAAATGCATAAATGCTAATAAACAAATGATTATTATTATTATTATTATGCCCTTTGCCTCTTCGGAGGGGCTGCCAATTCAAAATAAGGACATTCCTCGACGCTGCTCAGCAAACATTTCTAGCGTCCTTACGCTATTAAAGCTACCTCAAGTACAAAAGGCACTTAAACGCAAGTGACTCTTCAAAATAAAAGCGTTAGCACAAAGCAGGAAGTGACTATTTACACTGTAAATTTCAAAATAAAATACAATCAATGTTCCGGTAAGAAGATGCAGTTATGGTTATTTACACGGGATGTATTTAAAATTAATCAGTGTAATATTCTCCTGTTTCTTTTTGGATTTTTCTGCTATGAAATTATTTTTTCCTTCATTAAAACTTAAAAGATAATTACTTTTTTAAATGACTTTATTGTTGTAAAATTAGAACTTTTATTCTCATTACAACTTATTTGTAAGGTAAATGTGTATTTGATTCAGCTTTTGTTACAATTCTCTCTTTTCATGTAAAATTAGGCCTTCAGACTTTTTTCTTATTTTGAAATGTTATGAGAGGAAAGTTGTAACGCGGGGAAACATTTGTAAAGCTGCAAATGTAGTTGTAATATTGTTTTCATATTAAGAATAAAAATGTTATTAGAATAAAGGCCAAATACTGCCAGAGTATAATCTTAATGATGAATATAAAGAGAAGTTATAGTAGTATAGTCCAAAAATGAACCCCAGCAACTCTAGTCAGCTTTACTTTCTTTATTTCTTTAATATTACAAGAATGTATAATCCTAATATTATAATAGTGTCATATAATGACGATTCTTGAAAAATTCAGACTTTTCTCCCCATAATATTAGAACTTTATTCTTATAATATTAATAAGCCTAGTAAAATTTAACTTCATTCTCATTTTAGGCTACAATGTTTTAGGTGAGGTCATTAGGCATTACCTAAACTTTTGACTAGCCACCTTTATAAAATATTTTACTCAGTTTTTCTTTCTTGGGAAATGATGACTACATAAAATCACACCAATTCTCACAATTTTTTAACTACTTGCAAGTCACTTCTAACCAAATTAATGTTTTTTTCCCCTTTAAAAAATATATTATTATTGTAATTTTTTAAAAACATTATTTCCACTTAATTTTCTCTCACACCTAATACTTCCGTTTCCTCACCGGGTCGCATGACTTCTTAACGTGATGTCGTCGATGCCCTTTCAACGTGTGTAAAACACTGTAAAATAATCCCGCTTTAATTTGCACGATTTGGATTCTTTTGTAGCTGTCAGTGATTTGTTCAGAGTGGCTTTGATCACATTGTTTTAAACACGACTAGGTTGTGTCTATTTTTAATGATGAATAGCACAATCACAACGTCATTTGCTTCCTCACCAAAGACAGAAGAAAAAGAAGCAGGCCCTCCTCTCTGTGTCTTTCGACTAGAATTTAGCCTCATTTCCTCGCAATAGTAGCAAAAACCTGATTTTTTTTTTTCTTTTCTCGGCCCATAAATGGCAAGTGAACGGGGTGCGTTCAAGTGCAGTCGAACCAAAATTAGCATGCGTTTTCAGTGGGTTTTGATGAGACCGATGCAATGTGATGCCTGTATTTTGCTGCAAGGGGAGAGTGTACGTTATACGTGTTTGTCACTTATTACATCCATTCAATAGAATTGGCTGGTGTTGGGGAAACCTGGAAACAGTCAAGTTTAGCATCGGAGTTTTAGGGGGAAATAATCGACGCGGGGCACTTTTTCTTCATTATCGGATGTATATTTTTTTCAATGTTAATTTGTAACTGGTATTTTTTTTAAATAATTATATATATATATTGAATGGAGCAGGGGGGGTAAATCAGGTTGGGTTGAATCAGAGGCACTTTAAATGGTGGCAAGTATGCGCTTATCTGATTGGTTAATTCTGAACACGGCCACGTTGCAGTTTCGGTGTTTAACTTCCCTTCTCAAAAAAAAGATATTAAAATAATCACGTCACATAGGTTATAGGTTGCATCAAGAGTGGAAACGTTTTCAAATGGTTGATCTTGGCATTTGAAGAGGGGTGTGTAGACTTTTTGTATCAACTTGTATACAGCATGTTTTTTCTCCTTTTCTCCCCCCCCCCCCCTCCCCTCACCCCTTTGCAGACTGGCCTGACGTTTTGTTTTGTAAAAGTGTCCAACTTTGAAACTTGCTTAGAATTCAGCAAAATGGATTCCAGTTTTTTTTTTCCCAGGTAATTTTGAATCAAATAATCCATGTTGCCATTTACCTGACATCATTTTGCAAGAGACAACCTAATCAAGTTTAAATAATGAAAATCACACCACTTCAAACACCTTAAAATGAACAGTGACGATATGAGGAGATTAAAAAAAGAAGTCAAAAATTAGAATCTACAACATGTTTGAATTCTTTAATCCCTAGACGAAACTCGAGGCAAATAGAACACATCTTTCTTTAGTTGATGAAAATGTGCCTTTTCTTTGTACAAACTACTGGATGTTTTGGATTTGTTTTCCCTTCAAAGTGCAATAGGTGATGTTCAATATGGAGCATGCCTGTTCTCCACTTGTGGAGCTCTCGTGTTTTGGCCCTGCTGCGTGTTGCTGCTTGACACCTCACTCCCTCTCTTATTATTGTTCTTATTATATACATGGAGTATAAATGTCATGTTTATTTTCCCCACATTTTACAACTAGAATTACACAAGAGGTCACTATTTTTTGGAACAGTAAATGGAGAAAGCGAGAGAAATGAGGACATGAAAACAAAAAGTCCAGATGTTTACAGATTAATCTTTTGGTTGTATGGTTTCACATTATTCTGTATGACTGTTGGCAATAAAACCGTGAATGTGTAGAACCTCTGCTTTCTAGTACAGTACATTTGTTTTTGAAAAAAAAAAAAAACTCAAACTAACCATTCAGATTGCTTTTGGTTTGAAAAGTATTATGATTAACATCATTTTAATTATTAAACTATTTTATTTTTACAGACTTATTTAATTTTAAAAACTATTTTTAATTATAATTATGTATGTTTATTTTCATTTATATTTAACATTTCCTGTACCATTTAATTTATATTTCATTATAATCATATATATGTATATATATGTATATATATATGTATATATATATATATATATGTATATATATATATATATATGTATATATATATATGTATATGTATATATATATGTATATGTATATGTATATGTATATATATGTATATATGTATGTATATATATATATACGTATATATATATATGTATATATATATGTATATGTATATATATGTATATATGTATGTATATATATATATACGTATATATATATATGTATATATATATTCATTCAGTTATTTCTTAAAATACACTACAGCATTTTCCATTTACTCTTAAAACTTTGATGCATTATATTTTTGTTACTTTTTACAGTTTTTTATATTTAATTTAATGCATTTTGTATTTTGATTTTAGATTGATTTATCCCTTATTTAAATGCTTTTTTTCAATTATATTTTTATTTTACATTTAACTTTTATCTGTAAATTATCTATATTTTTGTATTTGGTGTAATTTTTATTTATTATGTTATTTTAAGTCATTTCTGTTATATATTTATTACATGTTTATGTTATTCCAATTTTATCTGCATTGTTTTATTTGGTTTATTCCTTTATTTAAATGTGTTATTTTTTTGTCAGATTTGTAGTATTGTATTGAATGTTTATTTTATTGAGTCTTCACAATTGTTTAAAAATGTTTTTATGCGATATATATGTAACATTGATATTTATTTATTTTTGACAGAAAAGTTCTACATGACCACATTGTAAGTCAGGGGAAGTTTATTTTCTTCCATAAAGAAGACTTTTAAGGCTGGCCCTGAATGCATCACAGGGACGATTTGTGACCTCTGCTGGCCACATGAGGTAATAGCCACTGTTTTCGCTTCACATGCACGTAAAAACACACATGCGTCTCAGGGGTGTAGCTTCATGCTTTAAACGTTACTTAAGATTAATTTGGTAAAACAAAGAAAAAGGTTATCCACAGAAAAATGTGCAGTATTAAAGAATATTTACTTCCGTCAACAACCAGCAGGTGGCAGCCTCGCACCAACAGTCATGCCTTACCATACTGCAGCTCCTTTCATTCAAGCATGATGCTGTGGAGATGTACAAAGTCATAATTAGTGCAGAACGAGTATAATAAATAAGCTGTGATTGTTTCAAACAATCACGACAATAACGCTACATTAGGATTGCGATTACTGGAACACACTGACAGCGGTTCCTTTCGATCCATGACTGCATTTAAACTGGAGTTCTTAATGCAAGAGATTCCTATTTAGTGTCTGTAGCGGATTTTTTTGCGCCTACTATTAAGTGCTCTATCTTTATCACGATGCATGTGCAGAAAATACAGGTAAACAAGATCGAAACAGAAGTGGCCCAGTCATCCCGGCAACAACTTGATATGGCAGAGAACACTGCATTATTTCAATCATTGATCATTTTAATCTATATACATGTAAGGCCTGATTTTGATCTGTGGTTGTCTGATTTTGTGCCTTTACGCCTCAACTGAGTTTGTCAAATGTCTGATTTGAATCTGATTCTTCGCCGACGATACCCAAATTCACGTTGTCCCCCCCCCCCCCCCCCCTCCTGCTTTTATTGTAGATGACTCACAAAGACAAACTATATCTGATCACTCTCCACCAGCCACTCTGATATATGTCTCATTTTTATCGGCACACAATTGTGACCTGGTTCTGATCTGAGGTAATATGATTTTTTCTCCCCTTCCCACGCGTCACTGACTTGCAATCACAGACTATTTAATCTCTGTTTCCACGGCAGTCACTTTTGATTCATATCAGATTTTTATCTACGTCCAATCCAGGTCTGATTTGCATCCGAGGTACTTTTTAGTGACTTGATCAATCCTGTTTACGCTGCAGTCGCATTAGCAAAAATCTGTTTCATATCTATTTTTAATCCACAGAGACTAAAGCTTGATTCAGATTGTGGGTATCCGGTTTGATCTGATTTCATGCATTTCCAACGCCTAATGACAAGCTATATCTAAAGCAATCCATTTACACTGCAATCATTTTATTGGAAATGATTTGAATTCCGTCATGATAAAAAACTAAATTTTGATCTGTGAATGTCTGGTTATGATGTTTTCAGTGACTCACGAAGACCATCTGGATCTGATCAATCCCGTTTATACTGCAGTTATCTGGGAAAAATTCTGCCTCATATCTATTTTGAATCCAGATCAATCTAATTTACACTGCAGTTACCTAAGAAATAATCTGCTTCGTCTCTGTTTTTAATCCAAATCAATCTTGTTTACACTGCAGTTACTTGGGAAATAATCTGCTTTATATCTTTTGTTAATCCAGATCAATCTGGTTTACACTGCAGTTACTTGGGAAAAATTCTGCCTCATATCTGTTTTGAATCCAGATCAATCCCATTTACACTGCAGTTACCTGGGAAATAATCTGCTTCGTCTCTGTTTTTAATCCAAATCAATCTTGTTTACACTGCAGTTACTTGGGAAATAATCTGCTTTATATTTTTTGTTAATCCAGATCAATCTGGTTTACACTGCAGTTACTTGGGAAAAATTCTGCCTCATATCTATTTTGAATCCAGATCAATCCCATTTACACTGCAGTTACCTGGGAAATAATCTGCTTCATCTCTGTTTTTAATCAATTAAGACCAAGGCCTGATTCTGAGCCAGGATTATCAGGTTTTCTGATCTGCTTGCATGCATTTTTCCCCCTAGTGTTTGATATCACCCAATAACAGGCTATATCTATATCAGTCCGTTTCCACTGGAAATGATTTGAATCCCCATGGGATTGAAACCGAATTCTTTGTCTGCGAATGTCCTATTCTGATGTTTTTTTCTGGAGATAGAGATCGGAATAGGGTCACTTTAACCATGGAGAGTAAATCGTTTGGAAATCTGATTCCTATCCAAGTGCCCCAGAACCTGTTCGGGATTTAAAAAAAGGTCCAGTTTCCAACGGTCCCAGGTCAAGATTTGGACAGGATGTGCCTCACAGTCAAGGTGTCTTTGTATGTTTTTGTCACTTCTTAGTATGAAGACCGCCTCTCACTCGGTCCCGTCATTCTGGAGGAAGCTGTCAGCATCAACCCCGCTCGGCCTCGCAACCACCGACACCTTCCCGGGTCCGGAGTCCGCCTCCGCGTCCGGCCCCGCCTGCTTGCTGCCCTGCTGGTTGTGATTGTGGTTGTTCTGGCTGCTCCACGACTTGCTCCGGCTACGACTCGCCTCCAGACATTGCCTGTTCCCGCTGCCCGGCGTCGACGTTTTCCCCCGGTAGCAAAGACAACAAGCCAAACTCAGGAAGGCCCGTCGCATCTCGCGGCTGGCCAGCGTGTATATGACGGGATTCATGGCCGAGTTGAGCACGGCCAACCCGATGAACCAATCAGCCTTGTACAGGATAGGGCAGCGCCGTCGCTGCTCGCACGCCACGTCCACCAGGAGCAGCACGAAGATGGGCGTCCAGCAGGCGATGAAGACGCCCACCACGATGATGACGGTGCGCAACAGCGACATGGCGTGCTCCGAATTGCTATGCTTGCTCACCTTGCGGCTGCTGGACTTGACCAAGATGTAGATGCGGGCGTAGAGCACCGACACGGCCAGGAGCAGCACCATGAAGATGGTGATGCAGAAGGCCACGTACTTCTTGGAGTACAGCGGCAGCACGGTGGAGCAGTCGGGGAGGTCGCCGAGGCAGTTCCAGCCCAGGATGGGAAGCGCCCCGAAGCAGACGGCGATCAGCCAGCACGTGCCGATGAGGAGGAAGACTCTGTAGTTCTTGTTGGCGTCATAGGGCCTCATTTTAATCATGGTCAGGTGGCGCTCGATGGCGATGGCCAGCAGGCTGAAGATGGAGGCGCCCAACGCCACGAACATGCTGCCCTCGCGCACGAACCAGAGGGCGGGCGACAGGTGCAGGGTCCTCTCCCCGGACAGGAGCAGGTTGACCAGGTAGGCCACGCCGGCGAGCATGTCGCACAGCGCCAGGTTGCCGATGAAGAAGTACATGCGGTTGTGGAAGCGGTGATTGCGCCAGATGGCCACCAGCACCGTCAGGTTCTCCAGCACGATGAAGCCGCACACCACCAGGAACAGGAGGGTCTTCGTGTCCGGGGTGCCCGTTCCCGCACCGGCGTCCGCGCTGGGGCGGTGCTCCAGCTTGCCCGTGTAGTTGTAGTGCAGGTAGATGTGAGGATCGATCATTTTGCCGTCCGGGGGAGTTCAGGGGTCGGCTGTCGGGAGCACACGCCAAGAGAAGTGACGCTTCCACTCAGATACATTTTCCCACTTCCTGTTTGCATGCAGAAGGCTTTGAAGGTTTACCGTACAGCCGCGTGAGAGTTTTAAATGAAAAGCAGACGGATGTCGTCCAGCAGACTTACCAGAAGGACTTTGAAGGCTTCAGTCGATCCAAATGCGAAGTGCAAACGTGACATTTAGCTTCAGTTTGGTTTGGAAGTCAAAGTCCCGGTTGACCAACTCGCCCGATCCCCTCTCGCTCCGCACAGCGCACACCATCGCAGCCGTTTTTTTTCTTCTCTCCCTCCTCTTCCAAACTCAAGAGTTGACGTCGGCGGGCTGGAAGTCACACCCCTCCTTCCCTATGCCCTCCCTTCCTCATCCCCTCCCTCACTTTTCTCCTCCCTCCTTCCTTGAGTGCATACATTGAGGTTTTGCTTTCATTCGTCTTGCATCTACTCTGTCAACCACTTTTTATACGCGCGTGTGTTTCTTTAAGTTAATACACAGGGAGCCCCCTTCGCTCTCTTCCATCCATCCAATCCATCCATCCGTTTACGTATCACATATCAATCTGTCGTTTCTCATTCATTATTCATCCATTAGTCCATCCGTCTTTATTCGTTGGTCCATCCGTATTTTTATTCATCATCCATCCATCAACGGTTGTTTGCCGTCCAACCAAAGTTTTTTTTTTTCCTACCACTAGTTAATCTTTTTAACCATCCGCTCATCATTACCTATTTTTCATCAGCCGCCAACACGTCATCCATTCATCCTCTCACTTACCTTATCATCCATCATCAATAATTAAACCGTTCGTAATTGTTTCCCGCCCATCAATTATACATCAAGTCGTCTTGTTATTAATCAAAAGAGGTGCAACAAAATAGATTGGGGTCTGAAAATTTGGTTTTTGATTTAACTGGACTTCCTTTTGAATAAGTACATATCGAATTATATTTTATTGGAGAGTTCACACCAAGTATAAATCGGTTTAATGTTGCTGATGATTTGTTATTTTATTTCCATTGAATAGAATAATGTAGATTGGAGAGCTTTATCATGTTGTTAAATATTGCTAATTGCTTTTTCTTGCTGACTCTTTGTTTTAATTAGTTTTTATTTTTTGCTCGAGATGATCCTATGACACGGGATGACTTCCTCCTACACACAGCCCAGCCTCCTGGCGTACGACTGGCTGCCCACGAGAGGAGACATTTTGAGAGAAGGGGAGGTACTTGAAAGGGGCGAGCTCATCCTTTTGTTTCTGGTCTTCCTGACCTGACCTCATGTCCAGGAAGGATGGGCAGGACCACAGTCAATGATGATAAATATGATGATTCTGATGATGCGATGTGATGGAAACAGAAAGTAAAATTCTAAAACATCAACTGTAAAAAAAAACAAAAAAAAAACTAGTAACGTTTTTTCACTCAGTAAATTTGACATTTTGGATACACCAGCAATGCAGTATAGTGGCAAACAGCAAGCGTGGCATGGCTCAGGTGGTAGTGTCCCTAACTGAAGGTCATGAGAACGTTCCTCAACGCTTGAGTAACTTAAAAAAAAAAAACTTTCCTTGTAAAATTTACTTAGAATTTATGAATGTGAAAAAACCCAATCTCTCTCTCTCTCTCTCTCTCTCTCTCTCTCTCTCTCTCTCTCTCTCTCTCTACTTAGCAGAAACAAATATTTCACATGGGGTACATCACTGAAAAAAAGGTTGAAAACCACTGTCTTAGATGGTTATTATAGGATGGATGGTTCTGTTAGCATTTAGCATGTGGCTTAGCTGAGCTTCGGAACCTGTCACTAATGTTTCAAAATTACATGTGTACCTTGCAAAAAATAAATAAAAAATACCCACCTAGCATTCTGTAAGCACAAATACACAACATAAATAAATAAAATAAATAAATCCCTCTCTCTCTTAGTATATATATTATTGTCTATATTATAATGAAAATACCCAAACTATTAATCCTGATGCACATATGGCATTTGTAAAGCTGCTACTTTTAAATGTACTTCTTTTTTTTAAACCTCTAGTTTGATAAACGGCCTTGTTGGAGATCTGCTGATCGAGCACTGTTGAAGTTCAGTGACATGTTCTAGCAGTTTCCAAAGACAAAACCCATTTTTTTCCGCCCCGTGTGGGAGCCAATCATGGAATACTTGAATGTGGTTATGAATATGAACCAAGAGGAATGTTTGTGTGTGCCGTTAGCATTGTTAACGCAGTCACAGGGAATGAGCAAGCATCTTTCAGGGAGCAAATCTGGGAGCTATCATGGAGCGGGATTAACGGACACGGTTGGGGGAAAATCCAGAGGCTTTTTCAAAAAAAAAAGAAAGAGCCGTGTGGGGCGCACATCTGCATTTACATCAACGACGGTCCAAGAATGAAACCATCATCTAGCAGGAAGCCATAATGTGTGGTTGTGTGTATTCATAGACTACCACAGAAGAAGAAGAAGAAGAAGAAGAAGATGGGTGGAGGGCTCTATTTTTTTCCGATGGGACCACCCTCACTAAAGCGCTGGCATCTTGGGGTTTTGGGCTTGTCATCTTCGTCAGCAATTAGAGCGTCGCATTTTGCGCCGTCGCTGTCTGTCTCGCAAAGTTTTGATTCCCAGTTTACGCCAACGGCATTTGATGTCGCCCTGCAAGCCGCAACCCCCTCATTACCGAGAGCAGCGCAGCCTGGCTCGGCCTCACAGCTGGGAAAACCATTCCCCGGACTTTTCCACTGCTCAGCGGCAGCCAGGACTTGATATTGTGCGTGTTGGGAGTTTATTTGAGTTGCACGACCGCACTGCTGCAGCCGACGCTGTTGAAGGGGGGAGGGGGGGGGGGCTGCTCTGCAAAACAGCGCTTAACATGCACGAGGCAACTTGACGCCCTTCAAGTTGGACAATTTCACCACAAATGTCGTAAAAATAAATAAAAGAATCCACATCAAACTGTCAGCATATCTCAAAAGATTCGCAGCAACAAAAAAAAAAGTTTGACATGGGCTGCACTATTTAAAGAAAAAGGAGGGTGGACTGGATGAAAAGTGTGAATGTTAAAAAAAGAACACCTAATAGTATTTTTTTTTTCCTCTCATAATATCAAACCCACTTTAAAAGTATATATAGGCTAGGCTATATGGACACTGTATACTTTTTCTGTGTGTGAATGTTGATAAAATAGTGATTTAAGAGACATCATTTTGATGTCACAGAGCTATTTTCCCTGACCCATCCATCCATTTTCTTAAACGCTTGTCCTCACAAGGGTCGCGAGGGGGGGGGGGGGGGGGGGTGCCAGCCAATCGCAGGACACACAGAGACGAACAACCATTCATACTCATAATCACACCTATGGACAATTTGGAGTGTTCAATTAACCTGCCATGCATGTCTTTGAAATGTGGGAGGAAACCGGAGAAAGTGACCATGGACTCGATCTCACGTCCTCCGCACTTGGAGGCGGACGTACTAACCAGTCAGCCACCGTGTCGCCCTTTTCCCCCCAACCATTTTTAAATTTGATTTAGTGTTTTTATAACAAACTACATGGGCCACACAATTTAGTTCTTTATAAATAACTATTTTGTACTTATTTAACTATATACTAGTATATTCACTTAGAATTTTATATATAGGCCTCTATACGGTATACAGTACACAGCATAAACAGTATAATAAAACATATTTAGCATTTGTTTCTGAGAAGGAAATGTTTTTTTTTGCTTTAATAGTAGGAACAAATATGGGAGATGGAGTTAATAGCTTTGCACCTTCCTCTTTATGTAGCTGAGTGAAAAGGAGCTAATATTTGCACTGGCATCAATATTTACTCCCAAATGATGGGATGAGCCAACGGGCATGAAAAATTCTTGGCGCTCACCTGACAGGCATGAGCATATACGTAGATATGAATTATTAATATGCCATATAAAAGCATATTCCCACATTGAGTATATATATAGATCTAGTAATAAGTATTATGAAGGCATCCATAATTGATTCTAATGCAGCAATGGAAAGTGACCATAAGAAGGAGATAAGGACCCGAGTCTTTAGTGCAACGAGCGCATTGTGTAATGTGTTTGTCCAGAAGTGGTTTAAGGGCGGGAGTTAGGAGAGGTTAGCTTGGCCTAACCCGTCATTAGGGTGAGAGCGTGGCATCTAAGGGGGCACTGGGCACCTTCATCTGCAATTACACCCCAAGACCATGTCTTTAATTTCACCTTGAACATTTTTTTTTGTGCAGCGCCCCCCCAAGTGAGTGACTGAGATGGGTAACCCCCTTCTTTGCTTTGTGGTCATCGTATTTTGGGCCCCTCACATGCAGTGGAGACATAACTTCAGTTGCTATTTCTTGCTAGAGTGATCAGTTTATTTGTAGAGCCCCTTTCACACTGCTTGTAAAGATGACATTGTCTTCCTTTTGTTCTGTGTCATTGTTCTAGATCAGGGGTCAGCAACATTTGAGGCCAAATAAATAAATAAATAAATAAGTGGCAAACAATGACATTTTTAAATCAGATGAATCACATTTTGGAATTTTGATTAATCTCAATTAATCGCTTAATTCAAAAGGCTTTCCAGCAACATTTTTTTGCCCGCCAAATTTAAAGAGCACCTGTTCTGTGTTAATTCTTTCCACATTTAATGTTATGAGGATGTCTTCAACATTTATTGCTCCACTGCACACTCTCATCCTCCTCTTTTTCCAATCAGTTAATTTAAATGGGGGAAAAAATGAGTCCATTAGTTTGACATGAACAAATATTCTGAATGTCAAACGCAAACATTTATGAAATGCTTTACTTTAACGCATGTAGTTATGTTTATTGCTCAAACGCAGGCTGTGCTACCTTTAACTATCCAACTGTATTCATCTGCGTTAATACATGATTATTGTCAAATTTTTGACATTTTTGGCAATTTTATGGACATATTATAATTTTCTGCCTATTTTTTTTACTTTTTTGGACATTTTGTGGATATTTTTCACATTTTTTTCTGACTTTTTTTGCTATAAATTTATGGTAATTTTCCAGATTTCTTATTTTATTTTTGGACATTTTATAGTTGCTTTTTGAATGTTTCGTTTCTGCCTTAAAAAAATAAAATAATAATAATTTTGAGACTTTTTTTTGTTTTGCTTTTTTGGCAATTCCAAAGACATTTATGGTAATTTTCTGCCTTTCTTCTTCTTCTTTTTTGTGGGGGGTGGGGGGGGCATTTTATCATTACTTTTTGAACATTTTCTTTTCTGGCCTTATTTATTTATTTATTTATTATTCTTTGACATATTTGGCATTTTCATGGACATTTTATTGTAATTTTCTGATTTTCTACTGGGACATTTTATGATCACTTTTTGGACATTTTCAGGAATTTTTAAAAAACTTTTTCACCTACCGACAACTGACAACTTAAAAATTTGGACATTTTGGGGGGGATATTTCATTTTTTTTTTTTTTTATTTCATCATGAAATCATTCACATTTAAAGAATATTTTATCAAAAAAATAAAAATCAACCTGGCACTGTGTGGCTGCTTGTAAATCCTGAAATCTCCGTTGCTACATAGCGTACCCACAGACTTTCGCACAGGACTGCATGTGAAAGTAAGATGAAACCAGTGCAAAGGAGTTTTTCATCAGAAGATTAATGTAATTACAGAAGATGCTTGACTAGATGCAGCTGGTGTGTATGTTTTTCGTTTCGTTTTTATGTTTAATGCGGTTATGGTGTCTTTCAAATGATTCACGACGTGTGTGTTTTGGAGAACGTTGTCAAACAAAAGCAGTCCTTTGAAAAGATCATTTGCTATTCAGATGAAAGATTCAGATTGCACGCCTGCCTTACATCCGTGATGCAAATATGAGCATGGATTTATGCTGTATGTGCATGAAGATGAGGGATGCCGAGGAGGTTGGCCTAAACTGTTTACATTAATGTTATATACTGGATGTATGTGTATGTACTGTGCAGTATATAATTGCACTTCAAGGTATGAAATTTCAAGTTGCATTAGCTTGTAGTAATGTGCAGATGCTTAGTGTAAGAGAGAGTGTATCGTATGTGAGCGCACTTATTAGCAGACTTCAATGCATTTCTGCCTGAGACCCATTAGCGCTCCTCGTATCGACGTGGTCGTCGCCGCCACTCATCTTTAACATGGAGGAAGAGACATGCCCAATCACAGGTCAAAGTTTACGCACAGCTCGCTGACATGATGGCGGACTCCTTTACTTTTAAATGAATTTGTATTCCATCGTATTGATAATAAGCAGCACTAATGTCAACGCTAATGGTAATAATCTCAGCATAAAATTCTGTGAATATAATGAGACAATGTTTGTTTCAAAGATACAACACAAACAATTTCTGTTAGCATTTAGCATGAACATTTATTAGCTTAGTGCGTTTAGCGTTCCAGGGTGTACGTGAGATTTTAGAGGAACGTCCATGCAAAAATACTTTAAAAATAATTATTGAATTATAGAAATACAATATTTCAGAAAAAAATGTAGTTCATACTATTCAATTTCATTGTCATAAAAAAAAACTTCCTAAAGCAGAATGGTTTGACCCAAACTGGCATATGCCACCCAGCACCACCTGTCAATCATTAAATAGTTCAAAAGTTTAATAATCCAGACAATGATGGCACAACACTATTTTTTTTAAATTATTTCTGTTTTTAAACCAAAAATGCTTTCATGCTGGTTAAGGGGATACTTTGCAGAATTTTTTTTTTCACAGGGGTTACATCACTGAAAAAAAGGTTGAAAACCACTGGCTTAGATGCTTGTTATAGGATGGATGGTTCTGTTAGCATTTAGCATGTCGCTTAGCTGAGCTTTGGAACCTGTTATTAATGCTTCAAAATTACATGTGTACCTTGCAAAATAAATAAATAAATATATATATATATATATATGTATAAATACACTATATATTATATATATAGATTTTCGGATAACTAGCAATGATATAGGCAGTAATTAATTCACAGTAATTTGACATAATTCCAGCAGACGAGCATACTATCAAGTGTTTGATGCTTTTATTGTTCTCATTATGCGTTTGCCGAGCGACCGGACGTTAGCACGACTCCTCGCCAAACGTTGTGTCCCACCATAGAGTCCATTTATAACGCAGGTGAATTTGGCAAGTGTTTAGCGTGTATGTTCCAACAGTCTTGTGTTAGCTTTGAGCTAAAATGATTGAGAGAATGTTTACTTCAAACCACATCATTTTATAATGTAGGTCAATTTGGTTAGTATTTTGCAAGTAGCTTAGCTTGGCTTCTGGAAAAAAAAAGTTATGTCCAACTACAACTGTCCTTTAGCTGGTTAATTAAAGAAAAACAAAACAAAACAAAAACTCTTCATTGTATCTTTTTGTTGTTGTTGTCGTCATGGCTCGGAGCTGACCGACTGAAACACAATCCGTTCACTTCCTGTTTGCTTTGGAATCAATAAAGGTGCTCGCCAGTTATCCAGGAAATTACTCAGATGCAGCGTAAGTGAGCTGGAAACCATTCTAACACAATTAAAAGCAAGGAGGAGGCCGATCATAAGCGGCAAATGATCAAGCATAAAAGGTTTTATGGACGTGCACGCTGTTGATTGATGGGTGTCCCAGAGATTTTAGCCCCGCCCCCCATAAAACATGACTTTTTTATCACTTTTTTGACCTGATATGCACTAAGATTAACCACAGCACACTGGTCCACATTAGTACTCATCACTCACTACCCAATGTAATGTAAAAATACTAATACTAATAATACAATAAATAATCCGACTGAAAATGTCATTTGAATACTGTCCACATGACATAACATTACATGCGATACGTTTCTTTGTCAGTGACATCATTTCCTGGCCTGACGGAGTGTCTGGAGTTTGTTTTAGGTGGTTGCTAAGCGAATCCACGCCAATGCATAACACAAGATAACACATTGATTGAACAGTCTTCATTTTTATCACGCTGGATTTATTTTTTTATTTTTTACAATGTGCTTTAGCTTTACTGGAAGTGATTGTGGTTTAACAACAATTGAGTCCAAAAAGGAGACCTATGTGGTGCATTAGTGAACTGATGCTAATATTGGACTCTTGTTGGTGCTAAAGTGCAGTGGAGATCATTTGGCGTGCTCGTTCGTTACTATGGATGGCAGAATGAAATGCCAATTAAGTAGTCATTAAAATATAAAGGAAGGTTTTAAAAGAAATCATTTAAATGTCTAAACTTGTATTTAGGAAATATAATCATTAATAATAATATTGAATCTATTAAATTATTTTATTATTAATTACCTGTTTAAATATTTAATGGAATTTGGATTTATTTAGTGACGTTTTTGTATTTACTGAATTATATTTTCTATTTATTTAAAGGCTTTCAATTTATTAAACTTAGTGAATTTATTTGATGGCATTCTTATATATCATGTATTCTTTATTATCCAGTGGCATTTGTATTTATTTAGTAGTATTTTTACATTTATTTATTTGAATGGAATTTTCAATTATTTAACGTAATGTGTGTTCATTGTTTAAAACAAATAATTGTCTACTGCATATTTGGTTATTTTTGGTGTTTATTTTGTGTTTGATTTAATGACATTTGTCACGAGAAGAGCATTTGAAATGAATAAATGCAATACAGTAATTTATTTCATTTAATTTTATTTGAGTGCCATTAAACATTGACACATGCTGTTAAATTACATTTTAAATGTTTAAATTGATAAAAAATGATAATGAAACGCATGCTTATTAAATAGTTTGATTGTAGTTGTTTAGGATTATGTTTCACAATGTAACTAAATATTATTTTTATTTTTATTTAATTGAGGTACCAAAAACTAAATTGGTGAAAACCTCGCTATGCTAGAAATGAATGTATGAAGTGCGCGCGTGTTGTATGTTATGTTGATGCACAATTGCACATCCTCGAAGGAAGTGCTAGAGAACAATGTGCTTCAAGTTTGCCACGCTCTCTTTAGGGACCTCCAGCAGGAAACAGTTTCTAAACAAAAGACCTAGAAAAACAAGTACAAGAGTACACCAGCACGTTTTGAACATAATCAAACAGTAGAGCAGAAAGTAGAAAGTCATGTAACCTTTTGAAGCGGGGTTATATGATATGTAACTCTCTTGCGCCACCCTGAGGCACAATCTTTCAAATGCGTGGAAAAGGGTTAACCAAGATAAATTAAATGTAATATAATATATCATTAAATACATTCATTCTAATCGATATATTTTCAAATTAATTTTATTTGCTTTACTGTATTTTTGATTAGTTGCAATTGCACGTATTTTCCACTAGAGGGGAGAATGACCCAACGAGAGCTGCCTTAATTATCCCTAGTAGTCGAATATTGCATTTGACTGATTGTGTAACATAATCTTATAACATTTAATCATGCAGCAAAATGCTATTTCAGATTATTAAGAATATAATAATGTTTTATGACATTTGTATAATATTATGTTTATTAAGTCAAATAATGCATCAGTAATGTATCATTGAAATAATAATCCAATAACATATTTAAAATGAGATATTTTATTCTTCCAGGGTTTTGATTATATTGCTGTCATAGGTGTGTTGTTTGTACTATATGTGTGTGGTGTTTACGATGATGACACAAAATCAGGCTTATGTCTCCATAAATAAAAATTGAGATATTCATTTTACTCATACACTGACATCCATTTTAGAGCACTTTGGCATTTTCAAAACCCACAAGATAATGTGTTCATACATCCAAAGTTTTTTTCCCATTCTTTTTTAATCAGCAGTAGAAAAAAAAATGTAGGTTACACATAAAGCAGCCGTTTCTCCCACGAACTTGCTTTCTACCAATGGATTCACAAATTGTGCTGATCTCATATATCTAAAATGAGTAGATTATATTATTTGAATTATTGTCTTATGAAAAGAAAAATATGCTAATAATGTTCTATGACTGACTGGCTTTTTTTTTTTAAAGAAAAGAAACAAAAGTGCGTGCTGAATGCAATAATGGAGCGCCTATATGTCAAAAGTAGAACTAATGCTTGCTTTAAATCTGATAGAAGTTTTTTTTTCCTATTCTCCACTGCACTTAACTTAAAAATGACAAAAATAGAGTTAACCCAGTGGCACCTACAAAAAAAATAGCGATGTGTATTTCAATCTATAATTATTTATAGCTTATAGTGCTCAACTTATAAAATAAGTAAAAATATTCTTTTAAGTGTTGCTGTTAATCATGTAGTGAAATAAAGCTCGCACACCAGCTTTAACATGTCATGTCTTTATAAAACATTTTGCAAAATATAGCCAAGGCTCATTCATTTAAATACGCATAAATAGCACACAAAAAAACAAAAATAGTATTTTTTTTTTAACCCACATTTCAAGTCAAATAAAAGTGATTAAAAAGAGTCCATATGGAGACACATTTTGTTTTATTTACAGAACCTTGATTTGTGTCTCATTCATGTAGCGTCAAAGTCTTTGGAAGCTTGACTCGCTTTTTGAATGTGCTTATGTACAATAGATAGTGCAGTGGAAGGAGGGCTGTTCTCATTTTGTTCACTTCAATTGTTGTGTATGTCCTTTTTTACCCTTAGTCCTGATTCATACATAAATATTATGATACATTCATCTTTGTCAACTTTTGATTTCCTGAACATATGAATGTATGTATCACTGCATATTCCCTTTGAGGTCGTTATCAGAACTGTAAGATCGATCTTTAATGCTTAGAAACATCTATTTTCTATACAAGGGATGGCCAACTGTCAGCTCGTGCCCACACCTTGATTTTCCCCCCCAAAGTAATTTTCAGTATTATAAAAAAATAAAATTTGCCAGTTTTTTTTTCTTTTTTGGGGGGGTTGGGGGGGGGGGGTATTTTTTCATGGAAACTCATTGGAGGCTTATCAGCACATTTTTTTGAAGATTTTTTGGGATTAAAATAAACATTTAAAATTTTCTCATTGCATTTTAATGGGCATGAAATATACGCATACCTTTGCTATTCGAGAGCGAGCATGAATTTTATTTTTATTTAAAAATGGCATTTTTGTCATATATCTGGTTAGGAAGTGTGTGGTCCTATGAAAATAGTGCCCCTCCCCCCGCACACCCCGACATCAACTGAAACTCGGGACGCTGCAAGGTGGACCACCAGGCTTCCAGTTCATAACTGGGAGGATTGCCCGTTTAGGGATCGATTAAGTCTAAATCATTTAAGTCTCCCATCCATGTTCTATTATGTTAGTGTCTTTAGGGTTGCGGGTGTGCATCCAAGAGTGGTCGCCAGCCAATCGCAGAGACAAACATACAAATCACCATTCACATTCATACCCAGACCTAAGGACAATTTAGAGTCTTCAGTAACCTAACATGCGTATTTTAGGAATGTAAGAGGAATGTGCAGTACTGGGGGGAAAACCCGCCCAATCAGCAGATCATGCTAACCCCACAAAGGATGGCCAAAGGCGCTAAACACTAAGACATTGTGCCGCCCACCATTAATTGTACAACCTCTTCCGAAGTGCATGTAAACATTCACAAGGCTTCCCAATTGTGACATGAAGGAACATGATGTGTTTTGTTGCCATAAAAATAGAAACTAAAAAGTCAGGAAGTCCAATCATTTCTCTCTTGGTGCACTTGATGTTCATGTGGCGGTCTCTGGGATGGGCGAGGCCCGCTCCAGTCTGGCGGTCCAGGGGTCCGATGCGGCTGTGTAAAAGGGCGAGCGGGTCAGTATGCCGTCCCCCGCCAAGGCGAAGGCGAATACCCCTCCCTGCCGTTGTGCCGCATCCTTCTCCTCACCGTCCTGGTATGATTTAAACCCGTTCCCTTCCAAAACGCCCGCGGCGGGAGTGGTGTTGGGTGGGCACAGGTAGCCGGCAGCGGGCGCAGAGCGCCAGGCGGCCGGCTTGCGGCCCCGGCGTGGGCGGGAGACCCGGCAGCTTTGCCTCTTGAGGTGGCGGTGCAGGTGGTCGGAGCGTGTGAAACTCTTGTAGCAGTGCTCGCACTGGTAGGGCCGCACGCCAGTGTGGATGCGTAGGTGGTTCTTCAGATCGTAGTTATGCACGAACTTGGAGTTGCAGTGCAGGCATATGTACGGCCGCTCGCCCGTGTGCTTCCTCATGTGGATTTTCAGCTTGTCCTGTCTGCCAGGTGGGACCAAACACAGTGTTAAAAACAACAAGGGGGAGGCATGACTTGAGATACCGAGAGTTAAAATTCGATAGCGCTGGGCACAACCGTCGTTGCATCGACCCTCATTGACGGATGCCCGCCTTTCGGCGAATGCTTTATGACGTAACGCCTCGGAAAAATATGTGGATCCCCTTTAATAGTCAATTGGTTGTTTTATACAAAATTACCTTTTTTTTTTTTTACCTAATTTTCGGTCAAATTGACCCAAGTAGAGGATCTGACCCAACTTTCTGAGTTGTTCTTCAAAATGACCCAAATTTTGACCCAAATGTTGTATTAAAACAACCCAGAAAGTTGGGTCAGATCATCTACTTGGGTCAATCTGGGTTATACACAAAATGATAAATATTTTTACCCAAGGTTGGATCAAATTAACCCAAGTTGCTTTATAGAAAATGACCCAATTTTTGACCCAAAGGAAGGTCAAACACACCTAAATAGATGATCTGACTCCATTTTCTGAGTTGTTTTATACAAAATGACCCACGTTTTGACTCAAAGTTGGGTCAAACTGACCCAAGTAGAGGATCAGTTCATTTTTTTTACTCATAATTGTGTTATCTTTGACCCAACTGTTTTTAGAGTGACATGGAGCCATTTTTTTCTGCCTTTTTCCCTGTCTCGTTTTTGTGTCAAAGGTATCAGCGGAAATGGGGATGACTCAGCAAATCTCCATCATTTGAGGCATGCAGTATCAGAACATAACCATCAAAGCCAAAAGGTAAGAACACAGATATGGGGTGACCCGACACTTTCTCATCTGCTTTCACACTGGTCTTCAAAGCTGATGTTAAGTAACGTGATTTTCTCTGTGTCGTAGTTCTGCGTGAAAGTGAAAGAATGGGAGTGACCCGTGTTGTCACAGAATTTAATACCCCAAAACCCGCTACAATAAACATTTATTTTGATATCATTGACACCAGTTTAAGAGTCAATCACAAAAGTGCTAGCGTAGAGTCGCATAATCATGATGAGAGCAGAGAATGTCAGGTTAGGTTTTGCTGGTGGAAAGTGTGTCGAAGCCGTGGGCGGGCGCCACATCACCCGCAGATGAATTAACAGAAGGGGGTTTCCGTACATTTTAAATCTTGACTTGAGAGGATCCTTTGATTGGTGGGTTACATGAAAGGTGGGTGATTCATTTTCAATCTTTGTAAAGGGTACTGACATATTTTGGCACCCTTTTGCTGCGAACAAATAAAAACCACTAAACCAAAAGCAGAATGGTATTGTCCGTTGATTGGTTGACTCTGAATTGTCCTGTTTATGTTCAAGGGCTCTTGTTCCTTGCCTGACCACAGATTGGGTTCAGTTCTGCTTTGTTGCATATACTTTTGCACCAGATTGTACCTTGGTGAACCAAACTTGAGCTGTACCACTTGGTGGAAAGGCGACTCTAGTCGTAAGGACACATGCACCCATTTTTCAGTGACTTGGTGCTGGTAATCATGATCCTAATGCAGTTTGATCCCGAGGTGTCTTGGGCATCTACGGTAGTGTCAGAAGCCCCTTTCACTCGGTCTGTCTGTCCATCAAAGCTTGGAAAAGCTTTTCCAGAGAGAGTCCAAGTCAAAGTCGCACATCTTTGACCTACAAGTCCCCCAGTCAAGTCCAAGTCTTTAAGTTCAGGTCAAGTCCCTGACTACGAGTCCAAGTCCTTAACCACAAGTCCGACTCGCTGGATAAAGTGTCTGGACTATAGCTCAGAGTTTGCCATGCTGGTGATTGTTTGTGTGTCGGCGCATTTGTCTACTTTACGTCATTAACGTTGGCCATTGCTCGGGCGCACGGAAAGGAAGGGAGACGGAGAGGGATTTGGAGTAAGGAGAGAAAATGAGAGCAAGCAAACACCACAGAGACTCGTAATGTTCACGAGTCCCAAAAGAAGAGTCTGAGTCAAGTCTCGAGTCTTTAGTGGACGAGTCCAAGTCGAGCTGCAAGCCTAGAAAAATAGTAGCCACTGTCACGAGTTCGAGTCCGCATCTCTGGCCTTTTCCCTTTGCTTTTCGATGTGAAATGTACCAGGACAGAATGGAGGACGACCTGGCAATTTCCCAGCATCTGAGTTTTAGAAGCCGCTTTCACGTCCTTAAAAACCTTGAAAGGCGTAGCGCTCGACTCACCTGGTGAAGCGCACCTCGCAGATGGTACACATGTAGGGTTTCTCCCCCGTATGGGTCCTCATGTGTCGCGGTAGCTTCCCGGCCCCCTGGATGATCTTGTTACAGATTGGACACTGCTGTGAAGACTTGGGCTTCATCTTCCTCTCCTCCTCCAGCTGCCAGGGAGGGAAGAGTGCCCCAAGGTGAGACGCCGAATTCAGGAAGCTCAGGTATGAGCAGAAGTCAGCCTCGTCCTTGACAACTCCCAGGGCGTGACCTGAGGGCGGCACGGGCCCTGTGGAGACGCACAGCCCCGAGCTGACAAACTCCTTCAGGAAGTTGCCGTGGAGAAGACTGGGCAGCACTTCCTCTTTCATTTCCTCTTTGATGATCTCTCGCTTCACAGCCAGATCGAGGGGCCCGGGCGGGGGGACATCAGGCGTCGGGTAGGTGGCAGGGACCCTCGGGGAGCCTCCGCCCGTGCGAGAGTGCTGACGGAGCCCGGGTTCCAGGAAGTGCTGTGGAAAAGCCGGGAAGTCGGCGGCCCACATTGAGGGGTAGAAGCCGGGCAGTAGTGGGGAGAAGCTGGCCCTCCTGTCCAGAGCGGACATGCGGGGGTACAGGCCGTCTTGGAGGAGCGACTCAATGGAGAAATCCTTTAGGGTGCGGTTCTCCAGATTCTGCTGCAACAGGACAAGAAGTTATCTTTAGCGTTTAGACACAGTGGGAATGCTATTTAACTACTCAGGTTGCTAGCTGTATGTTAGCATGTGAGAATTGTATCCCGTTCTCATTGAAATAGTACCTGAAGTCAACACAAGATGTAAATCTTTTCTAATTGGCCTTAGCGCTTTCACTAGTCTTGTTGCTGTCCTGCTACGTGTTTAGCATATTAGCATTGACTATTTCCTGTTGGAAATAACAGTAGTCATTTAATGCAAGACAAGATGTAAAACTCAAAACCAATCGGTAAGTGATAGTCAGCTTAGCTTTTGACACGGGGAGAAAAGTCAATCGGAGGGAGCCTTAGCAGAGGTCTACCTGCTTTCCACGCATACTGTCAGGCGACCGTTCCTGGCAGGTGGAGGTGCTGGGTGGTGGCGACTCGTCCATCCCCAGAGGCTCGCCCCTGCTCTCCGATGACCTTTCGTCGTCATCCTCCTGATCATCGTTCCTCGACCCGTCTTCCTCTTCCTCTTCTTCTTCCTCATCTTCCTCCACTTCTTCCTCCCTCTCTTCAGATCCACCTCCTTGCCCACCACCGCTGTCCATGATCTCCAGGCACACGTTGATGATGCAGGGAATCTCCAGCATTTGCGCCGCGTCCAGGATCTCACTGACATTGGACGCCGTCACCGTCAGTGTGGAGGTGTAGGCGAACTCCAGGATGGCCGTGAGCGACTCGGGGGCCACAAAGTCAATTTCGTAGATGGCCGCGGAGGGCGCGGGGGTTGCGGCGTGCTGGTGGTGCTCGCCATTGGCCACGGTGAAGAGCTTCTTGAAGTAGTGGCTGCAGGCGGCCAGCACCGAGCGATGGCTGCGGTACTCCTGGTCGCGCACGATGAGGATCACGTCGCAGAGGAGGCCGTCGCGACGCTGCTCGTTGAGGCTGCACAGGACATCGCTGCTGTGATTGGGGAAGGGGATTCCGATGCGGTCTTCCTCTCTATGGTGGACCATCCTCCGCTCTCTGCGTAGGAACCAATAGAGCAATGTTAGCTTATTACACAAATAATACCTGAACTCATGAAAAATTTAAAACTATTTCTGTTCTCAGTTTATCTTGCTCTGTTAGCATACGAAATGCTAGATGCTAGCATTTTATAATTTAGAATTAGTTCAGGTACCATTTCTACAAGACCAGATGATTAAAACTCATATCAATTGACCTCAAAACTTTCTTCCAGGTGCTGGCATGCTAGCATCTTAGCATTCTCTGTTAGAAATTGTTCTTACCTTACTTTTTGTGACATATTTGCATACCAACTGCTAGCCTGATAGCATTTTAGTCCATCTCTTTTTTTTTTCTTCTTTTTTTTTTTGACCCAAAAAGTCCATCTCATTAGAAACCTGACCTCAGGGCAAGATGTTAAACTCATACCAATTGACTTCAGCTCTTTTTTGATATATGCTAACTTGTCAACTGCTAGCATATTAGTATATTAGCATTTAACATGAGAAAAAGGACCTGAAAGCAAAGACATATTTTAAACTCATGTTAATTGTCCTTAGCGCTTTCTCTCATAACCAGGCTGCTGTCTTGCTATGTGTTATCAAACAAACTGTTAGCATGTTAGCATTTCTTCTCTTCTCATTAGAAATAGCACCTGAATACAAAGAGATATGTCAAATTCCTATCAATGAACCAAGCTATATGTTAGCATACCAACTTGTTTTTAGCACTTCTCATTATATTAGCATTTAGAAGTTTTATGACTTTTCAGAAAAAAAAGAAAAGAAAAAAATCCAACATCTAACTGTATTATAAATATTAGAATGTGATTCTTTGCCCAAAATGGGCTAATTCCTTCTTGAAAACTTCCTGTTAGGACATCAATTGAAATTAAAAAATTGTTTTTAAATGAGAGACGAAGAAGAACCATATGGTCATTTTACTAGAACAACAACAAACACCGTCATTCAACAACCGCCAGTTTGTAAAAATACTTTTGAGGCTTTTTGATGACAGTATTTGACAGTGCATATTTGAGAACATGCTAAATGAGAGACGTAGCGGTCAGTGCGCGAAAGCCTCAACATGCTCTCACGTGTCTGTACAAATATTTAGCATAGCGCATATGTATGTATTATGCGTAATTCTTATGAACTTGTAGGACAATTTATTAAAGACTCTAACACAATCCTCCTTGACCTTCTGCATAAGAGTTTTTGTTTTGATTGACACGGTCAGTTTCCAAATATGCTATATAGTGATCTCTGAATGCCACTGTCATTGTTTATCAATTATTTTTAATCGATAATTCTTGTTTAAAGGTGCATTGTGCAGTTTAAAAAGGTAATATTAAAGCTTTAAGATTGCGCACGTACTCACACGCGCACCATGAACGAGCCTGACACAGGTGCTGCAGTTCCGCTTTGGGCCAGAGGTGGCAGTCACGAGTAAAAAAGTGACAAACTTCAGGACAAAAACAGCCATGTAGCTTGAACTGCTGGCCTCTTTATAAAACGTCTTTGTACAACACAAAATGACAACTCATAACCGTCTTTGTTTATCATTTGTTTATTTTTGTGACTTTCAAGAGTACGATGGCCCATTAGATTAGCACGCGGCGACGGAAGAATCACAAAAGAGGTCAGATCGCTGTCAAGATCATCACATCCTGTCACGAAATGCTCGCTCTGTACTTTTTTTTCAACTCTCGTACGAGATGAGGTGCTCCCAAGTTTTGCCTACCGCCTGCTAAGTTGCAGCTCAATTAGAGTTGATGCAAAATTGTCAAGTATAATGACACTCAAAAATCGCACAAAACTTCATAAAGATGCTAGTGAGCCTCGTAAGAAGTGATTCAAGGATGAATTGTTTGAATAGTTTTTTTTTGTGCCTTTTTTGGGTGACCCTATTCCTTACATGTGCTTTTAAGAAAAGAATAGACCACAGGCAGTGAGACTTATTTACTTGTTTGCCTTTATAAGGCTACATGTGGTTCATTTAATCATGCACTTGTATAACAGGAGTATTATACGCAAGATGTGCTTCTTCTTGTAAATTACTTTCACACTTTCCCTTTGTCGTGAACATCAAGACTTTTTGACAGTTTTTATATTAACCATGGTTAACCTATTTTGACATTTGACAATTAAAATAAAACTCTAATTTAATATTGCCTGTAAAGTAATATGGGGGTTTAGAATGATGACAATTTGACCTGATAACAGATTATTTGGACAATGATAAAGAAAATCTACTGAGTAAAATAAATTTTTTAAAAGTGTATTTTTAAATAAAAAACAACAACACAATAATATATTTACAATATTCGGGGTACATTAAAAAACAATAATAACAATAAAAATTATAATAAAATAAATTAAAAAAATTAAAATACTAAATAAAAACAAACTAATGAAGTTAAGAGTCAAATAAATGCACCAACAATTTAATAATAAAGTGAAATAAATAAATACAATGATAAAAATATTAAATAACGAAAACATACTGTTAAATAAAACGTAATATACAAAAAATATTTAAAATTCAATAAATAATAATATGAATACTTTTGAGAAGATTTTTCCAAAGACATTTTTATGTGAACTAAAACACAGTCTGCATAGGAATAAATAAAAAAAGACATGATAATAACAATGACAGATTCAAATAAGCACGTTATGTTAGTGTATATATCACGCCAGTCCAGATCAAATAAATCAGAGGCTCGATGAAGCGGTTGATTGCTCACTTTTGCACTTGAATGACCGTGAATAATATTTAAATTGCAGTTCAAAAGGTTTTGACGGCAATTTGACACTGAACCAGATGACTTCCATTATTTCCTACTGGGGGGGAAAACAATCAAATAATCCCTCAAATCACCTGCAGCCACACACCTACGTCTTATTTTATTGTCTTGTTGCTAGGGAACGGTTGCTATGTTGACGCCATTGATCGAGTGATTAACAGGTCCACAGGACATGGCTCAACCGGATACAAGCCCTCGGGCCTGTGCAAACACCCCGTGGGAAAAAGTGCAACAAAAGAGCAACTGTCCAGTGACAAGACACTATATGATAGATTTATTACATTAAATGTTAACACGCGTAACACACCTTGTCCACACGAATACGTTGAGATTTGGAGCAAGCAACCATATTTGCTGACAAAAACTCAAGCTATCTAAAGGAAGCACAAACATGTGATTTCTTCCAACCAATCAGTGAAGAAAGGTAATAAAAAAGAGGAAATTATTTCTATGCGTAATATACCATTTTGAGAAAATCATACCGACTCGCAATTCGACCCAACAGTCCAGAAAGTTGGGTTGAATTGACCCTATATGTACACAACATATATAAAATAATGATTAATATATATATAATGATGATATATTAAAATAATTTATTACAAAAAATATATATATACAATCATCTTAATAAATAGGTTATATAGTAATAATAATAATAAAAAAAACTTAAGTACAGACATAAGATGAAATAAATAAAATACTGTAAACATAACTAGAAAAAAGGACATAATAAATACTATACTGAGAAAAAGACAACACAAATAATTTTTTTTTAATAAAAACATAAATCCATAAAAAAATATGTATTTAAAGAAAGCAGTAAAAATAAAATAAAAGAAAAAGAAAAAAGAAAAAAATGAAACACAATATATAATTTACTACTACTACTACTGCTACTAATAATGATAATAATAATAATAATAATGATAATAATAATAACAATAATAATAATAATGATAATAACAATAACAATAACAATAACAATAATAATAATAATGATAATAATAATAATAATAATAATAATAATTATTATTATTATTGTTATAATAATGCTACTAATAATAATATTATTATTATTGGTATTGTTAATACTATGTAAAGGTAAATAAATTGAGTAAATAAAGCACTTAAACATTTAAAAAAATATATAATAAAAAACAATTAAAATAATCTTCTCAATTATATGAATAGAATCCCTAAAGCACTACATAAAATAATAATCTACCAAGTAAATAAACACCATTATTTTTTTGTTAAAAAAATAACTAAAAAGTCATCAAAAAATAAAAAATAGTATAAACATATTTTATATTTTAACTAAATAAAATTCAGCAAACTATAAATAAAATAAAAAATATAATAAATAATAATATATTAATAAATAATAAAATAATAAATAAAATAAAAATTCACGAGCACACCAAACAGCCCTCATGATTCTAATGAGCATGTAATGTTGCCGTGTTTGCATGTGTTCTGTGCATATAAAACGATTGAGCGCCTTCCCCCCCGCCCCCTCAAAGGAGACAATTGCCTTCATTAAAAGTGAAAGCGTGGGTAACGAAAAGGTGCTGTGAAAAGTTCCCTAACAGGTTGCACAAACAGCAGAGGAGGGGCCCCTCCCTGCAAGGCCCCCGCCAAGGCAAACAATAAAAAGACAGAACCAGCCAGCCCGACTGGGAGGCGCAACCCTCTGTCATTTTGTTTGCTCAGAGTCCATCCTCATACTACCCACTGACCCGCCACCCCGCCACCCCTCCCCGTCCTGGAATGACGGTACACGTGCTCCCACTGTACGCCTGCTCTTGCTCGCAGTGGCCAGCCCCTAATTACAACGTGGAGAGGATCTAAGGAGGATGTGCCACATAGACATAGGGTGGGGTGGGGTGGGTTGGCGCGGTGGCCGCGGCTTCCGCACTGTCAACGACGTTTCTTCAGCCACACGCCCTTGCTATGCTTTTAGCCACTAGGGCGGCGACTCGTCTTATTTAATCATCACACTATAATAAATATAAAACGCTCATTGGAACTCGGACTCACTTTCTTGGCGACGTCGCTAGGCCCAATCCACAAGGCTCGATCGTAACTGTGCCGTAAGACAGTGAAAAATATTGTTAGCCTATTAGCATAGTTGTCCATTTAACTTGTCATTGTAATATGCAAAGGTTAAATTGAGACAATTGGACTCTTCTGATTTGTTTGGGCAGTTATGCTATTAGGCTAACGAAGTGGTACATGCAAGCCACTCCCACAAACGGCCAACAGAAAGTTATACAATGGCACTATAAGAATGTTGAGGCATACCGTGAATAATTATAAACCTTTTTGTTGGGTTAACTGCAGGACTCAGTCACCATCCCCAGGATGGTGAGGGAACAACATATAATTGATTTCACAATGTAATCATAACTCTGTGTTGATTATAAAATGCTCATCAGAACATAGATTAAATAAATTGCCCTTTCTTTGTATCAGAGAAGCCTCTTGTCACCATGCAGAATTCACATGGCTTATTCCTAACTGCCAAAGTAATATTTAAAAAATCACTACTCTGCATTAAATATAAAATGCATATCAGAGCATTTTTTTTGCACATTTATCGCAGAGACCTAAAACAAGGGTTTTTATTAATCAAAAACAAAAAACGACAACAAAGACAATTATTTCTTTTTTTATACAATCAACTGCTTCAATCTTTTAAATTCACATTGTGTATAGCAGCAAACTGTATTTTCTTGTTTATAAATTTTCAGTGGGGCAGTTTCAAACAAATATCAATTTCAGTTGAAACTTAGTAGTCTTGAATGCATATATGGTCCTTTCGCAAAGCTAATTTGTTTTTGTTTTTTAAAATGATAAGATGTACTGTAATGTAATTTTGAGAACATTTATTGTGCATACCTTAAATGTCAAAATCAAATCTTAGGACTCTATTGTGAATACAGACAAATAACATAAATATAAATATGTTACACTCTAGGCTACTAATATACTTGTAAAGCTTATAGGCCACTCCTCTTGGCTGATGTATACCATAATGGAACTTAATTCATTTCTAGTTTAGGCATCTGTTCAGCGAGTATGATTCCAGACACTTATTAATTTGCCTATTTTGCTGTTCAAAGTTAGATGTGTGAAACGTGTTCTCAATCACACAAGCATTTAATTCTGGTGTGAAACAATAACCTTTAGGTTATCTTAGCAATTAGCGTTACTTACTACTTTCAACGTAATCCCTCCGTGAGAACGATACTTGTAGTGAACGCAGTTTATTCGCCGCCATGAAGACTGACTTTATAACAACTCCGCAATGTTTTAGCAGCATTAGTGGCCAGCTGAAGCTTGTTGCTAGCTAGCTAGCTTGACTCGACCTCTGACTATAGGTGTAGTTTCTTAGCGTGTGCAGCCCAGTTTTCCGTCTCAGCAGTTCAATTATTGGAAAAACTCCAAAGACTGTGAATCCTAGTTTTGCTATTCAATGTGTTTTGATGAACCTTGCATATGGGAATGTAGCAACGTAGATGAATTTCTCGGATTTTTTTCTTCTTCTGTCTTCGTCACATCACATTGGTTGATGTAGCCACTTGTTGCTAAGCATAATTTATGGGACGCAATCATAGACGCCCCTTTGCCCATTTTTGGGAAGTATAGCCTAGTTATCGTTTTTTTTTTTTGGAGGTCAATTCACAAAAAAACGATTTTACACCAGTGATGCTGTCTATGCTGTTTCCAAGGCAACTTATGGGGCTCAACTAAGGGCACAGCCGCACAGCACAACAGATGAAGGACAGGGACAGTCAAGTGGAAGTCAGACGTTTCTAGACATCCGCTGGGCTTATTAAGCCACACACATTCTGTACTAATTTCCTTATATTGTTCTATTATGCTTACTGGCTTGTTTGGGGCACCACCTTACTTGCCCCAAACACAACCCTCCATATAACGTGAGATTCATGGTGACAATCTAACTTATTAAAGCGACCCGCCCTCACGTCCGCCAGTGTGTCACCTCCACCTCTCCCTCCTCATCACCACCACGAGGTCCTGACACTGGTCGGCCAGGCCCCGCAAATCATCCGGCCGTGTCACAAGCAGACGCTGGTTTTGGGCTTAAATGACTAAAACGCTGTCAGGCCAGTGCAGGAAATCATTCATTACGAGGCAAAAGTTGACGGCGAGGGGCCAAACAAGCCCGTTGTTGCTCGCCCCACCTTATTAAAAGAACATTGAGCGGCTGTGAAAGTTTTCTGTGCACAAATTGCTGTCAATCACATCCCAGTTAGGTTTAAAAGTGGACGTTTGCAGCTTAATCTACTGGTTAATTGGACCGCAAAAAACACTAAACATGAATGGCTTTATTGGCTTGTGACAGTCAAAATATTGTGAAATTAGCAATAGCATGGAAATAATGATCAAGTTACTTCAATCCAGTCAGACATTTTTTTCTTCTTAACACTAATAACTTTGTGTCAAACAGAAGTAGCCTGTAAAATTAGAGCAATAAGAGTCACACTAATAAGTACGTAGCGTGCCAATTTAAATCCTTTTCAGCATCTATCTCTAATTTTAAAAACAAGTTATCATAAGGTTCATATAACGTGAAATAATGTGACTTGGTGATAGAAAAGCAACAATCACCAAAGTAATAAAAAAAAAATTTAAACAATTTTGAACTGTTGAAATTTAAATAATAAAAGACATAGAATTGTAATTAAAAAAATAGGAGAATAGAAATAACAAAATCAAACCCAACTCATGAACATCTTTGCCCCCCGTCGAGGCGGCATGAACTTAACTAAATGCGTGCGCCACACACACACGTGTTCTCCACCACGCTCGTTCACGCCGACTATCACACAAACAAACCGCAAAAAAACACACAGACTCAAAAACTCTTGCGCTCTATCACCTTACCTCGCTTGTCTTTTTATCCAGTCCCGACTAGTGTGAACTTCTGGCTGCCCTTTCGTGACCTCTCAGCATTTCCCCCTTTTCGACTGCCAATCAATCAGTCTCAAGCTCCCATTCATAAAAATGTACAACAAGAAAAATAAGCCAGTGAGGAGAATCCAAAAGCGAAGCAGCCGTTTAGCGCAGGTTGTTGAGTCTGTGTGTTGTTAAGAGGCAAGCATGGGACTCAGGTTGTGTGTGTGAGTGTGTGTGTGAAAGGAGCGCTGGGGAGAGGAAAGGGAGGGGAGGGCCGAGCAGCAGCACTGCGCTGCGGAGATGTCGCACCGCTAGTTTTTATAGCAGGGTGGGTAGCTGCAAGATAATAATACCCCATCCTCCTCCACAACACAAGTGTATGTGCACCGTGTAATAAGCCCCATGGCGCAGACACCCTCTGATTTAGGTCAGACAAAAATGAATTTTTAGTGGTGTTCGAGGGGACCGGGGGCAAAGGAACTCCGAGGGGTTGTTTGGGGAGATGGAGGGAGGCGGCCGAAGGAGAGAAAAAAAAAAAAGAGAAGGCGAGTGAGATTTAGCTGGACTGGGATGTCTGACAGCATAGAGACGGAAACACAACTGTAATTTAAAAGTACTTTGTTGGAATGTTTTATGACAATGCTACACAATCTTTCTTTTATCTTTCTTTTGGTCATTTTGAAATGACATGTTTAAATGTGATGCAAAGAAAATTAATTGAATAAAGTGGTCTCCAACATACGAGCCGTCACTTATGAGCAAAAATGTTCGTTTTGAATGCTAGCTATTAACCTTGCTCCACAAGATGAATTCTCGCGGTATTTGTGAGTTCACGCACTCCCGAGAATTCATCTTGTACCGAGCCTGTTCATTTCCAACGATCCGAACCACCCAATCACAGAGCGTCATTGTGCTTGGGGCGTGATATGCAGCTGTGACGAAACATTGTGGAGAACTCCTTTGCGTGAATCACAATATCAATCTGGCTATTAGCTAACTATGGCGGTAGCGAAAAATCCTTCAGAGTCCAAGTTATACTTGTTTCAAGATGTTTACTCCAACTCCAAACCACATTAACTTTCTTGTGAAAGTCTGCTAGCTTAATGCTAACACACAATGCAAGACACTATAGATGGGCTAACAAAACTAGAATTGATATTGAAGTACAATTTTAACACGAGCAACAGCAACACAAATCAAATACATCTGTAGTATATCTGTATGTATTATACTGCTCCCTGGTGGCCAATGTGTGCACACCAGAATGAGCAGCACAATGCCCGTTGAATTATTATGATGCATAAATTGTTTTATTCTAAGTCATAACTCCCAGCCATTTTCAAAGAAGCAACCCCCTTCGCTACCGGCTGTTTTACTGGATTTTGACTGATTTTGCAAGGCCCACAGAATAATTGTCCAATTGCTATAAAAACATAGAAACTACCAAAAGAAAAATTTGAGTATTTACTTTCATCAGGAAAAATATTTCTATCTGTTTCCGTTTTGCAGCAATTAGCATTATAATATAGCTAAGTTTTATCATTATTCACAAATCTGTTTAAAACACTGGGGAAAAGAGCCTTTTTGCAACATGGCCCTGGTTGATCTCTTATACTCTGCTGCCACCTGCTGGCCATTTTTGTAATACTTACCATTGCTTTGCAGTTCAGAAGCTGCATCAAGTCCTTCTGTATGCTCTAGTACAGAGTTCACCAATTCCGGTCCTCGAGTTTCAGAGTCCTGCAGGTTTGAGATGTTTCCGCCTAACAACACACCTGATACTAAAGATCAGGATCGATACCAGAGCTGAATCAGGTGTGCTAGTGGGTGGAAACATCTAAACCCTGCCGAATTGGTGAACCCAGCTCTAGCATAAAAAAAACATTTTAAAAAACAACAACATATAAATACGTGTTTGGGACCATGGCAATATTTCATATAGAACGATTTTATAGGTTTTTGGGAGCAAATGAGTTAAAAATGTTAAAATTTTTGTTGTTGCTGTTTTCTTGGGGGCTGGAACATATTAATTGCATTTCCATTCATTTCAATAGGAAAGCACAAGAGTTACAAGAGTGATAAATAAACAAATTGAACTTCAAGGTGCTGTTGTATCATTTTAAAGTTAGGACTGCAGATTAGGGATTAGTGTTGAGTTTAGCCTAGCATTAGCACTTAGCATTTTAGTTGTATGGTTTGGGGTAAGTGTAAGGGTTAGGGGCAAGGGGTAAAGGTTACCACTAGAGTTCCGTTTCAGGGTTGAGAGTAGGATTTGGGTTGGATTTAGTGGTTATAGTTCAGGGTTAGGTGCAGGAATAGGTTTAAGATTAGGAGTTCGGTTCAAAAGGGTTAAGGTTGGGGTTAGGGCAGATGGTATCTTGGACACTTGATGAAACAAAACACACTCAACGTTATCACAGCAGAGTGCGGTTGAACTGAAACAAAACTGTCAAGTGTGAACATGCCTGAGATATTTCTTTGTGTCCAGTAGCACTGATACAGTGTGACCGTGGTCCAGCTGGCCGGCACAAAACAACACAAGACGAGCCCACTTCCCCTCCGCGGCAGAGCCCCGCGCTCCTGCTGAGTGACACTGCTGCGGCCGGCTCACACTGGCATCCAGTATATATAAACGGAGGGTTAGCCACTAACTGCTAGCAGGCCAGACGGACAGAAAAACAACATAAGACGGCCCGGCTATTCTCGCGCCCTAAGTGGCACCTGCGTTGAGCGCCTTCTTATGAACCCACACCCGCTTGGGGGTTTAATGGCGCCATCGACCTGTGTGTCACTTTGACGCTGGATGTGTTCACTTCCCGCTGGACCAATCAGGATGCTGCAAAACAAGAAAGCGGCCAGACTTAAATGACGGTCGGCCATCGTTGTCGTCATGAGGTGAGGAGGTCAGGACGGGCCAGACAAGGAAGTAGTGGACTGGATATTATGTGACATTGCTGCTCGTTTGCAGCGTTGACCTCCAACACCTGGCTGTTACTGTACAGGTCACATGACTACTGTGCCGCAGGAGAGCAAACAATTTTCTCCAAAAATCGCTACTTCGCAGAAGAACAAAAAATCATCTCGCTTGAGTTCCCAATCTTTCAAGTTGGTATTACACTTTATACTGCTGTCATACAGTTGAACCTTCATTTAATGGACTAATTGGGTGAAAGGGTTGTATGTTAAAATCAAATAACTTTTTTCATGGCCTGAAAATGCTCAGTGCAAACTAGTATTGTAAATACTGTATATGTAAAGAAAAAAGCTTGAAACCGTTTGAAATGTTTTCAAATTTATCCAAACTTATGTTGTCGGCGCTTTGGGGGAAGATAATGGCGTGCATCAGGTCACATTTATGAGCCACAATGTTAGCCCTTCTGTTTTACAATTAGAGGCCATTAATAAGGGCTGTACTATACTAAAAATAGTAAGTTCAAGATACATGCACACGACTGGCGCCCAGGGTGATTATAGTTGTGGAATTTTATGATGATAATAATAATAATAAAAATAATAATAATAACACTAATAATAATAATAATAATAATAATAATAATAATAATAATAATAATAATAATAATAACAACAATAATAATAATAATAATAATAATAATGCATTGGATTTATCTAGCGCTTTTCTATCTAATCATTATAGTTAGTTTTGATTTTGTTTTGAGTTTAGTTTTTTTTAAATTTAATTAGTTTTAATTAGTTTTCAGGTTATTTAAAAAAATACATAGTTTTAGTTGGTTTTTGGTATTAGTTTTCGTTTTAAATAAATGTGTATTACTAGTGTGCAAGATTGAATACATTCCATGGTAATTTGAAAAAAGTAACACACTTCTTACCTAGTGTTGCGATTCAGCTGAATTAAACAAAAAAAGCAGGTGTGCCACATAGGCACACTTTTTTGCCTGCTCTAGTCTACTGTAGGGCGCTGAGCAATGCCAAAACAAAACAAAAATAATTCAATACTTGACCAATGCAAACAGCTGCGTTACGTCATCTTTACAAACCGTTTTCACTCTGAATTGGCTCAGTGGAACAGGAAATGATTGGTTGCCAGCATGCCCATATTTGGAAGTGCGGACGTAGCAGTCCACCAGGAAGTAGAACATTTGATGCTGGTTAGACCGCACCTCAACGAGATGATTAAGTTCATTGTTGCAAAAGAAAGTCCTTGTTTTGCTCATTACAAGAAGAAGCAGTAGCGAAAAACTAATGGCTCGGCAGGAACTCGGATAGTTGAACCAAATCGTTACTTGTCCGCCACTGAGTTTCCAATTTGAGTGCACTTGCCACGCCCAGTAACGCCCCACAGAATGAATGGGGTTTGACAATGGCGCGCTGCGCCCTGCTAATTGCAGTATGAAAAGGGTTTAAGGGGCATTATGTAAGTAAGAATAAAGCAATGAGCTGACTAAGCAGTTTAATAGGCGGAAATGAATCTGCATTTTTAACAATAACCAAATGTGACTAAAATAACCTTTTTCCCTCTTTTTTTTCTCTAGATAAGATCTAGACTTTAATATCAGATGAGGTTTGATTATTAGTTACTATTACTATTAGGTTTGATCTGTGAATTTTTTATTTTTTTTACCATATTTAGACATATGCTTTTCTTTAGGCTACAATTGACACGAGGCAAGTGTGACGACAACCATGGAACAGGAAATGGAACCTATCGTTGGACAACATTCAGCGAAAGGTAAGCAGACGTCACAAGAATTCTGCTTAGTCAGCATTTAGAGATGAACTCCACAGGTGTGTCGGAGCGTATTCTTTGGCTTGTTTTTGCATCCATGTGTGTGCGCGCGCGCGCGAGTCGAATGAGGGCTAACGAGGACTAGACCTCGCCATAGTGGGACAGCCTCCGTCTGCCTTCAGGTACCGTGTGTGTGCGCGCATGTGTGTGTCAGCTGGAGAGCCCCGAGGCTCCATGGCACCTCCTAATTAAAAGCAGTCAGGCTGCAGGGCAGGCCAGACACATGTCTGTCAACACACACACACACTTAGGCAGCGCTCACACATGCGCAAGGTGTGAGGTACAGGTCAACTATTTTGGGCCCAAGTAAGAGACCCCCCCCCCCCCCCCCCTATCAACCACCCACCCCCGCACAGATCAAGCAGATAAATGTTTTTTTTGTGTGCCGTTACTTGCTTTGGATGCGATGTCGACCAATTGGGACCACTCTGTTGATTACCTCCACCAAGGAAACTTTAATTTGTAAGCAGGTTTACATGGAATCTATGTAACCACGAAACAGCAAGATGCTCGCAGCCAAGTAGAAAATGAACACCCTTTCGTTTAAGCACAATTAAAGCGCGTGTTAAACTACTAATTTGCCTACAGTATATAATTTGGGAATGATCATGTTATTAACTAATTAGCTTACTTTTACTACAAGCCACAAAACGTGAAGTGAAAGGATAAATGTGGCCAACAGGAAGTTGATTTGTAGCAATTAGCAGGATGTTTCGGTGCGAATCTGGATCGTTGTTAGATTTCTATTTAGTAAGAAACGCAAATTTCAAAAGTGGCCTTGGGGGAGGTCTGTGTTTTTAGTTATAGGGCACCCATTGAACTATGATACTTTGACTTGTATAATTAGTACCCAATGAAAATATTATTTTTGAACAACAACTGTTTAAAATCACATTTATTTATGTTTTACACTTTCAAATTTCTAATGCTGATCAGTAGTAAAATATGTCATGCTCGTCCCCGTAGACCTGCAATGTTAGCGTACGACACAATTGGGATAGAAACTGAAAAAAATCAAGAAGACGCCGGATCCGAGCATAGCCCAAACTCCAGCTCAGACATGCATGAGCTTGACACAGAGGCTGCAGTTGCGCTTTAGGCCAGAGGTGGCAGCTGCAAGCACAAACTCCACAATGCACCTTTAAGCCTTTTTCTCACCATATAGTGCGCTCTTAAGTTTACATAGCCCTATAGGGTATGTAAACTTTCAAGCACAACCACATGCTCATCTTTAAAGGAGCACAGATTGCACAGACTCATTGTTCCTTTCTCATTTCCCCTTTTTTCCATGTAAGAAATTGGAGGCGCTAAGTAGCGAACCGCCAGGCTTCCCGTCCTGTCTCTGTTGGTCACTCTTATTTTTCGTGTTCCTCAGGCTCGGGTTGTGACTGCAAAGACAAATTATTTTGTGTGTTTTTACATACTTTGCCAATAATATATATTGTATATTATTTATTTTTGATTTAGTTGTTTATGTATAATTGACTTCACAAGTTCATTAGTGACCAAATGTGGTTCCTTGCCCATTCTTAGTATTGTTGCGCCTTGGCGGAGGTCTTGTCGGAAACAGCAGCAGAATGTTGACACTGACGTGTTACCTGTCTACGTTTAAGGTGTTGCTGTAAATGCTAACATGCTAACTGGCGCTAGCGGGGGGCCAGGTGGGCGGATCATAGTGTGCGGACATGGGGTGGCAGGAGCGGGCCGAGCGAGGCCATCCCACACACCCGTTCACGTGCTCTACTTTCAGGTGGGTGGACCCATTTATTCACGCCGCAGCTTTCTTCTACAAAGCGTTATGAAACCATGCTTGTTTTTATGCCTCCCTCTTCTTCTTCTTCTTCTTCTATGCGACAACCCAGCTTGGTTCTACGTTTAATAAACTACATGCAAATAATGTGTAAAATACTAGTCGTTAACAAAAAACAGGCAAGTAGCCTATAAATCAATGACAAAAATAATAAATAATCAGATTGAATACGTATGAGTAATAAATAAATAAATAATAATAAATAAATAATAGTTATGCATAAAAGTATAAATAAATAAATAAATAATAGTTGTTAACAACAGGCAAGTGTATGTCGATGAAAATAAATAATGAAGTCAATAATCTGATTAAATACATATGAGTACATGTAGTTGAAGAAACTACGAATAAATTGAATTGCATTTCTGTTCATTAATAAAGTTAAAATTAATTTAATGCAGTTGTTTATATAATTGAATTTGTAGTTTAAGGAATTTATAATTAAAAAAATACAGACAAGTACATGAAGTTTAAGAAACCCAAGTACAAAATAAATGAAATACAGATAAAACCATGTAGTTACGTAACTACTGAATTAACTACTAATGTAATTGAGTTAAATTAAAACTGTATGATTACATTTATTTGAAAAAAATAGTAAATTTATATTTTAAGAAACACATAAAATAAAGTAAAATTAAATATTCAAATCTTCAATTTATAGAATTATTATTATTTTTTTAAATAACAGAGTGACAAGTATATAGAGAAAAAACCTACTTTGATTTTTTTTAGGGTGGGGGGTGTTATTCACAGTTTTTTTTTTTTTTTTTTTGCAAAATAATTCACCAACTAAAATAACACTTTGACAATTGCTTTCAACAGGACGGGAAAAGTCATTGTAACTTTACAGCCCAACCCATCTGAAGTTTCCATTGCATGTTACTAAATCAGTCAAAATATTCCCAGTATGCTATTGGGAAATAGTGACGATGTTGAGGAGATACTGTAACGACATCTCAATCGGCCGACCTACACGCAAGCTCTCGCCTCCCAGTCAGCTGCTGCGATTTTTAGAGAGGAATGCGGGTGTACACAAATCCAAGCTTTTGGGGAGGGAGGCAGGCAGGGCCCGGGCCTCCCACCCACAACAGCCTCTTCAAGCTTCCGCCCATATATCCTCTATTCATCGGCTTAGTCAGCCAGCCAGCCCCACTCGGCACAAGCAACCTGGACTTCACTCCTGTACGGGGGAGGAGAAGGCCGACACGCATGCTCACGCACGCATAAACATAACTGTTGGAGACATGCTAAGACACACTCGTGCTACTGTATGTCCACACTTACATTGTGAATCATGAAAAAAAAACATTTTTTCACCCACTATGAGCTGAAAAGAACTGTCATTCCATTTTAAAGATTGCATTTTAATTGTAGCAAGTGCATGCTACTTATCGTCCAATAATGTCCAATCAGAGACGGGAGATGCGTTAAAAGGTTATATTAAAAACAAGGTTCGAATTGAGGAATAGTGAGATCACACGTGGAATTTGGCATTTTAAGTTAACAAAACAAAAAAATTGAACAGCAACTAGCATTGGCGCAAAAAGGAGATAAAGTAATCAACTTTGATTGGAAAAAAAAAACTGTCACTTGTTGCTAGGCAGAGTTCACCTCACAGGTCGATGAAATAGAAGCTAAATTATATGCACTAACTTTTTTTTAAAGCATACAATGAGAATTGTAAGTCAAATGTATCTGTATTCATTTTTATTATTGCTACTCTGTATTAACTATAAAAAAAATAACATTGCCATGCGAGACCTTGCCAAATCTCACAAGACTTCAACAAACCTTGTGAGTGCATGATAACAAGGTGCCTCATAATGTCATCAAAGGATAAGCATGGATTATTTATTTTTTTAGCACTTTAGCCAAAACATTTGTTTTTATCAAAAATAACAACACCGAATTTGCTCCCATTCATATTTACTGCGACACACCTGAACGATTGCAGCGCAGCGTGACATGTCAAACAGTGAGAGGATCTCGTGTCGCAGACGATTGCCAACAAAGATTGTGCAAACATGAGTGCAACACGCCTCTGGTGATGTTTGCCCAAGACAAAAGTTCAGCGCGGCTCAGCTCGAATTCCCATCATCCCACTGAGCTCCATCATAGCGTGTGTACAGTATGTGTGCGACTGTAGAGTAGGTGCGGTTGTGTCTACTGACGATGTCCTCAAATGACCTCCACTGAGACACACCTTCACTGTTCTTCCTCTCACATGTCACAAGTACGCCCACTTCATTAGGCACCTGCACGATCTCATGAGGTGAGGGTTAAAAAAATATTTTAAAGATGATAAGATGATTCAGAGGGATTTTCCCACACTGGTGTCAAATTTATGAATGAAATACGATAAATAAATGCGTCTTGTTCAGATCAACACCTGCGCCCCAACTTAGACCTGCTTTTAAAATCTAGTCTACTTTTGGTCACGGAGAAATGGGCGTGCAATAGAATACACCGGGCACGAAAATGAAGAAACGCCAAACACATTTGTGCCTGTCTATGAAAATTGGGCCCAAAAGTGGCACCAAATTGTGTGAGATGCACAAGAATCAATTCAAGAATTGACAAAGTTAAGTTAAGTTAAGTAAGACCAGTTTAATAAAATTTGGTGAAGTCAAATAACGGAACACCAAGTACAGTTGTGCTCATAAGTTTACATACTGCTCATAGGTTGAGCAGAACTGTAAATGTCCAAAAGCTGAATGTCGCTGAGTGGCACAAAATTGCTTTGAATCGTCACCAAAATTCACATGCACATTTCTACTCAAATCCACTTCAACCTCTGAAAATATCAAAAAAAATTGCCACAGTATTTTGGATTTTATGGGCATGAAGCCTTTTTCTCACTATTCAGTTATGCTTTTTTTGTTTACATACCCCCTAACACAAAGTCAAGACAAGTAAAGTAACACCAATAAAGTTAAACTACTGTCAAGTAAAGTCATGCATAGGAGAGTAAATTTAAGTAGAGAAAATCTAAGTCACATGATGCCAAAAAAAGTCAAGTAATGGCAAATAAAATAAAATGAAGTCAGTGCAAGTCATGTGATGTAAACGTAGTGACGTAAACATCCCATATGTGTGTGTGTTTTCTTTGTTGCTTTTTTTTTTTTTTTAAAATCAGGTGACACTAATAATTTGAATGGCAACTAGACGTGATGACATCATCTATTACGATAAGCAAGCGTGTTCTTGGAAATGCAAAAAATAAATAAATTAATAAAAATAGGGAGTTTAACTTAACTTCCCGTAGGAGAGACGTAACAAGGTTACATAATGTATTACTGTCATATTAATAATAGATGTGACCAACACACACGCACACACACACACACACACGCCCACACACGCACGCACGCACGCACGAAGCGCTGCTATTGGCTGACATATGCTGCACATTGTGAACCTCTGCATTAAATAAGTATGAGGCCTCCCAAACACACATCCTCGACAACAATGGCAAGCCCTCGCCTTCGCACTGATTGGACACTTTGCTCAATATATAAACAATTAAGATAAAAACACTAAAACATATTTAAAAAGACACTGACCTTTCCCCAAATAGATAACTCTTTGATTCACTTCCTCTGCTCAGTGCTCGTTCAGGAAGTCTGACACTCACTCACTCAAGTCAAGAGTGAAAGAGGAGGAGATTTCAGGGGTGAGTGAGAGAAAAGGTAGCGCTGTAAAAAAAGAAAAAAAAAGAAAAAGCTGTTATCTTAGAAACATAACATAACAAAAAAGAAGTGCTACACCCAACTAGGTCCTCCCTCCTCCTCCTCCTTCAAAACCAAAACTATTTGGCAGCCTTCCACTACAAGTCCACCTGTGCTCAGGGGTAAGGGTGTGACACGCACACACATGCCAAAACTTAGCCCCCGGGGGGGCTGCTAATGGGAGGCTGGTTACAGCTAAGGAGAAAGTGATGACTCATGATTGCACACTGATAGTTTAATAATCTTAATATATTGTAATATGGTGTTTAATACAGAAGCAGGGAGTATTTCTAGGTCTAGTATGACAAAAACACGCCTGCTAGTTTTTAACTATTTAGTATTTAAACTAAAAAGGAAAAGCTTTGTACTTACTCCATTTACCATTATGATCAAATTGGACTTTTAATTTTTAGGACGTTAAATTTTTTGGACTTTTAATTTTTTGGACTTTTAATTTTTTGGACTTTTAATTTTTTGGACTTAATTTTTTGGACTATGACGTGTTTTTCGGCAAAAGTACAATTAGTAACCCATTTGAATAGATTTGGGATTCAATGGTTAAGGTACCGTCTGACATTTTCCGTTCAAAACTGACGCTCGAGGAAGCCGAGGACAGCAGCCAACCAGGAACAAGCGGGAAACCAGTCCACCAATCAGGAGCGGGGGTTCGCACCGCCAAATTAAGGGCCACATTTGATTTTGAAATGGACAACGGGCCAGGTCATTTGTAATGTGTTTTTTTTTTCTTAAATGTCTAATGTAAAATATTTAAAATGGTCTAACTACATTAGAATGTCGCTTCGGAATTAATAAAAAATAGTACAAATGAACAACAACAACAAAAGGCTATTTAAATGCCACAAAGTGTAAAAGTGTAAAATGATGGTGATTTTTGACTTTTTTCCATACATTTTGTTTGAATTTGGGGGTGTTTGACATCATTTAAAAGAAAAATAAATCTAGAATACACACCGAGGTGTTACATTGCGGTTGTTGTCCACCGGGAAGTCTAGAATGGATTGTTGGGATTGTGTTGAATAAGCACGTCTAACCTGTGTTTTTGCAGGTTACTTATGTGCCATAACCTTATTAAAATGGCACCAAAAAAAAGAGAGGGATCCTCAGGGTCGACAAGTGTGACTCACGTTTGAAGCAGACATTCACGCCAAACTGGCAGCAGGGGAGGAAGGACAATGCTGTACGTGCAAAATTCCCATCAAGTGTCACAACAACAAACACGAGAAAACACAAGCAAGTGTTTCGACAAATCATTAGCTTCACCTGCTCCACCTCACGACATCAAAAAATTATATAACTAATATGCTTGTTATTGTGCTGCGCATCACGCCAAGCTGTTCCTAATAATCTGACAACAACAAATCAAGGCAGCGCCCACATGCTGCTGCCGCTTTCACGCGGCCACCTGTGGAGTGGGAGTGGGAGTTGCCATCTCCATCCACCAAATGTGTCCATTTATGTATTTTTTCTTCCCCACTCCTTTTCTTTATTTTGTGTTGGCAGGTTGGCTCTCATCTGCCCGCCGACGCGTGTTCTTCATATAAGCAACAAAGCCAGCAAAGGCGTGATATTACCGCAACTGAGTGCCGTCAATTAGTTGCCTGACGGTGACAATTGCTTTCAACACAACACGGCAGGAGAAGTGAGGGTGTTAGCCCCCCCTGTAGTGGTATTGGGGGATTTCCAATGGAATGGAATGGGATTTACTGTACATGAGATAAAAGTGGATAATCAAAATGACAGTTTTGCAGCTTCTTCATCAGACTGCAGTATTAGTTTGGTCCATTTGAGGCCGTTCATACAGAACAGTGACACAGGGGAAAATAAACTACAACAAAAAAAACTAGACAGAGCTGTCTGGTTAGCTAGGTGTTAGAGTAGACAATATTAAGTATTGTACTCTTTGCGTGTTCAATTAACTGAATGGTGAGATTCTGTTGAAGAAGTTCCTTTGCAAAGGTTTTAATTACCAGAAGCTTCTGGTCCACATAGACAAACCATCCAAGCGATGTCTCTGTTCAAATGTGTCCCTCTCTCCAGCTCACATCGTTATTTATTCACAAAAAGGGTTCAGAAAAAGGTCAGCCCACAACACACCTGGTTACAACTGAATACAAGAGAATCCGTTCCCATGGGTATAAATCAGATTAAAAGAATACAATAATAATAAGCCTGACTCCCTTCCGACACAGCAAAATCCCCGGAACCTCCCTTTAGATTACGAATGAATAGACAGACCCGTTGCTCTTTCTCATGAAAGTAACACAGATAAGAATATAGGTCTATTCATACAGCCATACTGAGTTAACATAATTATAAACGGCTAAAATATAATTTAAAACTGAAAAACAATGTTAATAACTTAACAATCCCTCATTTGAGCTCTTGAGAGCTCAACACATTAAAACATTTTTTTTCAATGGTTGTGTGGTAAAAATAATTATCCTTAAAACATCCCTTTAGCAGAAGAGGAGGTAGTTTAGCAATCATATGACATTAAAAAACAATTTGATACATTTAAAAGATTTTTAGTGGAATAAGCATAGCATATGTGAGGCTTAACATAAAATGTTGTTCATTAAAAAGTGTCGCAATGTATCGGCAGACGAATATGTGTTCTTTGAAGCCATCTTGTGATGAAGTTCTTTGAAGGTCTTTTTTTTTTTTTTTTTTTTAATGAAAAGAGTGTCGCAATAGTTCGTCTCTTCTTTAAGAATTTGGGGTAGACTACCCAAATTCTTCGATTTGTCACCTGGGATTATTCTGCCCAAAATGTGACTGATCAAAGGAATGATTGCCCAAGAAAAGGCACTTGCTCTTGATCCGTTGACTGATGTCCTCAAACGGCAGCTCCGGAACCGGGCACGGATTCAGCTGACGTGGCTCCAGGTCGGAGGTGATAAGATTGATGCTCCAGTTGTGGAATTTCTTTCCTTTCAACCTGAGAGCATCAGTTGATGAGATGGCCGAGCCTGGCACATCTCCTTTCCAGTTGTGGAATTTCTCCTCATCAACCCCCTGGGGCCGTTCTCCTGAGTGCAGAAACTTTTCATTTTTAGTTTCTCATAAACTCACATAAATTTTATTTGGAGGAAAAAACCCTGATAGTTTTTGTTAGTTGGGATTAGTAAATGTTATTTGATTAAGATCCGTAGGTCCTGTGCTGTTGGAACAGGAAAAGATCTATTTTTGTGACATTAAAATAGAGCCCAGCCCTTGATTGAGTTGAATGACATTCGCTCATTCATTAATATAAGACAGAGCTTGTAAATATTTATCTTTCAAATAGGTTTTGTTCAATAATAGGTAATTTTTTTACCATGACTTAATTTGTTCTAAATTTGCATAACTGTGCCTTTCATATCTCTTATTCTCTTCCCAGAATCCCATGACCGGCCGAATCCTGGCATGCTGGGAAAAACTCACATATATTCATATTATCTATACTCTTTTGCAAACACTGGGCTCCAAACATTACATTTTTCAAATATGATTCTGAGATAAAAGATATAATATAATATAATTACCTTCATTCGGCGAATATGCATTATTGTCCTTGCTTGCTTCAGACTTACTTTGCGATCGATTTCCTCTGATAGATTTCTTCAAACTGTGGATTATCATTTTCAAACTCATCCTGTCAATTGGAGTGTAGGCCGATACCCCACAACCTTTTTAATTTCGTTTTTAATTTTCTAACTCATCTACATTGATTAAATTCTTAAACATAAACTCCCTCATTTGACAAAGATTCACTGATTTTTTCAAACACGTCAAGATAAAGGGAGGACAAAATAGAGACCTCATTTCTCAAAAAACATCATAAATAACTCAACCCTCTAAATCAGGCTATGAGATAAACAAAAGAGCTACAAAACACTATAAAACTGAGCATAAGCAGATACAACTTAAGACACTAATATATGATGACTTTGGGGCCATAAAAAATAGAGATAACCATATTACTCTAATTCTCCTAGAGTCCCAAAAATTATTTAAACTGCTAATCAACCTCACCTCTTTTACAGATTAGTGGGGCTGAGGATAAAATCTAATCTTTCACATATTAGCGGGGCTCATAAAAAACACAGCACACAAAATATTTCTGGGATTTATAAATCACAGTGCTGTTAAAAAAAAATCTAATTTAGCCATCAAACTCTTAGTTAGTCTTTTACTCGTTACTACTTATTCTATTCTATTATTTATTTTATACTATAGCTGCAGCTGGACGAAGTCCAAAAAAGTTCCTCACGGGGAAAATAAAAATATATCATATAATAACATATTAATAAAATTCCCATTGTACCAATTCAGAAACTGATTCTCCCAAAAATATAGGCAAAAATTTAGTAGGCTATAGATTGAAATAAATTTTCTCAATCCCTCATTTCAAATTTACATATGTCGTTTTCAATTTCCTGAAATATCTTGCTATAGATCACAGATCCCCACTCAACACATTAAAAATGCCCTGCATATCACTATGTAGCACTTTACTGAATGGATCACATCTCATTCCGACCACCAACTTTCTTTGTCCAGACCCCCAGCAAAAGGCAGGACGGCAGCTGTTGTCAATGTTCAGTCCTGGCCAGCAGGGCGGCTGCTGTGGCAGCAATGTTCAGAGCAGGCATTTAGATTTCCTCTGGATGCAAAACAGCCATAGGGGAGAAGTCACTAGAATGAGGCGTATACACAGTCACTGGGCATTGAGGAATTTGAACATCATGTTTTTCTTAGGCACAGGACGAGAAGACTGTTGCTCTGCGGCTTTAGACCTTTGATCTCTGCCACATCCATTCAGACGCTGTCTGCAATGTGGATCCGATGACACACAGTCTTTCTGAGAGCTCACCTGATCAAAAAATGCACATTCGTTGATACAATGCTTTAAAAATGCCAGACTGAGGATATGGGATCATAGCAAGACAGTTCACTCCCTGCTTTCTCAAAAATGTTTCGTAAAAAACACAGCCTCTTTATTCATTTCTCTTTTTTTTTCAATACCCCTTCAAATAGCTACTAGCCATACAACGTATCAGCAGCTGGGGCGCATCCCGTTCGCAGTTTGTAATCAGTGAAGGCCATCAAACCCTCATCTGCCTTGGAACTCAAACATCAGTTTCTGAAATGACACACTCAGAGAAAAAACAAATATTAAAAATCATTATCAACATGTCAATTTCAAAAACATTCATAACTCCTTATTCAACTATCTTACTTCCAGCCACAGCTATAAAGATGTAGGCATAATTATATCAACTCTCAAACAAAATGCCATTATTTTATCATTACTCTTTATTCATTTGTCCCGAAAAGGGAAAGTTAACAAATTAACCATCGTCATCAATCATTAAAGTGTAAAGATTTATTAGCTCAGTCAAATACTATTACTTATTTTATATTGTTTATCATTCCTCTCTTACCATTTTGACAAAAAAAGAGTCCCATTACGAGGACACATTATGCTCACAGCGCACAGCCCAGCCCCCACCTTTTTTTCTAACCTAGAAACGGGGGGGGGGGGGGGGGGTCTTAACATTATAAATCGCAAAACCTATTTTATCACATTCCCATTAATAAAACAAACGCCACTATCACAACAGTCTCATCTCACACAAAACAACACCAAACTTAGTTAAAATATTGAAGAAAAACAAACAAAATCCCCATATGCACACTTCTCACTTACAAACCCCCACCTTTTTTTAGAAGCTAGGTCACACACTCAAATGCATACGCACACACTCTTCAGTCATTATAAAAAAATAAACGTTGTTATTCCTTCAATTCGTTGTCTACAAATCTTATAGCATTTAAACTGCAGTTTTATACGGTGATTTCAGTAAACGGGTAACTTTGAACAACCCATCCGTAAACTGCTCCACAAATGCTGGAGTCATTTTAGCATCAAATTCAGCCTTTTTCCATTACCAACAAAGAAAATACAAAAGTCTGACATACCATTTTGTCCAGCGAAAGCTTTGTATACAATCGATCCATAGTTCGTTTTTTCATTGTTCATCGACGCTTTTATTTTTTCGCTGAACCGGAAGCGCATTCAGGACAAACCATTCTGTATCCGGGTCGAAATCGCCTCCATTTTTGTTTGTAGTTTTTGATGTATACATTCGGTTTTAATACAGTGACGTCTCACTTTTAGTATTAATAGTTTAATATGTTAACACATATGGCCACACACAGACACACATAAGAATTACGTGACCTCTCGTTTATACACAGCGGTTACCCAATCCCGCTGAGCTAAACTGTTCTCCCTTTATTGCAAAATTTCTGCAAGGCGCTTTATTAAATAATGAAATTTATCACGTGCTAACGAACTCAACCGTGGAACAAAAGAAATTCAAACGGGAATCCTGACCTCAAACCACAATAAAAGCGCCAAAAAAAAAAAAAGTTACACGTAATCTCTCGATTGCAAATACAGTAACACAAATCCAATTATTACTGTAATCAACCTGGACCCTCAATACTGTTCAATTTCAAACAGGCGCTTTTTCAAACAAAAAAAAATATTACGTGTTTAGGACGTTTTCACACCAAGAGCCATGAACAATTATGTTACTAGCCAAAGCAGAAGCGCAATACTATAATCTACAGGCTGCACTTCAATGCACCGCCTCACGACGTGTGTAGTTCAATATCGTCGGAATTATCACAACTCACAACATCAAACTACAACTCGTTCACACAGATCTCTTTTAAAATTTAGATAATTTGCAAGACGAAAAAACCAGCTGTAGCGGACCAGACAGACAAAATTTCTTCTACGTGGATAAAGATCTCCACTTACCGGAATTAATATGGCGCCAGAAATTCCGCCCGTCAGGGAACGCCGCAGCCTGCTCAATCGTCAACAACACCATCCGTTTGGTTCAACGGAGGAGACCATTCGTTATAATTCAGCGTCGGCGGTCACCATTTGTTAGAGTAGACAATATTAAGTATTGTACTCTTTGCGTGTTCAATTAACTGAATGGTGAGATTCTGTTGAAGAAGTTCCTTTGCAAAGGTTTTAATTACCAGAAGCTTCTGGTCCACATAGACAAACCATCCAAGCGATGTCTCTGTTCAAATGTGTCCCTCTCTCCAGCTCACATCGTTATTTATTCACAAAAAGGGTTCAGAAAAAGGTCAGCCCACAACACACCTGGTTACAACTGAATACAAGAGAATCCGTTCCCATGGGTATAAATCAGATTAAAAGAATACAATAATAATAAGCCTGACTCCCTTCCGACACAGCAAAATCCCCAGAACCTCCCTTTAGATTACGAATGAATAGACAGACCCGTTGCTCTTTCTCATGAAAGTAACACAGATAAGAATATAGGTCTATTCATACAGCCATACTGAGTTAACATAATTATAAACGGCTAAAATATAATTTAAAACTGAAAAACAATGTTAATAACTTAACATAGGTTAGCTTAGCATTTAGCATGGCTTCTTCATCTTTTCTCATCATCTCTTCGTGAGTATGATGACAAAACACTTGTCGTAATTGTAGCTTATTGACCACGCAGGTGATGATGACTGACTGAAGTGCAACTCCACAACGTGCTTAGGAGCAAGCTAGCTTTTGCTCGCTTGCTACTTCTGCGTAGCGCAGAACCTCCCTCAACCTCTGACTACCTGCGGTAGGTAATGACAGCCGAGCAAAGCATTTTGGAACCATCTCGGTGTTTCTTCTTCTTCTACTTTCTTTTGACGTTTGTCTTGCTGTTTGATTCTCAGTTTTGCCATTTATTGTCTTTTAATGCAAATGAAAATTTTGGCCCGCAAAATGCTTATTTTGAACCTTGCGCTTGACACAAAATACCGACTCTTTTACAACTCTACTAACCGCGAAGGCAGAAACGTGTATACTTGTAACTTGGTATACTTTGACCAGCTATTTTTTGTTGTTGCTATTTTCATTCAGAACAGTGTTGCGGAAAAAGGCTGGAAAATGCTAGCCGTGTAGAAGGTACAACTTCATCGCTTCAATCTGTATTTGTGTTGTAGGCTACATACACAACAGCGTTGTAAATGTTGACTTCTGCTGTTAGTGTGACAGGGACTGTGATACTGATACTCTGCCATCTTTGCTTCTGTTATGACTCTGATTTTACCTCTGAAGTCCCTCCATCATCGCCCCCCACCCCCTTTCAGCCTCTCCACCCCCTCCCTCACCAATAAACCCCCCACCCACTTAAACACAATCTCCCAAAGATATTACCACCTCCATCTTCAAGAGACAAGCACACACTCCCACTCTTTGCTTCGTCATACCCATGCGTCCGTTCCCCCTATCCCACCCGTCCCTGCCGTCCTCCACTCCCCCCACACTCCTGCCAGGCCGTGGTGTTTTTCTTAGCCTCTCCTACACACATTTCACACAGCTCCCCTCTGCCTAAATACACAGTGTCGTCCCACACAAGCCGGGCCCAGATGACCCACTGAGAGAGGAAGAGAGACGAGGGGGTGGGTGGAAGAGCTCGTGGTGGGCAATAACACCATCAGGTGCTTTCGAGGGTGGGTGGCGGTTTGGAGGTAGATGACAGCCAACACAGGATTCAAATCATTTAAGTGGGATTTTGGATTCTCTTGTGGGCCTCTTTTATGTGACTGCAGTGGGCCGTTGTGTCGGCCATCTTGGGCCAGGAGAACTGCTATAGTGGTATTGTCGGCTAATTAAAAACGGAGCCTCAACTCGTCTTCCTTTTAGTTTATATTAATTGTTACGAGTACGTTTTTGGAAACAATTATCCCCTGAAAATAATCACACGAAAATAATCATTACTTTTACCGTTAAATGCGCATGTCAGTACGCGAGCGATGTAGGGACTCACGGTCTTGCCTTCTCTAAAATTGTTAATGCTATTTTTTTTATGCTTTATTTGAGCTAATGAGGTTGGCTATAATACACGACCGATGATTAGCAACCACACAATAATTGTGAATATTGCATATAGCTAGCTGTTTTATATTCATTGAAGTTATCATTAACTTGAATTTTTAATCCTACTGTTTGAGCTCAAGCATTCTACTAAAGCAGCTTTTCTTTTTGTAACACTCAATTTACTGCTGTATTTTTGTGATGTTTACATTGGCATTTTTACTCTCTTCTTATATTCTGTAAGTCATTCACTTTAGCTTTCTTGCATCTCTCTGGCGCTACTGATTTAGCTAATGATAGATATTAGCAAGTATAATCACAAACTGTCATGATCTGTGTTGTTTGGTTTTGGATGGATTTTCGTTGTCATGTTGTCCTTGTGTTTACCTTTGTCAATGTCTCATCAAGTTTTATCATGTCAACCTTTGCTTGTCATCCTGCTCGGTCCCTTGTGTAATCCAATCCGTTCTTCAGCCTTGTCCAGGTGTCCCTCGTTGTCTCGTCAGTTCTTGTGTATTTAGTTCCATGCTTTCTTTCTTTCAGTCCTTGTTGGTTTATTGTCCATGTCATGTCCTTGCTATATGTTATGTTTCCTGTGTGTTTGTTTGCGTCCTCAATTTTGCTCAAATCTTGGTTTTACTAGTGTATAGGTTTGTTACTTTCTCGCTGTTATTTTGGACTTCTGTTAATTAATTATTCTTCTAAGCACCATTTTGCCCTCTTGCTATTTTGATAAAGCATTTTTTTTTTTTTTTGCTCGACCTGCTTCGTCACCTTGCTTCTCTGTGCTTAGGCCCACATCAACACATAACAGGATACAAAAATGTGCAATATAATTAAAAATATATATTCAATGAGAGTTCTCCCCGTGCTTGCGTGGGTTTTCTCCGGGTACTCCGGTTTCCTCCCACATTCCAAAAACATGCATGGCAGGTGAATTGGACACTCCAAATTGTCCATAGGTGTGATTGTGAGTATGGTTGTTCGTCTCTGTGTGCCCTGCAATTGGCTGGCAACCAGTACAGGGTGTACCCCGCCTACTGCCCGAAGCCAGCTGGGATAGGCTCCAGCAACCCCCGCGACCCTTGTGAGGACAAGCGGTACAGAAAATGGATGGATGGATGGATATTCAATGAGAGTAAAAGAATAATTTTTCAAGAAAAATAGTTGTAATAGTAAGATTAAAAATGTATTTTCTCAGGGTAAAATCAAAATCTTTTGAATATTAAAAGTTATATATTTTCCAAGATGAAGTCATATTTATTCATATTAAAGTCAAAGTTTAACATGGGAAGAGAACCACAATTCAACAAGTGAATTTGAAATTTGTAACATGATACTCTTTTATAAGACTTTCTTTCAGAACTTTATTCTCGAAAAATAGGACTACATTCTCGACAAAATATGCCTTTTGTTCTTTACACAAGTAGGACCATTTCTCATAACAGGATTTTTTTTCTGCTACGTCATCACAAGTATATCAGAGCTTTCAATTCGCCCAAAGTAGGTAGGAGCAATTGGTTTGTTTGTTTTGGCCCAATGGTCTCCAGCTGTAGGTATACACTTTTCTTGAAAAGACCCATTCATCGCAGTTTTGCAAACTACCAAGCAACAGGTTGTGGATCCCCTTGGGTCTCTGGACCCCAGTGTCAGTCTGTCTCACAAAAAATTGAAAGAACATTTTACTACTATAGATGTTTTCAATAAAAGTCATCAGAGCAGACAGAGGAGTTGCTTTGACTTGTTTACTCCCCTCAGGATGGGGCCAGTCAATGCGGGACAATATAAAAGTATATTTAGTAGATGATAATAATCACCGTGCTCTATCAATATCCACATGATGATTATGGCCGGCAGAGTGGAGAGGGCGCTGGTCACTTGTGGCTCAGAGCGGCTAAAATAGCCACGGACCTGGTGACAGCGAAAACTAGCGAGGCGATGGCAGTGCGCTGGCAGCGGCGTGCAAACCGCGCACTGACACAAACGACACAAATGACTGGCCTGCCGTGGCTTTCATCTCAACGGGGAAGCCGAGGCGCTGCTCAGACACAAGCGGCGGTCCGTCAAAAGCACACCAAAAAAAACAGTATCAAAACATACAGAGCCCAAAAGCCAGGAAGCATTTTATTCCAGCATCCCTGTGGCGGATTTTACGGAGGAAGGCGTTTGTCTTTTATATGACACGCTGACTTCACAAACTGTTTTCATAAGCCCGAGTTTATTTAGTGTGCGCGACAAAGCACCGCAATTTACATAAATGCACCTTGTTATAAAATATATCAAGTGGTGATGAGTTTTGTTGCCTTATAAAATAACTTTATGCTAAGCTAACGAGTAATTACATTAAATGTGATCCAATTTCAAGAACTGTACTGTATTAAACTTTTGACCCTAATGCGATGATTCTCACTTATTTTTTGCTACGCCCCCTAGGAGGAAGAAAATATTTTTGCGCCCCCCCCCCCCCCCAAACTCTCCTCCATGACTATAAATAGTATCATTTGTCTATAAAATTGTTGTAAGTACGCCTCTGCAGAGGATCTAATACTCCTTGTGCACATTCTGACAATGAGAGCCACCGCCATCTACTGTAGTGGATGTGCAATTACACTTTATTCTAGTACGCCAACAATTTTAAATGTTACCTGAGATCACACGTACCCCCCTAGCAACACGGGTAAATGTAACTCCAGATTTAGGACTTTAAGTCATTGTCATTTAAATGATTTTTATTGGTTTTTCCAATCTCCCTTTAGTTTTTCTGTTTATGGTTTTATTTTTATTTTTATTTATTTTTATTCTTGTTTTTATAAATGCAGAAAATACAAAACTTTTAAATTGAGGTCAACATTATCATCCATTGAAAACTGGTATCACTTGATTTTGTAAGTTTTTTCCTTTCATTTGAATTTTTTTTTGTTGTTGTTCGTTGTTATGAAACAAAAAATCATATATTCATAATGTTTCAGTGTGTCAGTTCGGTAACTTGTTTAAATGTGGAAATCATTCTTTGGTGTATTTTTTGAGGGGAAGGTGGAGTGATGAAATCAATACTTGGAAATATGTATTCTTCACTGGATGAGCATAATGATTTTAATAATAGGTTATTGGCAGAAAAAGCATGGAGTGTATCTCCACACCAAGTGTCCTCCCCCCGTTAAATACTCTATTGCTTATGTTTTCATTTTTTTTTTAATTTTCTCTCTCTCTCTCTCTCTCTCTCTCTCTCTCTCTCTCTCCCTCTCTCTATTGTCTGATCACTTGGATGTCACTGGAGGCCGGTTTGAACAACATTAATTGATGGTGTGCGACTGTGCAACATCACTTGTAGATAGATGCTATCTGTCATAAGCTCTCTTAATAATTCCAATTCCGTTTTTTTATTTTATTTTTTATTTTGTGTGTGTGTTTGCCAGGTCTGTGTGCCCACTCAGTAGGGATGAGCAGGAGAGGAGGTGGGAGGAGAAGCGAGGACAAAGGAGGATGAGCGGGATAATATCATATTGGTAATCTATGACGCTAATGATAATATCACGATGCAGCTAGTGGAAGACAAATACTGTATCACCATCCATGATGGATAAACACACAAAAAAAGTACAGTTTAAAATCTAGCAAAATTAAATAGATAAAATATTGCTTCTGGGTGTACTTGTCTCCCAGACTACGATACATTTGTCCTTGCGTCAATTTAGACTTGTCTCCTCTGTCCTAGTGTAGTACTTAGTGCCTGTTCTCACTCTCTCTCACGATCAAGAAATGGGAGAGAGACTATCGTATGACATGACTTGAAGGAAAAAGTAGACTCACTCGCACATATCTCAAAATAAAGGACAAAGTGTGCTTGATTCAAATTCTTTATTTGTCACTCCTTTTTGAATTTTACTTTAAACCTGCAACAAAAAACAGGAGCATAAACAGAGTCTGCTAGCTTAATGCTAAAATTCCATAGACGGCAAATGGAAATTGCCATTGACGTTACAGTCATTTTAAAACTTGAAACTGCTACAAAAAAAACCTGAGCATATATTCTCTCTGCTCTGTGGGAACAACCAACATTTAATATTAAATTATGCTGCATCTCTTCCAGTAGACCTCAATGCTGCCCGGCACGGTACTACACTGAAAGCGCACATCTCTAAATTTGGACTTGCTTTTGTAGTGTACTATAAAATCCCATAAATATGATAGTTTAAAAATGTAAAATGTAGTGGGCTGTAGTATAGTGTTTCGTTAACGAAAACTGAACAAAAATATTTTCGTCAACACACATTTTTTTACCGGACCAAAAGTGTTTCGATCAGGCGATGTCGTTAATATGTGTCAACTGTGGGCATTTAAAGCCCTATGCTAGCTAACTTGCTAGCTCGTAGCATGGAGCCATAGTAGCCACTGTAATTGTGTGTGAAGTTTTTTTTCATCAAAAAGATGAGAGAACATTTTATGTGAAATAGTTTTAGATCTAAAAATATGCAGGGATGAAATAATTGTCCTGACAAAACTAGACTAAAACAACAGTTTTTGTTGACTAAAACTAGACGAATAAAATTATGTTTTCTTGGACTAAAATAAAGACTGAAATGCTAGATTTATAGTCGATTAAAAGTTGACTAAATAAAAACGGGATGAGGTTGACTAACTATGATAAAACAACGACTAACAAGCGTGATTGAAACTGGACTAAAACTGAGACTAAATAAAAAAAAATGGCCGATGAAATTAACACTAGTGGGCCGTGGACAATGAACCTCGGTTGTTGTATCAATACATTATTGTAAGAGATACGATACCTTACAATATGGATATGTTGTCAGACCCCAAGCGCATGTGTGTATGTTAGCACGGCCCCTGTCTACCAGCTGCCAGTGTGTAGCACTCAATCCGGCGGAGGAGCAGTCCTAATTACAGGCGCAAGGCTACAAATTTAGCCAGCATGCTAACCATAACAGAGGAGGCAGCAGGGAGGGGATGGCCCGGAAAAGTCACAGGCCGGACGGGAGCTTCATGAGAGCGGACCACAGGGACCAGGAGGGAACGGGGGGTGGGTTTGGCGGTGGTGCGACTCTATTTCAGGATGCGCCGCGCTCGTTATTTATCATCGTCTCCAACCTACAATTGACTAGCGAGCAAACCCCCGCCCCGGCTTTTATGTCCTGCCAAACTCTTAAGAATATCCAATTAAAAAAAAGATGAAAAAAAACAAGAAGTTCACTTTACATTTTTGTAGCACACGTCTCTAACGAAGCTCACACCCAGAGTCAAACGCTTACATATACGTGTGCGTGTGTGGACAGTTTAGCGAGTGCGCGTGTTGGCAGTTCAACTCAAAGCTCACCCACGACTCTACCACTTCCACCCACAGTGTCCTCTATACAGCTGCTCTCGCTGAGCCAAACTCACACCTCAGCCTCATCCCTCACTCCTCTCCTCGACATGCCACCCTCCCTCCATCAGTCTAACCGTCCGTCCGTCCATTTGTCCAGATATTTGTCTGTCCGTCAGCTACTTTTCAATCTCCATGTCAGTGTTTGCGTTCATCTCATCTATCCCGAAATTCCCAAGTTCATTAGGTAGTCCAGGCGACTCCCGTCTTGTGACCTGCTGTACTTGTTGCACATCCTTGTGTCCTAGTGTACTTGTGGTTTAGCGTCCAAATCGCCGAATGTATTCATTTCCTAGTGCACTTGTAGGTGAATGTCCTTTTTTTGATGGCTGATTCTGATAAAAATATTTGTTGTTATTATTGTCCAGAAGATTTTCCACTTAACTTCCCTGTTCCCTTGTCGTCCAATCATCTCCCCCAGCCACTTGTGTCTTGTCCAGGTGTCTCTGCTTGTATTTAGTTCCCTGGTTTCGTTCAGTCTTGGTTGGATCATTGTCGCTGTCACCACTCTTGTGTTTTGTTGTTACTTTGATTTTTGGTATTTTCATAACTTTGTTGGTTTTGTTTATTTAGAGTTTTACGCAGTTCCCCTGTTAGTGTTTTTTGTTAAATAAATCGTTTTCAGTATTACATGCATCCCTGCCGTGGTTCTCCTGCCTCACTGCATTTGGGTCCTCCAACCCCACCGTGACATTCTGAAGTATTTGACCCGAAGGTAACAAATACAGATTGAACAAAAGGAGTCTAAGGACTGAACCTTGAGGCACCCCACATGTCATGGCCATTTACTCAGATTCAAAATTTCTAATGGTCACAAAATACTAGTAGTTCCTTTTCCCCAAGCAGGAACTCAACCATTTTGGGACCGTTCAGTTTAATCCCACCCAAGTTTCTAACCTGAGACAGTATTTGAAGATCAACTGTGTCAAACGCTGCACTGATCAGATCCAGTAAGACGAGCACCGACACCTTCCCTGTGTCAGCGTTGAATCTTATATCATTTAGTACTTTAGTTAGAGATGAAGTATGAAACCTGATTGAAATTCATCAAAAAGTTCAAGAAATAGCTGAATTGAGGCGATGGCCACAGCTGCCTGTACTTGTGTCCTAGCTTACTTGTGTACCTCATATTTTAGCAGCCTAGCATCCAATTATCCTATTGCATTTCTGTCCTAGTTTACTTGTGTCCTAGTGTCTTTTTGCAGTAGTGTAATGTTTCTTGCAGTGTACTTATGTCCTGGTGTCCTTTTGTCCCGGTCTTGTGACCTCACTGTGTCCTAGCTAGGCTAGTGCGTTTGCGTCCTTGCGCCCTTGTGCCCTATCGCCCTACTGTATATCCCTGCACATCCTTTCAAACCTCACTGTGTATTCATCCAATCAAAAATAATGTGACCATTATAAAGAAGCGATGATTCAGCGACGAAGAAATCATCAACAAGCTGGAGTTGACTCACACATCAACAGCTCGTGTTGAGTCTCCGTTGTGTTTGTCTGCTCTTTAGCGCTCCTTTGACTTTTTGCTGACCGCAAGTGTGTCAGGTCTTTATCAGCCTATCATTTCCTTACACTCGCCATCAAAATAATTCCAATTCAATCCAATTTGACAAATTGTTTGCCAATTTCAATTAATTTTACAATTTATTTATTTTTTCTTCCAAATAGCAGTGAGCACACTACATGGACATTAGCTTTATCTTCTGTAAACTGTTTTGAAACCTGTAAAGTGAACACAGAACTACATTTCGTTTGCTTCGACTGAGAGCGCCGAGATGCTTATTGAATGCATCTTCATTCTCAGAAGTAAAAAAATGTTTAAAAGGAAAAAGCACATTATTTTGAAAAATTACATAATTTCCCCCTTAAATAAATCAGACTTTATTTTTACAACTTCCATTTCCCCCCTGAAAATATACAAAGTACAAATTTATTTCAGATAGTCGCGATTTTTTTTTTTAACTTTAACTATTCCTGAAAAACTATCACTTTCCTCTTGTAATATATTTCTTTCCTTAAAAGTTTTTCTAGATAACTGTTTTTTTTTAATCCAACTTTATTTAAAAAAAAAAAAATGCTGTATTTTATTTTATTTATTACTATGCTCTTGTTCCCAAGCTAACCAAAACAAGAATAAGCTAACATCAGAGAAGTGAATTTCATGCGCTTGGATTGAAAATGCTGGGAGGCTTACTGAATGCAAGAACAAAAGTTGTTTTTCATTTCGCACAGACGCAACGTGACCTGATGAAATGAGTAGAGACACGTAAGGGATGACATTCAGAAAAGATGAAGGTGATGAATCATGTGTGAACTTCACAGTCAGCAGATCTTGACCCACTTTTAGCGTGTTAGACATCGTGCGCATGTTGCCATCATAATCATCTCTCATCTCATCGTCCATTTATACATCCATATATGTCCCTTTGTCACGTTTTACAGTCATCGGTCCATCTGTGCAATTGTGTCCTATTGGTATAGTGCAGATTAATTAAATATTTTTAACAAATGTCAATAGTCCATTTTTTTAAAGTGATCATAAAATGTACAAAAAGCAAGAGGAAAAGCAGAAATTTACCATAAAATGTCCATGAAATGTCAGCGGATTGAAAAAAAAAGAAGCAGAAAATAACATGTTTAAAAAGTAACCTAAAATGTCCCAAAACAAAGAAAGGCAGAGAATTATTATCATTTTTTATTTATTTATTTATTTTTATTTTATTTTGAAGGGAGTGGGGGGAGGGAATTTCCCCAAAAGTCAGATAAAAATAAGAAAAGAAAAAGACAGAAAATAATATGTTCAACAAATGTCCACAAACGAAAGAAGAAATCCAGAAAAAAAGGGGCATTTTTATGGTAATAAAATGTCCAAAAAATGGCCAAGAGTGTCAGAAATTTCCTGGCAGAAAAAGCATTAAAAAAAATTATTAAAAAAAACAGAAAATGTCCAAAACTTGAAAAAGAAAGGCATAAAATGACCATAATACTGTTTGTCAAAAAAATAATAATCAGAAATTCAACAGCAAGGCAGAAAAGTATAAAATGTATGAGCAATTAAGTATGAAAAATTACACACAAGAAATAAATAAATAATGATTGTCAAAGTATTGGATGTTGCAAATTGTTGTGTTGTGGTACAGCTCTAATTAATCTAAATCTTTTGACAGAAAATGTTGCTGACCCCTGGTCTAGTACTGGACAAAATTCCTGAGATGCGATCTAATGTGTCGCAAGGTGGTCTGTGACAAGTGATCCGACCTAAGCAGAAACCCAAATGCACCCGGATAAGTTACTCCAATGGCCAAAGTAACCCCGGTGCTCACCTTCCATAAGCGACGCCCACCACCGGTTTGAGCTCCGCCGTGTCAGTGGTGCATTGTGGGGAATGAGGAGGAGTGGGCGGGTGGGCACGCGACCTGTTGACCTCTCAGCTAAATTGGCTCGGGGCTGCCTGTATGTCTCCCGATGCCTATCGATTGCCCTCAACCTCCAAATATATATATATTTTTTTAAGAGCCCCATACTGTACACACCTCCTGGGCTTTTTGTACTTTTTACACAGCTGGCCTCCAGCTCGTTCAATTCCATATGCAGTGGTACACTATAAATGCAAGTGATTTTAATGAGGAAGAGCTATATGCGTATTAGCATAAGATCTTGCCCACACACTATACCACTTTAATCCAAATGTCGACATTTTGCAATATTATATTGTTATGTTAGAGTTAAACAATTAGTAAATATCATCCAGCTGATGAAACTTATATCACCATTTGTAAGTAGGAAAGCTGGAAAGTTTGGCGCCTTAGTAACAGGTATCAATATAGCGCCTGCATCGACCACATGACTTTCTCAAATTGATACACGCACGACTCGGTTTTTGCTCTACGAACTTGACACATGCTTTAATCTACAGGTAGTCTTTTTTTTCTTTTCTTAGTCCTTCTACTGCTCAGCCAATGACAAAAAAACACCTAAACACTTTGTATCTTTCCAAGCATTACACACGCACTGTGTCGATATTAAGCATTGGTCGTAAGACGATGACTTTTCCGTCACACCCCCCTCCTCCTCCTCCTCCCACCCTTTTCCATGTCCTCATCCCTCCACCCGTCCGCCTCTGATGCCTTTCCTGGCCGCCTGAGAAGCAGAGGCGCAGCTCGAGGCGCTGACCTCGTCCCCGGGACCCCCGGGGGGGACGATGACCATTACTTGTCTTCCGGGTGTCTCGCTATTATCCCACCTCGGAGGGAAATAGAATGGAGTCGGTCGTTCTCGCTGCCTATTAGCGCTGACACTGCTGGAGGTTTGACATACAGGAACTAATGATCTGTTCAAGTCTTTAACAGTGACATCATTGCCACTTATGGTACATGACGCCATGATGGGAGGGGAACAGGGTGGATGTTCAGGAGGTGCAACATGTGATGATAAAGACGTTAGTAAGACATCTGAAAAGTCAGATATTGTTAGTGTAAAGTGAGTGCAGGCTCATGTCGGTAACTACGGGAAAAAGCTGAAGGTTTTGCTTGTGGTTGGTTACATTCAACGCATGCAGTAGTCACATGCTACACGTAGCATGCCACAATCAAGAGCCTTTTCACAGGAAGGGAGATTTGTATTTTGTACAAAAATGCGCTCTTATAAGTAAAGCACCAACATTTCTGTTGTGATGCTGTTTTTATTTGTGTTAGTTATGAAAAGTGAAATTATGTCTTTTATTCTATAAAACTATGTTTTCCCGAAATAATGTGCTGTTTTCATAAGTAGGGATGTTCGATTATTTTTTTTCAGATTGATAAAAGTCTCAACTCTTGAGTAGTCACCAAGGATACCAGGAACCGATACCATTAGTAGTTGTGAAAATTTCATAAAAATGACTATTATTTTTTTCCTTAAACTTACTTGAAATGGATAGCAATTTTCTATTGTTATAATTTCTAGTTCCTGATCATTAACTCTCTCAATACATATGACGTATCAATATGTCATAAGCGTCACAGTCGCCGCGTACACATGACGTATCAATACGTCATAAGCTTTTTTTTTATGCAAGAGTGTACAGGAGTGTCTGGCGCAGCTTCTGACTGAAGGATTAGGCTTGACTGCAATGTTATTTAAAAGAAACGGCCAGCAGGTGGCAGCAAGTATAAGATCAGCCAGTATCACGCAAGGATCTTGTTGTAGAAGAAGTTGTGCTTGAAATGTTTGTTTTACAAAAAGCTCATTTTCTATGTTTTTTTTTCAGGAATTTCGACAAAACATGGCTATATTCAAACGCTGATAACTAAAGAATGGAAAAAGATACACTTATTTTTTTCTGATGAAAGAAGAGAGTTTAATCGTTCTTTTGGCATGTTTATATAGCAATAGAACACAATATTCTGTGGGCCTTGCAAGATCAATCAAAATCCAGTAAAACGGCTGGTATTGAAGGGGGTTGCTCTAAAGAAAATGACTGGTATTCAATGAGTTAAACAGCCACAAGATGGTGATTTTTACTTTATTTTGGTATGACTTTTTTGTGAAAAGCTACAACAATATACAACTTTTGCAAGTTATGACTTGTTGGTATTTGTGAACAACTTTTTTCCTGAAATTATATTTTTTTATTGTCATCATCTTTGACTATTAATGTTGCATTTGTAGAATATGAATGAAGCGGCAAAATCCACCCGTTTTTATTTATTTATTCATGTTGTCCCTTGCTGTCGACTGAAAATTACAGTTGCTCAGGGCTCACCTGTTTTCTGGGTTTGGTCATGTGACGTTCACAAACTAAGGCCCTTAGGCACTGCGGCTGTCTTCTGAGATGGATTAAAATGGGTTGATTTTTTATGTTTAATTCATATTCAACAAACACAATGTTAATCAGAATGTTGTGTTTGGACTAGGAGGGCTGCTTAGAAAATATATATATATATTATTTTTACTTAGTGCTCACAATTTTTTTTAGTTTTTTTTAAATGAGCAGTCATGTCAATGTTTATGGCTAAGTTCTTCTTTCCAGTTGGTGCATTTAACACACGCGGTAATTACTGTATATAACCACATATAAAAGTCTTTTCACAGGAATTTAGTTGGATTTTATACAGAAATGCGCTGTAAATAGTAGAAAACCGAATGACTGTATTTTGGGGGTGAATATATGCAAGTGCTAAGCCTCACTAACCATTTTGAAATGATGTATTTGTGTATAAAATATAGCATCTTCCAGGGAACGTGTTGGACATGTTTATGGAATTTTTTGGGCGCAAGCCTCTTCCAACTTTTTTTTTCTAAAAATATTGGACTTTATTCTCATAGATCATGATTTGTTTGACTGAAATAATAGTGATTCTCGTAAGTTTTTGTTTGACTTGCCTGTGCAGTATTAGCCATGATTATATTGTATGTTATGTAGGGTTTAACAAGCACCATTCCAGACTTTGTGCTCATGAGTTCCAACAGATTACTTCTGTTAGCATTATTTCCTAGCAAATTGTGCATGTATGCAACAAAATTCCGGTAGGTATAAGTGGTCAAATTTGGTGTGCCAAGTGAAGCTTTTACTGGTGGCAAAAAAAAGCAGCCTTTTGTACGCAAATTCTCAAATTAGTGTGACGTTCTGCTCGACAGACATTTACAGCAGTGTGATACATATACTGTGCACTTGCGCTGAGCATGCGGTCATTGCTGTTTTACAGGCTTTTTTTATTTTTTTTTATGTTTGCAGTAGCCAAACAGCCGTTTATTTTGGCGGCACCAAATAAGAAGCTAGTAGTTAGAAGGAAGAGGAGACCAAAAAAAGAACAAAACTAAAAACGTTTTTAATTACCATCGAAAGTGGACTTTGATTGTGGACGTTTGTTTGTCATGGTAAACTTGAAAGGTGAAGTAATTGTGGTGTGAATGTTTTCTAACTTTAATCTTAATCTCACAAAAACATAACGAGAAAGTTGGGCCTTTTTCTTCATAGGAAAGGAATTTATTTTCAATAGTTCCACCTTTTTCTTTCAATAAATAGGAATTTATTCTCGGTAATTGCAAAATTTAATTATTATTTAAATTCAATAAATAAATAAAATAAAATGTGTACGTATATATATATATATAGATAGATAGATAGATAGATAGATATTTATTTATTTATTTCATGTAACGTCAGACTTTTTTTGTTGTTGAGAAAATATGTTTCTTATGGTAAATTTGATGTGGTAACCGACTATTTTTTCTGATAAATTCCCCCAAAATTTCCCAAATTGATGCAAAAAAAATTTCTGGCAAATTATAACTTTTCTCCTGGAAACTGACACTTATTTCCAGGTGGTAAATAAAAAAAAGCTGTTCTTCTAAATAAGGGGTTCTATTGTCTAAAACGTATAGTTTCTCTCTGTAAAAGAAAGTTTTGTACTGGCAATTTTCCCACAGAAAAGAACACTCTTTTTTTTTTCATTTCAAATTTACAACTTTTCACTCAAAAACTTACACTCAAACACAGCTGACTCAACTAATCAGCTAATCAGCAAGCTGTGTAGAAGCCTGATAGCAGCACAGAACAGGTGCGCAGTCTACATGGCGGAAGCATAACGGACTTGCTAGAATCACACAAGATAAAAATATGTCAAAATATGTTTATAGGGAACTGCATCTCCATTTGCGATTGATAAAGTTGGCTCATGTGAAGTGATGCTTGGATACCATCTTTCATGTTTCTGTGTGTAATTTATTCAGTGAAGTGATTTCTACACTGCTTCAGATGATTTGCTGCACACTGAAATTCTGTGACATCCCGCACACACATACATCAGTGGAGCCTCAATCAAATCCACCGAAATTGTGTTTCTCCACTTGCACCACAACTTAGACCTGCTTTCACCTGGTGTAAAGTCTAGTCTACTTTTTTTCACCTTACTGGAATGCCTAGCGAGGCGTGGCATGGTCTGCCAAATTCCCAAATGCTAAACTAGACTTCCCCTAGCAGAAAAATTTAAACATGCCAATTTTTTAGTTGCCAAGTGCGAGTGTGCTTGGCAACTAAAGTAGGGCCTACCATGTTAAGTAGGGATTTTTCCCTTTCCCAACATTTTTCAAGTAAATTAAAACTGCTTACAGACTTACACTTATTTCGTAATGAAAAAATGCACATCACTCTGTTACATCTAACTTTTTTCCTGATTAAAAATAAGCACTCTATTCTCCTCTGCAAATGCAACTTTTTCTTTTTTATTAGATTTACATAGTAAACCATTCCATTCATAAACTCATTCAAATACGAATGGCAGTGTACGACCTCTACATCCAGCATCTTCCGTCCAAAAAGTGAAGCCAATCAAAACAGTTTTAGCATTCGTCCCATCCGCTCCACATTATGCATTGCAAATTGCGGGTGTATGTGAGGGGGGGGGGGGGTGTTTAGGGGCGTTCGGGGGGGTGCAAGTAATGAAGCTCATGCAGCGTGAGAAGGCCAATTAAAGCTTGTGTGTGGTGGCCGCCACCGCGCTGTGCTCAGGCTCCCTCCAGGCTAAAAGACACAAGCCAGTAAACACCTTCTCACACACACACACACACACACATTCACACACGCACATGAGATCCCAAAATTTTGATTGACACTTTTGATTTTCTACCTCATTTACCTCATGGGTATGACAAAATATTAGGAATCGCTCTCAATATGTTGCAGTGCAGTTGAGGTTGGACGGGTAACGTACGTCATCTATGTTAGCCAAATAAACGACTCCCTTAAAAAGATCCCTTCCCTTCATCAAAAAAAAAGAATGTATGTGAAATAAACCATTCATAAACTTTATTGTTCATTTGCAGACATTAAAGAGTTAATGCCGAAACCTTTTGAACTTTGTTGCTCACCAAAACATCAGCACCTAAACACTTTATCAGATGGGTTAGTGTGGAGCCATTTCGTAAATGATAAAAAAAAAAAAAAAGATTATCATATGTTATGTGCAGTGTGTGTTTTTTAAAATAGCTTAGCACATCAGAATTAAAGCTCGTAAATTATGTTTTTCTATTTACATTTTTTTTTTTTATTAAAAAAACAAAAACTCTGACTGTCTTTAAGACTTTTGAATTGTTGATAGATTTACAATTTTGGGAATTTTTCAATATATATATATATATATATATATATATCTTTTTTTACCTGTTTCATCATTTTTTAAAGCTTTTTTCACAAGCCAAGTTTTACTTTTTAAAAATAGTATGACTTTCCTGAGATTTATTTCCAAAGGATAAATATTTTTACAGGACAAACTTCATTGCTCTTCATTGTGTCTGCATCTTAATCAAATGCACCAAAATCGCATTACATCACCTGCGTTACCATTTAGACCTGCTTTTACCGAGTCTAAAATCGAGTTTACTTTCTTTTAGCAATTTGCCAGATGCACCGGGGACTGCACAACTCGGTAGTGAAAGAGAGAGAGAGAAAGAGAGAGAGAGAGAGAGAGAGAGACTTACATTTTTTTTAAACCAGTTCATTCCTAGAAATTATTATTTTTTTGATTCCACAACAATGCATTTCTGCCAATCATAGCTGAGCATTATCTTTGAAAAGGGATAACTTAAAGCGTTGTGGGTAAAGGACAATGTGAAGGAAGGATGAGGAGGTGTGGCAAGGGTCCACCTGCGTCAGCCGTTGCATTGGGTCATTGTGGGGGAGGTGAAAATTAAAACACGCGGGCGACGTCTTGCACCTACAACCCCCGCCGGCCACCCTTGCTACCTTGCCCTCAGTGGGATCACTGACTTCTCTGTGTGTGTGTGTGTGTGTTAGTGTGGGTGTGAGGACGAACACACGCATGCAGGTGAGTCACAGGTGGAGCTGCTGTCGCTGCATGTTTGAGGCTTATCATCATTTGGGTGGCAGGACCGACCCGTACACAAGCCATTCTCATGGGAGTGTACGTGTGTGCTTGTGTGTGTAAATTAAAGGGCCAACGCCGCTTTTTTGGGGTTGAAGACGTCATTTGATGTGTATGGCTATCATCAGACTTTTCCTCTTTGTCATCACTGGTATCCATCTGTGGTGACGTGACACCAAAAAAAGAAGAAAAAGCCAAACACACTTGGAAATGAGCTAATGCCATGGAGGCTAACTGTTGGGATTCCCCCCTCCAAAAATATGACTCCATTTTCCAAAATGGTGATTTACTTTTTCTCTGAAAATTTTGACTTTATTCTTCTAAAGCAGTGTTGTCCAAACTATGGCCCGGGGTCCATTTGTCAACCGGCATCCATTTTTAAGCGGCCCATGGCATTTAATAAAAATGGCGTCTGCAACTGATACATTTGTTTAATATACTGTTGAGCTTTTCTAAATTTGCAATGATGAAAATGATAATTAAGTAATTAAAATTAAGTAATATTTCTCCTCAAAAATTGGCATCTTACGACAGATTGCTCCTGTTTTGGCTTCGAATGTAGAGTTGGGATTTGACTGCTGTTCAGTGCAGGGGTGGATTGCCCCCCCCACCCTCTCCCCTTCCCCCAAAAATCTTTTGAAATCCGAAACTATTTGCCTTACAGAAAATTGTTTATGTAGAAGTTTGTTGTTGTTGTTGTTTTTTACACTGTAATATATAAACCATATGCAATAGCTTGATTGACTGATTTTAGTCTGCTTGACAAATCAAACAATCAAGAAATGTCAAAGTGGCCCTAGCATCTTTCGGTTATTCTGTATGTGGCCCTCAACTGAAAATGTTTAGACACGCCTGTTCTAAGGTATTTTTTCTACTCTCAAAAAAATGATTTTATCTCTTAAGTTGCTCATTTTGATTAGAAACGTGTGCTCAAAAATAGCGAAACTTTTTTTCCAGAAAAAAAATCTTGTAAGTTGCAGTACACCCCACTGCCGCCACCACCAACAACAATAACCAATTCTCGTAACTCACGATATTTTAGGTTGAAAAAATGATGCTGCCTTATTTTTGTAAGTTAAGACATTTTTGTCATTCTTCTAAGTTGTGATTTGTACTCAAGTAAAGTTAAAACTTTTCATACCACAAAAATATGTAACATTATTTTCTTATATAATATCTTAAACAAAATAGCACTCAAGTATATTGTCTGATTTTTTTGTTCCAAAAGTTTTGACCTTTTCAAGAAAAAAATGACTTCTGTTTTCAGTTGTTTTTTTGTAATTATCAACTTTAATCTATCCCAAAACAAAATATTTAATTATCATAGGTTTGCACTTTAATTTTTTTTGTTTCTTCTTTGATGCATCTTTTGACTTGTGTCATAATTATTCCTTGTGATGTCATAACAGATGGGTACCAGTGATGGCTCAGAGGAAAAGTGTGATGACAACCATAGAACCTGATGTGAAAAATGAAGTACAGTATGCATCGTAGAAGGTGAGTAGACATTTGTTTTGCTGCTTTAAGATTATTAAAATGTTGCTTAAAGCATAGCCTGTAGACTTATTGAAGGCTTTGTGACGGTGAAGATAGATCTTTGCATTATTTTTTTTTTGGAAAATTCCATCTTACAAAATTATTTAATAGCATTTTAACAAATTGCTGAGTCATCCTTTGAGTCGTTTCATCACAGTTCACAGTTATTGTTCAAAGTGCTTTTTTGTGTGTATGTGTGCTTCTAAAATTAACCCATGCCAAATTAAAATGCATATGGCGGATGAAAATATCCAAAATGTTTTTTTTGTTTTTTTTGTCGATGCTGCAGCCATATGCGTGCATGTTAGTCGCCTGCATACGCGTCCTATCACGAGCCATGTGACTCAGCGTGGCTTTCGGCGGCCACATCATCGGGATGTCCTGGCGCGTAGACCATAATCATCTCCTGACATTAAAGGCCACTCGTTTTTCTCTAGTGTGTAATAAAAGGGGACTTCCACCAAAACAGCTTATAACATTCTACAAATCACGGTCTTCCGTGTTTGTGTTTATTCCCACTTTGCCGTGTGAAAGCGACTCAGATGACATTCTGACAGACTTCTGCTCATTTTTGGCTCCGTCAAGTCACTCAGTGTTGGGCCAAGTTCATCGTTGCTGTTACTAATTTGAAAATAGATATGTTATGCACTACTGTACATGTGTTAACAGGTCCCAAGAGTAGGCCTCATCCCAGGATATCGAGACTGACATGTAGACCGAAAAGATGACAGGACAGTCCAGCTAAAAATGAGGTTGTCACGCGCTACAGTAAACGCGTTGACCGGTTACCGAGTTGAATGCATAAATGAACAGTGACCAAGGCCGACCAATGATGTCAAACAACACACTACCTTTAATTGCCACTAGGCGTCATATGCTACTGCAGGGGTCCAACCTTTTTGAAACTGGGAGTTACTTTCTGGGTACTGATTAATGCTATTGGCTAATGGCTACACACTCCTGAAATAACAAATTTGCTCAAATTACATTTATTAATTTCTAATATTAATGATTATATTCGTAGACTGTATGTGAAGACACTGATCCTGTTAATGTTTCTCTCACATTATTTATCAACAATGATTTAACCTAAAAGGAAACTAATTTGCAGCACTTTAACTCAAGTAAAGTCAAAAGCGATGACAGAACAATGGACACGAACAGCTGCAAACTTGTTAACTAATCCAGAGTACAACCCAGTGATTGCAAGAACCAATGTTATTATAGTTAACATAAACACCCAAAAAACTAAAACTAAAATTGAAAAAAAAAATGTCCTTAAAGAAAAAATAACAAAAATGCTATATAAAAACGAAAACTAACTGAAACTCTACTTCACGTTTATAAAAGTAGCAAAGTATTATTTTGATATTGCTGTATATTGTTGTTGTTGTTGTTGCATTGGAAATTGTATTTTTCATTGTAATTTGGAAATTGTAGTTTACTTTATTACATAATACTTATTGGTCTTTTGCAATTGACATATAATCCATATATTTAAACCTATAGTCCGACGATTTGTTTTTGGCCTGTCCAGGACGTTTCTGGGCGGAGACTAAATGTTTTCCCTCCAGTCAAGCAGAGGCAAGCTACTATCAGTGGAATATGCTAATTTTGTTGTCCGAAACCCCGTTCCTGATTGGTGGACTGCTTTCACGCTCGTTGCTAGTTGGCTGCTATCCTCGTCTTCCTCGAGCATCAGTTGTGAACGTTGTGTTTACAAACAGCAACGAAAAATCATCGTACAGTACCTTTGAAGAAAAACTATAACTAAAACTAAACTAAAATGAAGCATTTTCTTAAAATAAAAATGCTAATAAACTTGTTCTAAAAATGTATTAAAACTAACTTAGTTAAAAAATAAAAGCCAATAAAACTAAAAATTAACTATAATAAAATATGCAAAACTATTATAACGGTGGCATGTACCCACTGTAAAAAATAAAATAAAAACAACAATAACAAAAATGTGAGTGTACTCAAAGTTTCAAGGCAACAAACTTCAGTCAAATTTGAAAATGTTTTAAGATGATTTGGACAAAAAAAAAATGCTTCCTTTGTTGCCTTAAATGTCAATAATTTAAATGACAGTTTGGGACCAAATGTGATTTTTAAAAGAAAACTTTCAATGGCCATACAGTCTAAAGATAAATTTCATTCTCCCTTACAGTTAACTGCTCCTATATGCAACCACTGTTTGGTATAATGTTTTAGATATAAACTGCCCATTGACTGCATGACCAGTTACACGAGTTATGTAGATTTAAATGTCAATTTATTGTCAGCAGACTCCCCGGGTAATCCTTGTTTTTGTGACATTAAGACACCCCCAACAACTGCATGAACAATGCCTGAAAAGCCAGCCAATGACAAAAAGCACAAAGTCATACATGACTTTTGGAATTTCTCCCAACATAGGTCAGTGGCAACACTCCAAACGAGTGGGATAAGGATGAAGAAAGGACGAGTGAGACAGATAAAAAAAAAATGGGGGAATGAGAGCAAGCGAGCCAGTGAAGGTCAATGTTATAGACGGGACTCTGAGAAAGTCTCCAAATAAAGCAGCCAGAGGGGCGAGGAAAGAGAGGGAGGGTGTAATCTCTGGCTTCACCAGAGAGTCGAGGATGGTGGGGAGGGTTTTGGACCTAGCTTCACACACACACACACACACGCACAAACAAGTCGGCCATGCCAGGCGGTTAGGTGGGAGGATGTAAGGGAGAGGGCTACACCCTCAAGCTGCAGCTTTGTTGTGTGACACATAGACAGCCCACCCTTGCATTCCCACCCCTAAATTTGGCCTTGAATACAATTGCAGGTTTGAGGGCAACAAATCAGACTCGGCCACGCAGGCGGTACCGACTCGGCCTACGACTGGCCCAAGGAGAAATGACTCCACAATGGAGGAGGAGGGGGAGGTACGGGGATTTTTTTTTCCCCCTTTCAATTTCACCTTCCTCCGCCCCCCAAAAAACTAAAACAAACAAACACACACACAAAACAAAACAAAAAAGACATGTTTAAGCATAACATTCAACAAGAAAGTCAAAATGCACAACCACTGCATGGTACCTACTCGGCTCCACGGGGCGCTACTTGATACAATTGAATGCATGCTAATTGGCGTGTAGACTTACTTGAAGAGTGACTTTCATTTGAGAGCCACTTACAAAAAAATTAAAGCATGCAAGGGCTGCTTTGAAATTCTTTGACTTTAACTAAATAAACACACTTAAATCAAGCAACCAAGCAATTATAGATTGTTCCTGTCTGTTAAAGCTAATCAGGCAAATAGTTAAGGATTTTCGAGATTTTGGAGTGTAGTCTGCCCTGCATCCCACAAGACTAGATCCACCCCTGCAGCGAACCGTAACCAAATCCCATCTCCACATTCAGAACCAAAGCAAGAACAAACTGTAGAAAAATGACCAGGATCATTAATTTTCTTAAATTAGAACTTGGCACAGAGCATAAAGTGGAAGAAACCATTTTAAATTCTGAAATTAAATCATATTTATTGACCATAGTGTTTTGAAGAGAAATAGTTTTATTATTTTAGTCGTGAATAGTTTATTTGTATATTTGCATATCTAGAACAATTCTAAAGTATATAAACTAGGGGTGTCAGTCGATTAATTTTTTTATTGTAATTAATCATATGACTTCAATAATTAACTCACACACGTTTTATATCTGTTCTAAATGCACAATAAAATAAAATGTACATATAAGTGAAAAAATACAATACAAATATGGTTGTATCGTTTAGTTCACTGATACAATAATTTCATAGCATTTCATAAAGCTGCTTGAAGTTAAAGTTAAAAGATGTATTCTACTGTAAAAAAAAAAAGAAAAAAAAAAGAGTGTGAGACATTGATTTATGTTGAGGTCATTTTTCTGCCAGTAGATGGCATAAACATTTCATGTTGACAGCAAAGTGCAAGGGGCGGATGTTAATCCAGCGTTAAAAGTATTATTGCCGTTAATTAACGCACTAATTTTGACACCCTTAATATAAACCAATTTATTACTACAGTAGTAGTGGCACCTATTTTTCTGACACCCACTCTTCTCACTCTGCCCACCTCCACTTTTTTATTTTTAAATGTTATTTTTAGAATATCATGGGTCACAGAAAAAATGTATTGCGGGCTGTAAGTGGCCCCCGGGCCATAGTTTGGACACTACTGCCTGAAACTGAATCAGTGACAAAAATTATTCACAAATGAATGCATCTAGTACTATATTCATCTTTTGTAATAAGACATTTAATGTAACTGCATAATATTTTTGAAATACTGTACATGCATTATCATAAAAATAGCCCATGGTTGCACTTCCACAAGGCCGGCCCACCTCATAAAATGGGCAAACTTTTTTTTTCGATGGTGAGATGCGTCTTTCATTGTGGCTTTTGCAGAGTTTTTTTTTTTTATAGCAGAAAAGTGTGCGGCTGTAGCTATACCAAAGCAGTTTTGTTTTTTTCGTGACCTCTATGGCTGCACACATTTCTCTCCCCACCACTTCATACTGGCTATAAACATGTGTGTACACTCACACACACACAGAGTGTTTATTCTGAGTGCGCATCCCACCCCGATGACCGCTTTGGGCTCTAAGTCATTCTCCACTTAATTTACTGTCCTCCACCACTGGTCCACTGCCGTGTAATTACCATGCAGAACACATACACACACACATATACAGGTGCATGGAAACACAATTATACACTCATAATGATACCCATTGCACACTCACACACACACGGAGAAAAGATAACAAGAGCACTAAAGATGAATTGATAGGACGGCATGAGGGGTTAGTGTGTACAAGGTAGGCTGTTTGATAGCTTTTCTTTTCATGTGGTCAACGCAACCACACATGGGTTCGTTCAGGACAAAAATATTCCAATCAAGTTAATATTTAATTTTTATTCCTATTTAAAAACAACAACAACAACAACTCTTCTACCCCTTCAAATCCTTTGACAAGTCAATTTAAAAGGCATTATAATTTTTATACAAATACAAAAAATTTGGTCCTTGATTGGCTGGCCACCCAAAGACGTCAAGAAGTAAGGACCCGCTCGCCCATTAGGTAAGATAGGCAGATGCTAAGTGCGCCGTGGACTCTAAGGGGCGCCAAAATCGAGTGAAAATTCACCTGTCGTGTAATTTAATTTGAAATATTTTTTAGTATTCTCTCTTTTTTTCAAATAAAAAAGAAAAGTAAATTGGAATTAATATAAACAACTTGACAAAGTGCAAGCTCTGCAGAAATTGAAACAGAAACTATTAGCTGAATGCTTGTGCTGTGTCATAATCCTTTTCCTGATATGAAAGTCAATTTGTATACATGTATATCACTTAGCATAACAACCATGTATATACTTGCAATGTACAATCAGAGATGGGATTCAAACCTGCAACCTCCTGCTTATTGGACAATGCACTTTACCAACTGCGCCACCGAGCAGTGTCGGACACCTGGCAATAATTAGTTCTATGCATGGAAGGGGGCGTGGAAAGTGGTACTTAGAAAAAGTTAAATGTCAGTCCCATTGAAAATAAATGGGGAAAAGTTTATATTTAACATTAAATTGTGCGAATACTTTAAGTCATGTGGAATCAGACGATATACACCCCGGGAGGCGGGAATTGAAATTTAAATCGGAAGTATTATGTGGGAGTTGTTTCACGGGAAAAAAATTGTGCGGAATAAAAATCACAATAACTAATGTGGGAATGCTTCACAATTAAGTAAACAAAGATGAGCAACATGAATGAAATGAGCCTTCCTGGCTGCCCAGGTGCAGCGGACGAACTTACAAACTGTGCGCCAGGCTGCGTTGAATTATATTAAGTGCTCAGGTTAGTTACTGTATACTATATTTCTAAATTTATGATCAGAGGTGGGCACTTCCGTCTCTCCGTCAGGCCCGTTGTCGTCGGTTGCCCACATTTTCGGAAGTTTATAAAGCACTCGCTGAAAATGTGGGCATCCGTCGTTGAATCTTGATCTTTGAATAAAATCTTCTGTGGATGACTTTCATATTTACATTAACTTGACAATTAAGTCAAGCATATATAGCCAGCATAGATTAATTCAAAAGGAAATTCTGTGGGGCATGTCTTTACCATTATGAATCAAATGATATAAAAATGACCCACATATAATTACTGTAAACAGTATTTCGGCCCAAAATGTAGAATTTTTTTTGTAGGGATGTGATTTGAAGGTATCGGTACTCGCGATGGTGACTGATACTAATATCTTGTGGCTATTTTTACAATCAGGAACTAAAAATTAGAAATTAAAAGATTAGAAAATTGCTATTACTTTCATGACATTTTAAGGAAAATGCTAAATTGGGATATACTGTATACGTGTGTCTTTAAAACGATAAATGATCAGTCATGGTATCGGTATCAGTATCAAGAGTTGAGTACTCCAACTGATATTGGTCTGAAAAATCCCTTTTTTTTTTTACACTTTTATTGCCACATTACAGAAATAAAGGCAAATAAAGGCGATTTTTTTTAACCCTCGGATATTCGTGGGAACTGTATAACATTTCCTTCGTCACGTGTTGAAGGTCACGAGTATACTTCTCCCATCCTGTATCCTTCCTCCCATGCTCTTTCCTGTAGTCCTCCCTGCACCTGATATCATTTTCACCCCCACCCCAAGAGCCTCAACTCCCCCACGTATCCGCCATCACAAACCCCCATCCTTCCAGCCTCCCTCCTCGCTATGTGTTTGCCGGTTGAACTTCCCTCTGTGTTCCATCTGCCCCTTTGCCACCTCTCCCACTGCCTCGCAGCAGACCCACCTACTCAACGGGTGCTCGAGCGCACACACGCAGGCAAGGCATCGCCACTGTGGTGCACTCGCTCAGCGGGAGGGGGCTGCCGGGTGTCAAGAGCTTTGGGCCTGCAACTTCCAAGGAGCAGATAAAGTGTGGATATAAAGCTCATATGAGGGATGTTGCGTTCATATCGGACATGTGATCGCATCACAATCTTGTGTTGTGTTTAGACGTACGCAAGTTGTAAATGTTACATTACCATATGTTACATATACAATGTTGCGCGCGTGCGTGCGTGTCCGAGCGAGCTAACCAAAACAGCAGCATCTACCGAGGCATGTGAACAACAAGCCACCTTTAGTATCAAAAGAGCCATTTTAGGCCAAATAAGTAACCAAAAATCTAAACATTTGAAGATTGTGATGAAGGAAACGATGTGTTAATGTTGTACTGAGGGACCAAGACAGTGCTAATTTGAGTTACACCATAACAGAAAAGTATGCAGCATCCAACACTTTGTATTTTTAGATTTTTCTGCCTTTCTATCAAATTTCTTACACTTGTGACAATTTTATGGGCACGTGGTAATTTTCTGCCTCTTCTGCCTTTTTTTTTTGGACATTTACGGTTATTTTTTTAAAAAAATTCTGCCTTGTTTGCTGTCTTTTTTTTTTAGGGGGGGTGTGTGTGGACATTTTATAGTTACTTTATAATTATTTTCCTTCCTGCCTTTTCTTAAAATCAGTTTTCAAACTTATTTTGGCAATGTTGTGAACATTTTATGGTCATTTTCAGGATTTCTTCTTTTTTTTCACATTTTACAGTTACTTTTTAAACATATTTTTTTCTGCCTTTTTAAAAATGTATTTGCTGACCATTTTTGGCAATTTCATGGACATTTCATGGTAGTTTTCTGCTTTTCCTCTTCCTTTCTGGACATTTTTTTTTTTTTTTTTTTTTTTATTAATCTACCTTTCGTCTCTCTTTTTCTGACAACTTAAAAATTTGGAGTCTGACATTTTTGGGGAATATTTATCTTCTTCTTTTTTTTTTTTAATCTAAATCATTAAATCAATTAAATAATATTTTATCTAAAAATAAAGATAAATATGTATATACAAATAATTTATACTGTTTTTTTTTTTTTTAACATCCACAGAAAAGGGACTAAAGAGCCACAAGTGGCTCCAGAGCCGCAGGTTCCTGCAGGCCCCTGCTCTAGGTTAAGTGTGGAGTTTCCGCCGCATTATTTGCTAACCATAACAGCAGCCCCTACTGAGGCACAGGAACAGTTAATTAAAGGGTGGTGTTCCCTGCCTTTGAATGTACTTAATTAAACCATGTCGGGTTCACATGATAAAATGTGTGAATTTTCATTCAGTTTACCACATTTAAATGATGTGCAACTGATATAAATCTATAGTTAAATATTATGATTATTATTATTAGTAGTACTTTACTGCTTTATGTATTGCAGCACGTTTAATCAAATTATAATGTGACATATGGGATTACCTTGGAGGTCTGTGCTTGCATTAATTGTACATTTTTAGCATATTGTATTAGTTTGTGTTAGATTGTTAAAGTGTTACCTAATGTTGTGGCTGGTGGGATTATCAATTAAATGTATTGTTTTAAAAACACCTTGTACAGCTTATGATGTTTCAGTTGCATGTGTGGATCAAATTTAAAATAACCTTTACATTACGTAACATTAATATTCTGTTAAAGATTTAAGTGCTTTATTATGATATTTTTTTCCCCACATGAAGCTGCTCTGTCGTGCCACATGTTTTGTAATGATGATGATATAATGAGTTGACACCCACTGAAGTATGCTGTATTGTATTAGATACAGAGCGCTATCTCTCAGCTTGTGTGCTGCCCCCACCTACTGGCTGCAAATCTAACGATGTTTTTGTTACTCAACAACATGGCTCCGGGCCCATTTGTCTGTGGGCAGTCGCTGCCCACACAGACACACGCCACAGTCAAACTGCATTGCAACACGAGGCCTAATGAACTATTTCGTTACTACGCATGCTGGGTTACTGCATTCATTCTCTGCAGACGAGTTGATGTACAGTATACAGTAAATATACATTTATTTTGTGTGTGTGTGGTGTGTGAGAAAAAAAGCCAGATGACAGTGTTGTGTGGGAAGAGCCTGTGACCTTAGGAGCGGCATGCAGTCTCAAGTCCATGTTAGTGGTTTTGCCTTTTATAACACACGAAGTTGGAGCCACAGGCACACGGAAATATCATCACTGCTAATTGGTGCCTTGGTGGTACCGTCCCTCGGCCTGAGGAGCAATGAAAAATAGCTACTTCTATGTCATGCATGCTTGTTTACTATGAAGGGCGGCACAAGTGGTAAGCACATCCGCCTTACAGTTAGTTCTGAGGTTGGAGGTTTGAATCTGAGATCTTGCATGGTTTCCCCATCCTTGTTCGGGTTCTTCGACATTCCAAAAACGTTTATGTAGATTCATTGAAAACTCTAAATTGTCCACAGGTGTGAATGCAGTTACAAATGAGTTGCTTTCAGACTTTATGTGAAAGGACTCACCTCCCAAGTAGCGACAAGCAGTAATGAATATAGGCCAAGATTTCACCACATTATCATTTCTGTTTATGTTCAATAGCAATGAACTCGTTTTTACACATGTTACAAAGCTAAATGCTTGTTTGCAGCATCATAGGTTCTTTTGAGCAAACTCCACTTCTCATAGCGTCCACAAGGGGTCATGATTACAGATTTTGTTAAAGTGCTTCTTTACCGTCGCGTACAGCATCATTTACTTTATGATTCACTATTCACTACCATTTAATTAGATACACCTGCATAATCCAAAGAGCTCTATCCAAAATTATAAATATACAATACAGTATCGGATGGTTGAAATAGTGTATAAAATAATAGCATAATTAAAAAAATTGAATTGGAAAAAAAAAACTTAGAGTGCAATTAACGGGATACTAAACAATTATTCCATGCGCAGTAAACAATAAAATATTGTCGTGTATGTACTAAACTAATTACAGTTAGGCTGGCCAAATTACAGAAAGCCTTTCATGAGAATTAAATGAAGTATATTGTAATTTATAGGAAATAGATAAACTGTTTATTATTCATAACTTTACATAGGGGCAACGTTAAAAACCATAGAGGAATAATTCTAGTTAGGGGGGTATATACAGTACATATAACCTTTAAATAAAAAACATTTGAATTATTCATGATATGTCATTTGTTCTATTTTGTTTTCCAAATTATTTCCATTAATTATCAAAAATGTTCATCAAATGTATACAAAGTATTACTATCTTAATATCTTTCTTTAACTTTTTTTTGCCTGTTGGCCAGCAGTGAGCTGAGTGTTGGTTTCATATTAGTAATGTCATACAAATAGTAAATGTAAGCCACAATACTGTACATTATTTTTCTCACAAGAGTGTATTTAATTGAACCTATCTCTGGTTATTTTTAATCTTGTACTGAGCAAAAACATAAACGTTTTTTGTTCCCAGCATGAGCCAAACTAAATAAAATAAAAATTCCTATCTGCTCAAAAGGGCTATTTGTCTTAAATATTGTTCACACATCTGTCTAAATCTGTTCGTGAGCACTTCTCGTTTAACAAAATAATCAATTGACCTCACTTATGGTGGCATTGACTACATTTCCCATGATGCACCCCACCCTGCTTGCACGTGTCAACGCTGCCAGCAAACCGGACCAGACGTCACATTCCTGCATTCCCTTTCCCCCCTCCGGTTTTTCTACGTTGTCATTAACTCCATAGCTAACCCAGCTCCCCTTTTTATACACTTCCTTCCTTTTTTTTTAAACAAACACACTCATGGCGCGGAAGGTTTGATACGAGAAGGAGGTGAACCCGGGTTTTAGAGACACATTCTCAATTCGGGTGAGCATTAATCTCATTATAAACCGGTGTATGTGTATGTTGTTTCCAGTGCTAACAAGCACACATAACATGGGTGACGTGTTAAATGGCATATTCTTGTAGTCTTCTTATGCTATGACATTTTCTGTCATGCTAATAATGTGATTTTAAATCCATAATGTGCGCTCTTGTTGTTTTGCGGTTGTTAGCATTAGCCGGCCGGTTAGCCGCAAAGTTGGCGTCAGGTCAGCATTGTTGTGTTCCTCGCGTGGGTTGACTCAATTAGTGGGTTTTACCTTCGTCTGTTTCTCGACGTGTGGACACTGGCATGTTGTTCACATTATAGTGTTTTGTGTTGTTTATGAGGATGTATTGTGGGATGCTAAAGCTCGTGGCTAACGAATGTAGCTTTTCAGGCAATATGGGCGTGGTTATGGTACAGAAGATGGTACAAGGATACTGACGGGTTTGTTTTGATGGGAATTGTTTTTTTTCTCTGTTTGCTTTCATTGACTTTATTTGACATTAGCAGGACTGGACGAACAGTTCTTAAGATTAAATGGTGTGCTCCCAATCCGTCACCTAACTTGAATAAACCATCCCATCATCTGCCTAAAAGTATGACTTCTTATACATGTAACATTCCTTGGATTCTTGTCACAAGGAATGACTTTAGCAGGCAATTGGAACGTGCACGTGCCGCTGCATGCCGCATATTAAAGACCCTCAGCATCCAAGGCTGGATGAACTATGCATGGTTCAAAGTTTCAAAGTCACATTTGGGCGTTCATCATGGCAGCGAATATAAAAACGAAGTGGCTATTCTGCCGGGACCGGCAACTCGCCTCTTAGTGCTATTTTGCCGTGATTCGCGCGAGAACTACAATACAAATTGTGCACCAGTGAATGTGTAACTAGCGCATGGTGGTTAAAGGCACAATGTGTAATAATTGACCACTAGATGTCGTAGTCGAAGCGCATGCATTTAGAAGAACGCACACTACGGCGTCTCAGAGAGACCACACTCTGCAAGCTTACCACCAATCTGTATTTTACGCAAGCAAACGAGCATCTCGGCAAGCGACGGCGACTTGGCAGCTAGTGTGAAGCCTGGCGAGCGGGATTTAGCCACAGCAGCTAACAAGCGCGGCTAGCGTGAGATAGTCAGAGCCATAGGCTGGAGTGGCTAACGAGCGGCTAGCGGGAAAAGCTAGTAAAGCAGATGGTTACACGCAGCGGGAGCCCGAATCATGGGAGTCAGCAACGACCAACTTGATGCAAACACAACCACCAAGTTGTCCTTTCAGCATCCGTAGCAGAAAGATGGCGGCGAAACTGTTGTTTAGGGTGAGGCTCCAGTCATGTCATATAATTAGTGATTACTAGAGCTATGATTATATAAAGAATAATATACATTGATGTGATATATATATATATATATATATATATATATATATATATATATATATATATAAATAATGGACATTGATGTGATGGAAAATATAGTGGGTTTTGAAATTGAATAAATGGAATAAATTATTAGTTTACCGCTTTAAGGCGGTTACCGCAAAAGTGTGTGGTCATGTGTTTGAAACCCGCTTTGTACATTTGTTTTTTAACTACAATTTCTTGACAAGATCCTATATGATCTGAAGGGGTTAGGCTGATAATGATAATGCAGATAACAGCCTAAGGGTTATGGTTATGGTTAGGCTGGTAATGACAAGAGCATCATGGTGATAAAATGAAATGAAAACTTTGTGAAAGGACACAGAAGGGGGTGACGCGAGGCAGGAATCACTCCCAGTGGATGACAATATCCGCTGCCAAATAAAAATGCGTGTAATCAATATGATTTCATGTGTTCCGTCAGTGTAAACACAGCTGTAAAGAACAAAAAAAAAAATAGTGTTTGTTATTATTTAAAAAAAAACATATATATATATATATATATGTATATTTTTTAGATATGATTTGAATGAATGGGCCATTAATGTCGATTCCATTGCATTTATGTAAAAAGAACGTGTACTGGCCCAGTCGAGCTTGCGTCAGTGAACTTTAGGTGGCCCGACCCAGTCATGTAGTGGCCCCGGGGGCCATTGGCCATGCCACTGAAATCATTAGAGATGATGTTCAATACAGCATTTTTTTTCATAGCGATACCACAAGTACTCAACTCTTGAGTAGTCAGTAATACAGATACCATACTGATAATAATAATAATTACACTTGCACTTTTTATGCCCCCCCCCAAAAAAAAGGCCCTACAGAATCAGCCACCATCGCGAATACAATACTGAATGTACTATATCATGACATAAGTATTTTTACATAGGTTGATATCGATAACTGTTGATTTTTTTTTTTTACTTACTTAAAATAAGAAAAACAATTAATTCATTAAAGGTAAACTTAAAATGCAGCAATCCAGAGGAAAAATACCAACTCAACTAAAACTAATTTTAAAGCAATGTACGACGGTGTTCATTTCATCTATCCATAATCACTCGATGCAGAATTAAATGTAGACGGTGTGCGCGTTGTGAGTTAATGTGTGCGTGTGTGTTTTAAACATGTTGCAGAGCAGATAAATTCCATTGCGTACTATGGAAAAAACATGTTTGCCGTCCGTCGTCTTAAGCTTTAGGGATTCAGCTATAGTTGCACTTAATAGAGCGCTGCTGCTGCCTATTAATCAATTGACTCTCCCTGCAGGTCAAAGAGTGACTGGGAAAGAGAGAATAATTAGCAGTTGTCATGATTCACATTTGCCACGTGTACTTCGTGGCTTCATTGGTGAAGGTAGAAGATGGAGTTGCTTGAGCTGAACAGTGTTCCCCTGCTTTATCACAATTCATGAATCCACCTATTCCCAGATGTTTTTTAAACCTGTCATCTTATTCGCTGAAAAACTCACCAACTTCCTGCTCATACACCACCCCTGTCTAATGTGTGCTATGGCGCTATCTTGTCGCCAAACGAACGATGCTGTAGGTTGAGAGTTGGAGGTTTATTTCCTCAGGCCATTTACCATTACTCACATCATAGGGCTACAAAAAGCAGGAGAACACTCTATAAGGATGGAGTGATTAGCCTCCTTTTACACTACCTTTAAAAGCTGGCATTGCATGCTAAGTTGTTGCTCTGTCAGTGTGGGAAGGCCACCTACACGGACGGAATGGACAGTTGAAGTTGACCCGTCAGTTTTATTTGTGGCTTTTTCACTTCCCATATAGGACTTAATTTTGCCGCCTTTTTCCTGTTTTGTATAATAAACCACTCTGACATGGAATGTTGTAAGACCCGACCGATACGGATTTTTTTTTAATGCTGATTCAGATTTCGATATTTGGCACAATACAATTCTGATAGCTGATTAATCAAAAACATTTATAATAAATGAATTAATTTCTTTTTTTGGTCCTTTTATTTTAAAATATATAATGAATAAAGTAACTTATTTTTTCTGTTTCTTTAATGCTGAACAACAATAAAAAAATTAATTACAGGCAGAACATTTTATCTTTGTCTTTTATTGTGATAATATGTTAAGTTAATTTGTATTTTTTTTAAAACAACAACAATCGGGTTGGATGGTGCCTGCGCATGAAGACTTTTTTTTGTACCTCTTTTCAATGGCACAAAGACATCAACCCAGCAATTTTAAGCAATATTTTAGTTAGTTTTGGAAGTAGTATCAGAGCTGTAACACTGGCCTGACAGAACATACATGCAAGGGAATACCGGAAAGTTTTGACAAGGGTGCGACATTTAACACCCTGTCACTCACTTATCGCATTTTGTTGTGTGTTTCAAGTATTTTATTGGCACCTTAATCATGTAATTATCTGTTTGAATGATGTTGCGTTTGACATGGTTTGCGTCAATATCCAGCTTCACTGCATTTTGTGTGAAATGCAAAGTCGGATAAATGCCAGTTTTCTTTTTTTGTTATTGTTTTTTTCTTCTTCTTTTTCTTTTTTTTAAAGAGCTCAGTATTGTTCATTCGGTAATATCATCATCATTGCTCTTTTTAATTTTATTTATTTTTGTATGTGCGTGCGAGTGTGTGTGTGTGTGTGTATTCGTTAGTTCACCAAAAACCTATTAAAAAAATCCCATACCGTTCACCTAAACCGAACACCGCCGTCAGGAGACCCGAGGAAGGACCAAAGAAAACAAATGAAAGTGAAAACCAGCACCGACCAGACACCACCCACCGGGCCACCAACCAGAGTTCTTCACCAACCCCAGAAACATCTAAATTCCAACAAATCAGGGAGACTGCCAGTTTTCTATTGCAGCTCTAATGTGGAATCTTTCTGTGAAAGAGGTTAGTGAGCCCAAAGGGAGGCCACCACTGAAAACAATGATGCATTTAGCTTAGCGGAGCTCCACGCTCATTGTTGTGGTCTTATTGTAGCTTAGCTTTTGTCTCTGGCATTATTTGTTGTGTTAGTATGTGACCAAACCATGACCACTAACGGCCCTTGCTGGCTTTGATAAATCCTTAACTTGCTACTTTATAAAGGCATCAGTTTGATACAGCTTTTGTATTTTGATTGTGGGTGTGTGCTACATGGCAATAATAGTTGTACTGACAGTGCTTTGTGCCACTCGGAGACAATAGACCATTGTGTACACAAACATAGGCAAGCATCCCCATACACAAACAAGTCTGCCCCCTTTTACTCCCATGTGGCATATGTAGGCTGTTCTTTACCCCCTCATGTATTCAGGCCAGTTGAAGGAAACCAACAGCAAACCTAGTGTAGAATGTCGAGAACGAAATTGGAATCCGCAAGCAAAGACAGGCAGAGGTAGACCAAAAACAATATGGAGAAGGTCAATCCAACAAGAAGTTTGGCAAATGATGTGCAGGAATGTGGAGGAACTTAATTGACAACACATCACCACACCCGTCCCATTTTTAACTTGACTTTTAAACACTACGTTTAAGCAAGAAATCAGCTTAGTAAAATCATCATAATATATCTTAATTTACTAACTCAATCAGGTACATGTTGTTGCTGTTCAAGAAACAGCGACAACCCTCATCGTGACCCTGCTCTCGGTAAATAGACTACGCCGAATTTGGTGTAAACCCGCTGTGTGAGGTTGTTAAGACAGCCAGTCTGTAGTAGACCAGATTAGCTGTATTAGCCGCTCCCTCGCTGTATGTGGTGAGAACCCTGACTTGCATTCCCACTGTTTTAGCTCCAGGCTTATGCTTCTTTATGTCTGCTTGTTGTGTAACCACAGCCGTCTAAAAGGCTACCAGACAAGTGGCGGTGTTGTTTAACAGTACAATAGCTAAAAGAAAACCTCACAGTTTGGGTTAAATATTGCAAATTGGATTTAATGGGCGGGTCAATAGCAATTTTGTCCTGTGGCAGTGTAGCCTACATGTAAAGGACGTCTGACTAGGCTGCAAATACAGTCATTAAAAACAAAAGTTATGTGGAGCCTAATCATTTAGCATTGATGTATAGGTCTCAAATACTAGGATTGTGATGGTGATTTAGTCAGAATTATTCAACGTTTAAGCAATTAACATTTTGTTATGTTCAGATCTGCAGTGTTATGAAAGAATCTGGCGGAGCATCAACCACATTGATGGGCTGCATACTTGCAAATCATGCGATTGTTGGAAATTACAGTGGTGGTGCCTTGACTTCTGAGTAGGACTTGACCGATAAATATATTTTTTAGGCTGATGATGAAATCTGTCAGGATAAAATTCCAATAACTGATTAATCTGCCGACCAACAAAAAAAAAAAAGTAAGATGGATGAATAAAATAACTTATTTTTTCTTTGGTCCTATAACACTTACGACAATAAAGATATGAATTACAGGCAGAGCATTCGATTGTTTAAAAATACTTACTTTTAGTATTTGTTAAACTTTACAAATGTAGTGAAAAAACAGAGATGTACTGCTAGTGCAATCTGTTATGCACTTTTAACCCTTTACTGAACACACTAATACAAAATGAAAACACGTATATGTGGCCAAAACTCATGTCTGGACGCTCGCTCAGGCAGAAAATAACAGGTTCATGATGTCACTCAACTAAACCACGCCCCTTAAAGGCAGACAGCTCAGATGTAAAGTTGTTGTATTTCCAAATTGTCTTTAAGTACACTGTTCAGTAATTAGCTTTTTAACCACTTTTTATGTCTTTGCATTGTCCTTTATTATGTTTTTGTACAAAGCAGTACTATTTTTGTTTATCGGAAACACAAAACAAAACTTGTGGTGTTTTGTGGGACTGAAACTGATTAAATAGAATAATTCATTTCAATAGGGAATATTAATATAGGTAACAACAACTGTTTATAATGCAAATTAATTCAACAAAAGTGAATACATTTCAAAAGGGTGCCTTTCATTTTCTTGGTAGAAAAAAAAACGTGTCTTACCTTAAATCTTACCCCTTTGAAAAGCTCCTGTTTTTCAATTATTTTGTTGTGTCAAGTAACGTAGCTTAGCATTTTGTTTCCTTCATTCACAAAATACCTTCATAACCTGGATGTGACCCCACCAAGGGCCACAGTATTACAGATTGTTTTTGCCAAAGGAGAAGTGAGTCACATATTCTGTAGACCTGCAAATTAACTCTTTACTCCGTTTTTAATAGAAACATTGTCATTGGCTTGAAGTGTTGTGAAACCCATACTCCCTGTCAGTTGTCCTTCCAAGGCCGAGGACTCCCCAGCGACTCGCCAGGCATCGGTAGAGAACGCTCCGCATGCTCCATGGGGATAAATCCTCTTTGCATGGCCGCTGATCAAAGCTGTGATGTAAAGGAGCTTAGCGGTGAGGGCCAGGGGGTCAGGTGATCGCACACAACAACCCTGACAGAAGGGTGGGGCGGAGTGGCGGTGAAATGAGGCGGAAAAACTAACAGAGAGGCAAGCGTGGATGTTGACAGTAGCAGAGGGGGTGCGTGAGGGTTTTGATGTAAATTTCAGAACTGTCAAGGCTGTTGTGAAAAGATGGTGCGTGTATGGATGCTCGTTGACAGCAGTAATGTGATGCGTTGTTTTCAGATCATGAGGTGAGAGCTTTGCCGTTGTTATGATGCGTTTATAGAAAATATGATATCCTGCTGATGCTGACTGCTCTTGCAATCTTTCACCACTTAGGTCACTTTCCTCCCCACCTTCCCCTCCTCGCCACCCACCCGCCGCCGCCGCCTCGGTTGTCATGGAAAGCTCATCAGTAGCGTCGGCGTCATCCGAAGCCGGCAGTACGCGCTCGCAGGAGATCGAGGAGCTGGAGCGCTTCATCGACAGCTACGTGCTGGAGTACCAGGTGCAAGGGTTGCTGGGCGACAAGGTCGACGGTGACTTGGACCTGGACGATGGTGGGAAGGTGCCACAGGTTAGTGCATTATTTCAACGATGAATGGCAGTGATACTTTATAAGCAACAATGCCCAATTTTAAAATGGACAGATAGGCCAAGGCATTTGGAGATGAGCTATTAAGAACAACAATAAATGAACATGTGAGCGGTTCGAGTGTGTATATAATTACTTTTCATTTTGTATTTCATCTCATCTCACTACATTTAAATTTAAGATGGCTTGCAGTATATAACACATTTTGTGATCATATGTCTGCAACAGTGATCAAATTACAATATGTTTTCTTCATAAAACACTACTGCGACAGCATGCTTACGAAAAGCAAAGCATACAGTTCTCATCATAACGAAAAGCAAAGCTGTATGCTTTGCTTTTCGTTATGATGAGACTTCTGAAATTAGGTAACTTAATTCATGAAAAGGAGCGATTGTCCGATCTTGATCCGAACTTACCTGGCAGGTGCAGCTCCGCATTAGGAAGGTGTTTGCAATACGATGTTGTTACCGTGTACCGTTTTATAGGTACTGCTTAGGGGCATGCATCTTTTCACAAAAGACGATTCGAGAAGGTTTTTGATACCTGGGGTGTGAAACGCTTAAAGCGGCCGTGGCTCAGGGTGTGGAGAGGGTCGTTCGGTAGCCAGAAGGTCGGCTGTTCGATCCCTGCTTTCCCCAAGTCATGTGTTGTTATGTCCTTGGGCAAGGCACTTCACACACATTGCCTCCAGCGCTATTCACATTGGTGTATGGAGGGTGCGAATGTTTGGTGGTAGTCGGAGGGGCCGTAGGCGCACACTGGCAGCCACGCTTCCGTCAGCCTGCCAACTTAAGTAGCTTACTGCCACCACAGTGTGAATGTGTGAGTGCATGAATAATGTATCCATTCCATTGTAAAGCGTCTAGAAAAGCGCTATATTAATCCGAGGCATTATTATTATTATTATTATTATTATTATTATTATTATCATTATTATTAAGGATGGTTACATTTGAAAGTGGCACCATTTGATTTGGTTCGCCTCAGTGGGATTTCGATTTGATTCAATATGGTATGGCTCAGTTCTAGAGGATATGATGCAATGACTTTTTTGTTGTCATTTTACATAATTTTAATGAACTTGTCAGTACGTGCTGTAAATGTGACCTTCTATGATTTATCGTTACAATAAAAGATGATTCGATACGTCTCTCAATATACAGTATTTAAAAGTGGAACCATTCGATGCTGTTCGGTTTGATGCACTTGCATCTTAAAAAAATAAAATAAAAAGATTTTCCTGTTCCAACAGGCTTTTGTTACACAGTACTGCTGGAATTAGGTTGCATAATATATAATGTATATTTAGGGCAGCATATGCTTGTAAAATGAGCTTGTTCAATGTATTGGCTAGTAAAATATCATATTACTCGTTGTGCTTAGTGTTCCTATGTCACAGGGAATATTTCTCGTTCTATGGTTGCTTCATTCGTAAAAACAAAACACAAAAAGACTAAGAAAAAGCAAAAATGATGTGGTTTTGTTGAAATTAATCATTTAGATGCTTTCATCGCTGTAGACTTGCAAGATTTGTTGATGTCTTACTTGAAGATGATGGTTTGAACTGACGTTTGTGATTTTTCTCTACATATTTGTACAATTTTGATTGAAGTCCAAATTGTAACACTTTAGGGACGTTTGGAAGTCTACTGTATAAGAAAGTACCAATTAAACTAGTTGTTAAATCAAATTTATTGGTTGGTGTAGTTTATGTATATGTAATATACCAGCAGTTGGGTAATTGTTGTAATTCCCACTATGTGTTGTTTCTCTCTTCCAGTGGACGGACGACTGCAATGACTACAAAGATGGCAGCTGGACGTCGTCACAGGGGAGGAGCTCCTCTAAGCCAGTAAGTGTGTGTTCAGTAGGGCGGGAGTTGGCCTTCTCTCCCAGCAGGATGGAACAGAAAAACATTATTTTACCACCCCTGTGCAGGATGAGTGGGAGCACAGCAGTAACGGCAGTTCAGGGTCCAGGCCCAGTTCTGGGTCTAGACCGGGTTCCGGCTCTCGATCTGGCAGCAGGGGTCGAAACAACCAGTTCAAAGGCTCCGCCAAGGTGCCAGCTCAAATCATGTCATGTCTGTGTGTTTAAGCTACAATATATGTCACATACTGATGATATATGTTGTGTTTTTTTCCCCCATTTCTGTTGTTTGCATTTTAGAATGGAAACAAAGAAGTCTCCTTTGACATCCTAGGCACAGACATTTGGGCGGCTAACACAATGGACTCACGCGGGTACGTGCTTTGCTCCTCCACCTCACCTAACCTGGTCCTGATTTAGGCATCACTACACTACCCCAACAGATGGTGTCTCACCTGTTATGGCGATGGCCAAAGAGAGAAATTGTCAGAGCAACTTTGTTCCCAAATTCTGTTAGTGCTTTTGATATCGAACAGTGACACGATAAACCTTTAAAGCAGAAGTCGTCTTTTTTTTTCTTTTTGTTTTGCTAATGTATGTTCAATGTGCTCCCACTAGTCTAAACAAAGCATTCTGATTCATATTGCGAACGTCACATGATCAAACTAACGAGCCGTGACATTCGTACCCTGAGCTGCTAGGCACTGTGATGTCATTTTCATTCGACAGTGAGTGGCAGTATAAGACAAAATAGAAGCCCCCTGGATAAAAACGGGTGGATTTTTCTGCTTTCACAAATGCCCCCCAAAACGAGAAAATTTGCCAATCAGGTTTGTCCACCAATTTGGTGCTATTTATAGAGAACAGAGACAGGAAAAATAATTGCAGCCTTGACTGTAATTTTAAAAGGGGCTGGTGTATTTTTTTTTTTTAATTTCACGTTTTGTTTTAAAGAGGGCTTTCACATGATATTGTTATTGCCTAGGTTGGAGTATTGTAGCTGTCAAGCCAGTGTTGGGAAAATAAGAAGGTTGATGTCTTATTCAGGCAGTACGTACTACGTAGTTAAATTATATACTGTACAACCCTGCAGACTTGCGGTTTGTCTCATGCGGGATCACATAGCTGCGTATTCCCCCCATTTAAAAAAATATTTTTGGGGGTAGGTTGTCCCCCCAATTTGCACAGTTTTTTTTCATTAAAAATATAAATTAATTTTTGGGTCAAATTTTGTGTGTTTGTTTTCATTTTCAATGCATTTCAGTTGGTGTCATTGATATGCAGATTTTCACAATTCACAGGCAGGTCTGGTCATTTTCCCTCTCGAATAGCGGGGTTTCACTGTACTGTATATATTTTTATCATGTCATGTATGTTTGTGGGTTGCAGGGGTACAGGTTGGGATGTGCAGCCAGAGAAGTTAGACTTTAGTCATTTCCATAGGAAACACACAAGAGCTATGCCAAAGCACCTGCCACACATCGACCGAGAGGGGTATGATCCACCATTTTGTGCTAAAAATTTGGCCAGTTTTGTGTTGCCATTTGCATCTTGATGTAATCTCTGTGGTGTCCATTCTTTCCCCCCCCCCTGTTTTCAGGATGAGCAAAAACAAGTTTGAGGAAGACGACTGCTTAGACTTAAATGACATAGAGAAGTTCCTGCCCCATCTGTGCTCTGTGAGTTACAGACCCATTTCTTGTTGTGTTTTGTTTTTGGTAGAAGATATATAAACATTTAATAATTGTAGGCATACACAAGTTAAACAATTTACAAGCGGGAAACCTTTACATATTCCTTGACACCATGGAGGAAAAATAATAACCTCCAGTTAAAGAGAGGCTGTCTATAAATAAACCTCTGGTGACATCTAGTGGCTTATTGACGAACTGCGGTGTACACTGCTTCAAAATGCACCACTGCCACCTGGTGGTTCTATGTGTGTACAACATTAACAGGTCCATTTAACATAGGCATTTTTTCACAAAACAGTACACATGTGTCTCAATAACTTGTCTGTGATATGATTGCATCAAAAAATGAACAAGTTATAGTACACTCTAAAGGTTTGCTTAAATCAGGCCAGTTTTAGGTGCCAGCCATGGCGCATACAAGTGAGCCAGCCCCTGAGACTGATGGGCTAATGGCAAATTTGGCTTTTGTTACCAGAACCTGAACATTGCTACAAGAGATACTTCATGCACAGCTTTCATCATCTCGCTGGCAGGTGTATGCTTAAAAGCTGGCTGGATCTCCCTGGCAAGGGAGATCATTTAGGACACTGTTTTGACTGTCTCCTATGTTGCGGCGCTTGGCAGGCTGGCTCTCACCATTTCAACGGCCAGTGAGTGCTGCACTGCTTAAGTGATTGGGTGATACACTACACTTGTCATATACAGTAGCTCTTGCCAGATCCGCATTATAGCATAATAATAAGCAAATTAATAAGTGTCTTAAATTAATAAGTGTCTAGAGAAAAAAAGAGTGCAAAATAACACTACACAAAACAGCAAATGAGTTAGCCCCACACCACAAGTGTCAGCTGAGGGAGGGAGGTTAAAAGTATATTAAATATTTATAATATTATATAATATAACCTTTATTAGTCCCACAAGGTGGAAATGAGCATTGTTTCACAACCAATTGAATGAAATTAATGAAAACAGGAAATAGAAAAATGCAAGGGAAGATATTTGTACAAGAAGGACATAGCACTAATTCGAAACCAACATGTTGTCACTTCAAGTGAGGATAATGGAATTTGGAACAGAGAAGACATGACTAAATTCACAAAGTGAATAATATTTAATATTTGGTGGCATAACCCTTACTTGCACACATTGACTTCACCAGACTGTTACATTCTTCATTTAAAATTATAATTTCCAGGCCTTTACTGCAGTCTCTTTCAGTTCTTGTTTCTGGGGGTTGCTCCCTTCTGCTTTCTGTGTTTGTTGTAGTGCTAGCAGTGTGTTTTGGGTCATTGTCTTGTCGCAGCATGATGATTATTAGTTTGGATAAATTTTTCTGTAAATTGCCAGACAAAATGTTTTGGGTTTTTTACATAATAGTTGCCATGACTACAGTTCTTCATCTTCTAGTTCTTCTTCTATCTTCTTTTGGTGCATTACGCCACCTTTTAGCATGCTATAAAGAAGGTCACCACCGGCGGTAGTTCTTGCTGCTTTGACAAATACTTTTGGTGTATTACTGCCGGTGGTATTAATGCACAGAAAGTCAACACGATAGGGAATGGACACTTTGGGTGCCTGTCCAAGCTCTTAATTTAAATATATACAAGTCACACCCGAGTGTGTATAAGTAGTAGGACCAGCCAAACTATGGAAAAAAAGTGTCATTTAAAGTCTGAAAAATATGGTACCTAATTGTCAAAATAAGAGAAACTAAGTTTGTTTCTCCTCTACATACCCTGTGAGTGGATTTCCAAGATAATGTCTTCCTGAAGTAATGTCTTCCTGAAGATAGTGTCAACAAGTGAACCAAATGTGTGAAACTGCTTTTGCAGATGTGTTTCTACTATCGTCAGACGGGTAGTATTGTGTTGAACAAAAGTGATTTGTTTTTGGCTGGGTTGTCAGGCAGTAGCCTCCGTTCGCCAATGTCACCCTCTCTTCCTTCCCCGCTGTCCAAGCCAAAATGTCTTCTACTAGCTCCCCTTTCCTTCCCCTCTCAACCTCTGTGTCATCTTTGCCTTTATGCACCGTGGCATTTTGAGCCAAGACTGGCCTGCTCACACTGTTAAGGATGGCTTCCTCATTGTATAGATCACGAGCCAAGAATGCCATTTCCAGTTATTCATGTTGGACCGACAAGAAAGATGGGGTTGACCTCACGTGTGCGTAGGATTGGGTATGCCAGCATTAGACCATGGAACTCTTGGTCTTCCCTTCCTTCAGCGATCTATAATAATAACACTTTTCGCTATGTCCCATGAATTTTAATTACGTCATACTAAAAGCATGTTATACATGTTACCAGATACACAATTTACATTGCATGATTGTTTCTAAATCTGCTGTCTGGATTACTTTTGGATTAAGATTGTTTTATTACACTTTGTAAACCCGAATACCAACAATTTGGTTTACGAATGCCCCGGCATGTGACGTTTCAAGCTTATAAATGGCACACATTGAACTAGATTGTTGAGCAGTGTGAAAATATGTGGTCAGTGGTCACACAGAAGAAACTCAGTCTACCAGTAGAGGTGCAGCAGTTAATCCATTAATGGACATCTAATTGATTATCAAATCAATTGACCACTATTTTAGTCAATTAATTGTTCAAGACCTTGTTTAATTTAAAATGGTTTAAATGCTTAAATTTGAGCCTCTCAACAGTAAACGTTAAGGGTGTGCCTCTCCAATAAAAGATGATTAGATACGTTGTCTCACTTTAAATGACGGTGTTACGAAATTTGCAGAAACTGCCTAAAAGCCTAAAATCATTGTGGTTTTGAACTCAAACATAAAACTTTTGCATACATTAGGTGCCAGTGTTCGGCCAATTAAAGGGTCCCACACCCAGCGCCTATTAGAGGGACTGCTCCGATGTGCTAAACAATATATATCACCATGCTGACTTTTGTGTTGCCCTGTTAAATTTGCAGTTTGGATTAGATCTGGATGAAACTTGTTTTGAAGGATGTCCTGGGAGGGGATTACAGTGTGGTCATATCCAACTATGCCTTTTTTGTTTTACTGTACAGGTATATGACAGCATAGTGGCTTAGAGCAAGAATACCTAGTTGGCCCCGGACCATATGAAACCTGGTTGTTGCCTGGAAGTTTCACACAAAGCCACGTCAAGGAAAATATAACCTGCAATTCCAAATGACCACACAGACCTGCTGCTGTCATTTTTTGGGTGCCTTAAGCAGTTTTGTTGCACGGCTTTGTCAGGGAGATGATTACAATGCCCTAAAAGAATGAAAGGCAGCAGAGAGGGAAGGTTAAGTGAGAGCAGTCATTGAGGACATATCCGCTCTCTGGCCCGGGAACAAAGCAGCAGCCTGGAGCTGAGATGTGTCGCAGACTGCCTGGCCCCTGTGCCTGGACGCGTACGTGCAGTCGAGCAGGACTTGGGTCGGGAAATGGACCAAGGGAGGGTGGGGGGTGCTGGGGCTGGACTCTTTGTGGCAGTGTGTCTGCCAGCTGTCAACTACATTCCACTGTTCATTCTGTTCCACGTATACCGTTTCTTTCATGTTTCCACCAATCTGACTTTATCTCCCATCGCGCTTGATATTTGACATCTCCTTCTTCTCCATGCGTCTCATCCTCCCTCCCTGTGCTCCACTTGACGTCCTTCGCGGTTCCCCACATCCTTCAAATGTTGATGGGCAGCGGAACAGTATTCAGGGAGGCGTGGGGGGGTCACGGTGACCGGTAGCCCCCCCACCCTGTGGTCTCTTCCTGCTATTGTCCCTGCTCTTGATCCTGCACTATGTTAACTATGCGCTGGTCACTTCTGCAGTACGACCCTTTGGTCTTTTCCCACCTTAGTCACCGGCAAGGTTTTGCATCTCGTCACTATCCAATCAATAGTCTGCATCTCCAGATTTAGATTTGGATTTTTTTACAAACAAAAATACTTGTTTTGTGTGTTTGTGAGAAAGAAGCAATTCCCAAAATATGAGGATACATGCCTTTCATCAGACATTGAGCGTATCAACTACTAGAGAAGTCATGTGACTTTCCTCTATTCATTGTCAGAATATTAAACAATTAATAAATTTTCAAGTGCTTTAGTCTCATGACGTTCTTCCTTGTAATATTACTTTTTCTGAAAACAAAAATGTAGCTTTTCTATTAATTGTACTACTTTTTTTGTTAACTATGATGTTATTTACATTACTCTTTTTTTTTTTTATATAATAATATATAATATAATACTACTTTTTTTCTGAGCAAAGTATTACTTGTAAATGTAAGCTTTTTTTCTAATTGCATTGCTGTAGTAATATTACTTTTCAAACTTACTGTTTCAATTCCCAAGCTTTACAACTTTTTCTCATCCTATTGCATCTTCTGAACAAAATGTGACTTTATTCTTGTAACTTCCTTTTTTTCTTTTCTTTTTTTCTTTCTCTTGTTACTTCCATCAAGTAATCTAATAATAATACTACTTTTACTCTATTTTTATTACTTTTTTAAAACATGAATTCAGTCTGTTTCTTTCTTGTAATATTACTACTTTTCTTTCCAATCAAATATCTTTATTCTTCTTACGTTTTGTAGTTATGTTACTTCTTTTTCTGAACAAACTACAGCACTCAATATAACAACCCTTGACGTCCTTCGCGGTTCCTCACATCCTTCAAATGTTGAAATGTTGACTAAACAAAGTACTTGAGTCTCTCTTCTTCACACCAATTGCTACTTTCCTACTAGCCAGGATTTGGAACAGTCGTAGGGAGTTACAGAAGAGTACAAAAAAGTAAATAGGTGGGTTTTGGAGAAAATAGATGGATAGCTTTCACCAAAAAACAAACAAAAAACAAAAAACCCAACAACAACCCAGACGAAGTGAATCTATAAATAGCAAGCCATGACAAAGTGAGGCTTTACTGTACTCAAAATGTTGTTCCTTGAGGTATTTTGACGTGCCACAGACATTACTTGGTTGTTTTCACGTAAATGCAACATTAATGTAAACCAGAGTGCACAAGCACAAAGCTTTGATTCATCCGAGATGATGAGCAGGCTGTCAGTGTATTATAGCACAGAGCGCATGTATGATTGAAGGTCTCACTGAAAGCAAGAACAGAGGGTGAGCATATAAAACCTGCCTCTGTAGGTGTCACATGATTACATTTCTATAGGGTACTGCAGTCCCCACCACATCGGCACTTTGATCCCACAATGGCTCCATCTCCTCCTTTATCCAGACCACCAGCTGCTTTGGTGTAGCTGTCGATCTGTCACTCCGTTGTGGCGCTGGCCTCTGATCACGTCTATTTAATGAGATGTGGATGTCAGGACCTCGAATCTTTTCGCCTCCTAGCACCGATCACCCACTGTACCTGACTGTGATGGCTGCAAATCTCCCCTTTCTGTACTGCAGGCGAGCGTCATTTACAGAGTTGGATCAAAAGTGCCCCTGAGTAGCGATCATCAAACACCAAGCAAATCCGACACTGCGGGGAATCCTATACTACAGGGATTTTTACAAGAAAACACTAAGAAATTCTCCGCGTTGACGTGAAACCTAACATGTCTGAGTTTGACTTCCCGTTGACGGCAATAGCGCTCGACTGTCGGCGCAGATTTTCTGATTACTCTTGAAGTGCTGCTCGTCAAGTTGTCTTTGATCAAATAGATTTTTAATAGCATTTCTCATACCATGAAAAAATGGGTGATTGAAGTGAAGCTATAGCTATGCCTAGATTCCCCAAGCGTATTAGGGCCATGCTTGAATAGTTTAACCCCAAAAAATGATGAAAAGTTTTTTGAGAAGAAAGGTGTGTTTTTGAAGATGATAAAAAAATGTTTTCCCAGATAACCTTTTTTGTTGTTGTTGAAGTTGTATTTGTTCTAGATAGGTCATAAAAGTAGCAGAAGACTGTTGGTGCGTTCAGAAATATGCCATGAGTGCACACTGGTTTGCTCAAACCGTTTGGAAACTCAACACGTTGCTCGAATTTGCCGTTTAAAAATTCAGTGCACCAATAACAGAGTGCTAGTGTGCTCAGTCAGTACTCCGACTGGGGACACGGTGCGCCAGTGCATTGGGCAGTAGAAGATTGAAACGGTGCTAGCAGGATGCGAGGGTTGTGGACTGACGGGGGATATAAATGTTGGCATTCACCACCATTCGTGTACCGTGGATACTTCTCAAGTTGGCACGTTATGAACTTTATTTTTGGTAGTTTGTGCTTTAGTGGCGCTAGGTCTAGGACTTTTCTTAAGTTGGTGGTTTTTAGGCTGGCTAACATTGATGTTAGCTAACTGTGTGGGTTAGAGAGTTGATAACTGCTGAGCCGGGTAGTTGTATTAGTAGTTGTCTTGCTAATACAACACACTGGTGTGTTCAGAAATTAATGGGAGCAGAGAGCACTTTGCCTCTCCGAACATACACACTCTCAGTGGAGTGCACGGACTTGAGTCTATATAGGCTACAACAGGCTATAACATGAGATCCTTCCTTTGCATTGCTCATTTACGCTGGCAAAAAATGGCTATACGAATACTTATCCTTTACTTTCCCCCAAAATATGACTTTATTCTTGATTACTTCTATAATTATGATTTGTCTCTGAGAAAAAAATTCTCTTGAAAAGTAAAATTCACTTTTACGTTACAACTTTGTTCTTCAAGGATTAAGAGACTTCATGACAAAGTGTGTTTTTTTCTCAAAAGATGACATCTTTCTTTTGGTTTGTTGTTGAAGAATAGGCCTCCTTTTTTCCCCATAAAAAAGATTGGAGTTGGAAGGATTCCAATTTATGCTGTGAAAAAACCCCTTCTTTGTTACATTATTCTGCCTTTTTTTCCTTTATAAAAAGACAATTGTGTGGGATTCAGACTATTTTTCCATGAATAAAATTACTTATTTTTTGCTTCTTTTTATTGAACCCCCAATCCACAACACAAACACGCAAACATACACACAAAGTGTGTCATCAATTATTAGTTTTCTGTATTAGTATGGCACTCACACAGGATAAATTTTAAAATGAGAATTTGTCGCTTTCCTAAAGAGGCAGCGACAAATACAATATTCTGTGTCTACAGTGAATGTTCATTTTTTTTATATCCACAAGCACAGTTTAAACATATAAAACTTTCACCACATACAAACACACGTCTTTATTTGAACACAATACTAGTGTTATTTTTAAATGCGCCTTTGTGCATGTAGATGTGATTTTATGGGGTGCAGCTCATTTGTAGATTGAAACAAATGTCATTCATCTTCTGTATGTGGGAATGTGGGAAAAATGTTGTATGTTGTATTTTCGTATCCCTCCCTCTAGATTTTACTGTATATGCTCGCGCCCTTAAATTTACAATCTCTCATGTTGTCATTCCTACACTACTTCTCCCCCCAATCCTCAGTGCTCTCAACAACCTGTCCTGTAACGCCACTCCTGGGGCACTTTTATATTTATCGCTTTTGGCCACGTTCCCCGGCAACATAAATAAGCTGAGAGGGAGAGAGAGTGAAACAATGGAGTACTCCGAAATTATGCCAGAATTGTTGTTCCACTTGAAGGCACGGAAAAGACAATGCGCTTCATTTTTATGCGCTATTGCGAGAAAGTCCATATAACGGTTAGTCTAGTTTCTGTTGACATTCCCGACTTCCTTCCTTGTTCTCCGTACTTCATTCTTAAGCAAAGCAGCATCAATTCTAATGAAATGATTAACAATAGTAATAAGATCATGACCTTTCTACATAGGCCTGGGATATTTCAGTACAGACGGGTTCAAGCGAGGCCGTTTATCTACCGTACATCGTTTCCTTTGCACTACGTGGCTGCACAAGACGTGCTGTCCCGCTAGCATCGGGGGGCTGTCTGTCTGATTTTTCTAGGAATTCTCACGGCTAGGTCAACATCCTATCATTGAGACTCCATGCCTGCGCATTATACAGTGCACACTGCGCATGGTTTGTTGGCTGTAGTTTTGACTGGGATACACACATGCGTTGATTTACAAATACATAACTAAATATTTTTTTTAAATAATTGTGGCACACATTTTGCTAGCTGAATACCTCTTGGTCGATACAACATTTAACCTTATCTTTGTAAGGCATAGTGTTTTATTCTGCGCATACTAATTAGATAGCTAATAAAGTATCTGAGCTGCATCTCTACTGCACCTCCAGAGACTGAATGCGCTGACTCTGCACTCTCCCGGCTCGTCAAGGCCCTCTGAATGACAATGATGATGTGGCAGTCAGGTTTGACCTCCAGAAAAAGCATCCTGGCGTTGACCATTGCTTTTGAGAGCCGCGTCCATAAAGATGACAAGGTCGAGGTAGTCCATAAAGTCCAGGGCTAAGATGTGAGTTGATGATCAGAGCACAGACTTACTCATATCTAATCTGTCATGTTAGCCAGAGGACATGGATAAGACCAGCAGTTTATTGAGGCTTTCCTCAGTCGCTGAATTGGCCACCAGTATTTTACGTGGAAGGGCTCCAGTCGACAGCACTGGTTACAGACTGATGCGTAACCATGGTACCAACACACATTGATGCAAAGTGTTGCTGAGGGGTGCTCCGTTTGACTGGCAGCGCTGATGTTTCATAGATTATACAGCATATAATTAACTTAATGTCATAATCATGTATAATGCCTTACTCCGAAGTGTATTTCCTAAGAAAGTAGCACAACTATGTGATTAGATCAAACGTAACAATGGCTGTTTATGTACAGTTTGCATAGTTTCCTTGTTACTGAATGGGTTTCCACCTATTTTTCTAATGCAGGGATTGCAAAATGTGGTCCTCAAAGGCCGGAGTCCTGCAGATTTTAGAGGTTTCCCTACTCAAACTGCAGCTGATTCCAATTAACAGGATCGTTATCAGTCTTATGCGGAGCTTGCTGATGAGCTGACCTTGAATCAGCTGTGTTGAAGAAGGGAAATATCCAAGACCTGCAGGACTCCGGATCTCGCCATCCCTGGTCTAATGACTTTAGGAGCTTAGACTGAAAAGCAGGGCGATGACAGTGTAGTCAAACTGTAAACATCTTCACATTTACTAAGGATAATCCTATCCTTCTTGCTTGGTATCATGATTGACATATGTATGTAGATCACCCAGTGACTTTATAAGCAATGTCAGGCAATGAAAGAGTAGTCAAACTATCAATTATATTTACTTGCCAGGCACTATATGCTACTGTAAACATTAGCAGATTCCGAGGATCATACTTGTTCCTGAGAATGATAATTAACATGCAGATTGCCAATGACTTCATGAAAAGTGACTAAAGAGGCAGCTAATGACTGTACAATCCAACTATAAATTACATTCTATGACATTCTTTCAATGGCATATACTTGCTAGACGATATGTGCTACTGTAAATGAGTCAACGGGTCCTGAGGATAATCCTTGTTGCTTGGTATGATTGTTGACAGTCCAACCATAAATTAAATTTTACTGCAGTGCAAGCATGTTTCCAGGTCCTGTCGGTAAATTTATTTTTGCTGGGTTTAAATGTACATCGCCCAATAACTCCACAAACGGTAACAGTCTAGTTGCCAGGCAGGTGCTACTGGAAAAATTACAGGTCCTGAGGGTATTACTTGCTTTGTGTAATAAGTGACATGAAATTCGCCCAGTGACAGCGATGGCTGTATATGGCTACCCCTGCTTTACAATGGCTGATAAAAGCATACCGAACTAAACCATATTGGTTATTTATTATTACTTATTTTGGTACCCTTAACAACTTTTGCATGTGGAAAAGCAAACAAACTGTGTATTGTTCCAAACTGAACTGTAAGACATTTTTCTGACAGAACAAATAAATCAAGTACTTCCTATTCAATGAAAAGCAGACCCAAGGGCAAAAAGATCTTGAATTATGTCATATATAACAAGCATGTTTCCAATGCACATTTGTATAGAAATTTTCCACACAGTGATCTAGTGCACATTGCTGGTTTTGACATCAGCTATCTCTATGATTTGTTTCTAACAGGTCTTCCCACCCCTTCCTAATGAGGCTGAGATTGCGCACACCAAAAAGCTCTTCCGACGCAAGAGGAACGACCGACGGTAATGACGCATGAAGTCCACACACACTCCTGGGAAGGTTTTAATGCGATGAAGTCAGATGTCAGGCAGCCAATCCTTTGGCCTTAACAGCTCTCGTCTGCCAAACAGCGTCCACTCAGGAATGCAGACTGCAGACAAATAATAAAATAGACACATTTAAGATTTTTTTTTTAAATGTTAAAACATGTTTCATTTTGATTCAGTTCTGTAAGTTTGTGCTGGCACGTCTGCTCTTTTTGTATACACAATGAAATCTGATTTGCGACTTCATTGAAACGAGCTTCTTGAGAGCGGGGGACGGGCCGGTGGGAACATGATTCTTTTGCTGCCTGCCATAATGTCACTGGAAAATTGTTCTTGGGTTGCCAAGCAACCGGGAAAGGGAAAATATTTGTGTTGTATTTTTGGTAAGACAAATGAAATTTAGCTAAGTACCAAATGGACAACGCGCAAAGCACAGCAAATAATTGGCACCGTTCAGAACTATGGTGTTCATGGCAATGTTTTTGTACATCGGCTGAAAAATATAGGAGGAAAATAACAGAAACGTAATATTTACAACCACACTTGTATCCATGTTTTTGTGCGTATGGTGTGCAGCTGCTTCCAAGAACTGTTTGTTTTTATTGTCTTATTTTTTATTAACACATTGACTCATTAGCATAGTCCTAACTGTCAAGACACTTATGTCAGATCTTCTGGCTAAGAATCTTGGCCGAATAAGAGTCAGATCACTCTCTTTTGCAGACTCGTGTCAAAGCATACCAGGCTAATTTATAGTGAAAAAGTACTTAAACAACACAAAACCAAAGCCTTTTCTGCAAGTTTGAGTCAAAATGCAAAATGCGAAACTCCAGAATTCTTACACTTACTGTACGTGTGACAAACTTAAGGGCAAGTACGCAATGTATAGTTTTAAAGTTTTTGTTTAACAATTTATTTTTATGTTTGCATATAATCTAAGATGTTAAAAAGTGAAGTACCAGACGTCTTCAAAGTTTGACAACAATTTTATTGTTGCAGTTAACTTCGTTTGGCACTTGTATGATAATAATAATGATGTTCAATTTTACGGTACTTCTAACATTGCCTTGATGGTAACTAAAGATTTTATGTTGGCGGCCATTTGTTCCTGGCACGGACACTTTCTATTTCCATGATTTCCTCTTCGGAGAAAATGTATTCCAGATCCAAACAAATCAGTTTGACAAGCGTCAACAACAACCTTAGAGGTTTCACTGTGGTGTTTCTTTGCTTCTCGAAGAATCACCCTCTGCAGGTCATTGGAGAGCATGCAAGTGTTAATTACTCCCTCTACATCTTGTGCAGTCTAAAAGAAATGGTGAACAGGCGTTTTGTTAAAATGTATATGATTAAAAATACACACAGGAGCAACCTGTAACAAAGTTAAATAGCAAGCGTACCATAAGGCGCAACACTGTCTAGCAAGAGGAGTGAAGGGAAGGCACTACATGTGTTTCTACTTTAGAAGGCACGTCAAGCAGGGCTGAAATTAGTTGTGATTTACTGGAATGTGCTGCTTGTAGAGAAGGGGCAAGGTATGACTCAATATGCTCCTTTCCCGACTCTTTAAACATATTTCTTTGTTGTGTTGCCTTTGCATATCTGCACTCGTCTTTGCATGATTTTTTTTGTTCTTCCATTGCGAAGATGCATTAAGAAGTTTTCTGTACTTGAAATCACCAATAGGCAGGTGACTGTCTTCAAGATCCTGTAACATATAATAAGCCTCTTTTACACCGAGATGTTGTCAGGTTGCCCCTTCAGATGTATCTGCATGTGCCTTTTACGCACAACCCAGCAAAGGGTGTTGCACCAATTGTTTTGTGCTTTCACACACCATCTCACTATTACAGAATTACATGTCAACAGCCCGATTGTCTAGTGTCACGGATAGGGATGGGCACCGAGTCCCAAGTACTAAACTGGCCCCGGGCCTGAATTATTAAAGATTGGAGTATCGTTAAGCTCCGCCTTTAGCTGTTCTCTTACTAGTCCAGAAGAAATTAGTCAAATTAATTTAGACTTCGTTCTCCATATTTTGTGCATGTGCCTTTCATACAAAACAGCGCCACTGAAAAAAGACAGTCAGTGTAAAAGGGGGCTTTACACACTAGCATCATCCCACCTCTGGATCTGATTCGCCCTCCAAAGGTGACTCCATCCCCCTGTTTTGTGTCCAATTTCTTTATTTCAAACAGTGACGCAGGAGAAAAAAACAGAAAATTGTTGCTTTTTACTAGTGGCATATGAGAAACCTTTACACACAGTTGTATTCCAGTCTGGCTCTGATAAAACCAGCAAGTGGGGAAAATCCCGCTTGGCCTATTCTGTGCCTATGCCAATTATACAGAACAGTGACACAGAGAAAAAAAGCGGAAAAATTTGTCATTTACAGGCAGTGGGAAAGGGGCTTTACACTAGGCGTTGTCTGGCCTCTTTTACAGCTCGGATACTACCCCCAAAGGTGGAAAATTTGACTCCATCCCCCAATTCTGTGTTGGTTCCGTTTACACAAGACAGCGACAGAGAGAGAGAGAGAGAAAATACAGATAATTGCATCCTTTACTGGCTTTTAAGGTGGAGATTTAAAAGTCAACTTAATTCCCCTCCATTCTGTGTCAGTGCTGTTTCATTGAACAGCAACAGAATAAAAGCAGGAAAATTATGCATTTCACAAATCATGTGAAATGGGCTGTAAACATATGCGGCCTTACGGCTCTGATAGTTAGGACAAAGCTATGTTGAGTTTGTACTCCCCATTCTGTGCCTGTGCCATTCATGCAGAATAGTGGCACAGCATAAAAGTGGGAATTAAATGTCTACTTTTACAGGGTGTCTGAAATAGGCTGACAACTTTTATGGTACTTATTCATGTACAGTATCAGAAACTAATTATGATTATCAAATTCATTTATGTTTTGGACAATGTCATCTTGATCATCTCAGCTAAGATCCTCTAACATTGAGGCCGAACCACTACGGCTGAGTTAGGCAATCCTCACACTCCATTAAAGGGCAGTGTGTAGTGGTCAGTTTGAAGCTATGTGTTGTATTATTGACTGTCTGCCTGCAAAGCTCCCGTCGCCCTACTCCATCCACCCAGGCCAATCAATTTGTCTGGGTCAACCAATGGTAACCAATAAAGCAGCAACCCTGATCGATCACCAATATCCCACGGGCATACAGCCATGATTCAATTCATCTCTTCAGTCACCATGGCAACCTTACTTCATCTAGTTCTCTGCATGTTGTTCATATGACATAGTTATCAACCTGTAGTTTTGTTTGTCCTCTCTTTGCCTCCTTGCTTGACTCCTACAAAAAATACTCCTTTTTTTAATTATTCTTCACACTTAATGCACTCCTCATCTATGCATCTCTCCATCCTTCCATTCACCCACACTGTGGCGCACCCCTCCTCTCCTGCTTCTAGAACAGTAGATCACAGCGACCGATTAACCATACTTCTGCCTACCGGCCCTGGGGGGACACGGCACGTCTACGCCAGGTTAGTCTTGGTACAGGGGACACGAAATAATGCCAGTGTCCAGTAAAAAGCACGCATCATCATCTTTTAACATCTCTCTTTTGTTTTTGAATTAAAACATTTGTTGCTTTTCAGATAAATCATTACATTCAAATTTGGCATTGCATGTTTTTCATTGGACAGTGACAACAAATGCTTTTTCATATATCCTGACTGAAACCTTACACTGGAAGACTGATCAAACATTGGTACATTTTCAAAACACAATATTGACGTGCTTTGAAAATGTTAAACCACTATCTTTTACTAGAGACAATTTTGACTGAAAACTGATAAAGACAGTGGAGTTTGTTCATTTGTTTACATGACAATGAGTCTTGAGCCTGAAAACGTGAAATAAGCGTGGAGACAAAAATTGGGAAATTTGGGAAATTATTAGCATGTCTCTGCAAATGCTGAAAATTGTATAATAATAATAAATCTATCATAATCCTTAATTTTGATCGGCATTGTCAGAGTGATCATCATTTAGCATTTTCCGAAGAGGATTTGTTGCTCAGTATACATTTAGTTTAACTTTGACTGAGTTGGTTATCTCTATTATTTATTGCTGAATTTTAAAGGAAAAAAATGTTAGTCTTGTGGATGTTTTTTTAAAGCAATAGCATTTCCATGTTAAAAACAGTAGTAATGTGTAAGAAACTTATTTTTTTCCTTTAGGAAGTAACATACTACATGCCTGACAGGCATATTACAGTTAATGTGAGTAGTTTAGTGTGTAAAAGAAAGATGTTCATAAGACAAACCAACAAGCACAGTTTTGATGGCAAGTATCTGATGGGGATGTTAGGTTTAGCTGGATTACGTAAAAACGACTGAACCGATTTTTATAAAAATATAAAGGTTGGACTTCGGCCAATAAACCAAAGGTCCCGTAAAGTTTGGCTTCAGTTCAGTTCACGCTTGTGGGGGGAAAAAATATTTTGCTATGTTCTCTGTGAATAATGCATACATCTTAATGGGATTCATGCATTCGAGTTTCCAATTTGGTACTGATCCAATTTAGGATTGTTGTGGGGCTTGAAGGAGGTCTTTTTATCTTGATGAGCTGCAGCAAAAAAAAAAAAAAACATCAGTGTAGACAACATCAAACAAGTTAATTATGATGACTACATTGATGCTACAAAACGCATTATGCAGAAAATACTTCTATTTAATTAGTTGATGGCTTCAGAGACAACTGAGTTTACGTGTAGGCGACTTTGAAAGCTCATCAGCGGCCTCAGTTGTTACGTTTTCATCGCGGATTCCCCGTCGGTGATGTGACTGATGGACGGTCGGCGCGAGCAACCCCGCCACCGAGCTCAGCCGTCATTAAATATTATTAACGTTTTATTACCGTCTCATTTTCACCCCCTTGCCTGCGGTGCTTTGGGGAAAGGTTTACGAGATGTGAGCCTCTACTAACAGCTGTCGTAAAGATCAAATTAATCATTAGCGTGTGAGCGAGATACTGTCCTGCTCAACTTTCACGACGTCTCCTATGAGCGGCACGTGGCTCCACGATAGATTCTAATACCTCGACCTCTTTAGTCCCATTAAACACGATTTTGCCATTTCTGTCGGTCAGCATTAAGACTGATTGGGATTAGTCACGTAAAACCCCGGTGGAAATATCGTGGCCTTGAAAAGCGGCTTTGTAGCCGTCTATTCATTGAAGGAGGTGAAGAAAAACACAGCCGCCCTCCACTCAGCTTAACGAACATCAGTCTTAGAAAGATATTGAATATTTGAGGCAGTTGTTTGCTCACCACCAGATGAACTGTCTCCCAACCTCCCCGGGAGAGTGGAGCCGAGGTGCCAGAAAGGACGCACACCCAATGAACGCATACAAAGCGGCCTATAAATATAATGCATTTGCATTTACTTGGGCTGGCGCTTTTATGAAGAGGAGAAATACTTTAAAGTAAGCAAATTTCTGAAACACAAGTCTGTTTGATGTCTGATAAGGAAGTTAAGCTCTCCTTTGAATAGTCACCTCCTTACCTTTTAGACTTTTCGTTCCTTATAGCAGGCTTTTCAGTTAAAAACAGAGTACATAGTGCCCTCGGTTCACGATGGAGTTTTATTCTTTTGGTGGCAGCCGACTGTACATAGTATATTAATTACCATTACCAGATATTGCATTACATTATTCCTCCCCAATCATGGGGGTTTCGTTCCTGACAAATACACAGGTCAACTACTCCTTAGGCATGTTTTTATTATCCCGGAGAGCCACACCCACTTTCTTAAAAGAAAGAAAGTGGGTCTGGATAGCTTGCCATTGACTGCTGTTCGGCCCAGTTCAAAACGAACCGTGCTATCAAATTTGTTTATTTTCTGTGACATATTCTTCGCGAGCAAACATCACTTTTTAGCGGCGAAAGTCCATTTAAAATGGCGCGCGGGAAAGACGATAGTTTGTTTTAGGGTTTGTTTTTTGTTTTAAATGACCAGAAACACATCATAAAAAAACCCAGCAGTTTACGGCACTCGAAGCATTTCAAAAGAAGACGTGTGTCAGGATCAGGGACGCGGGGAGTGAAGCCACCGGCGGCCCCCTTACGTTGCCACTCACAAAGGCCACCTAACTTGAATACAATGCTTTCTCTTTCAAGTTATTTTCTGTCTCTATGGCAAAAATGCCACAGTTAATACTGGAAGAAGCGCTACATGCACATTTCAACGGTAAGAATGCGCAGAATGTCGACTATTTGTTTCGCAACTATGGCAACAACACTACGTCAAAATACATAGGAAGTGGCCAGAAGACGTAATTTCTGCTCTCCGCTTATTGGTTCTTTCCACTGTCTGATTAGGTTGGCCCTGCCTCATAAATGCACTTGATTATGACTTTGTCCAGACTCACTCACTGGTACAGTGAGTCTGGTTACCAGGCAATGTTTTTTACACCTTTTTTTTTTTTTAAGGCTTTAAATACACAAATAATATATATATATATATATATATATTTTAACGGTTTTAACGCATATAAGAGATTGAGAGAAAGCTGCTTTCTGCAACGATTAAAAGCAGAATTGCACAGGATGACATTAGTTTTCAACGAAAGCTAGGCTGGGCAGACAATTTACAGATTTTGTTCTTCGTTCATTATTATCATCATCATCATCTTCTTCTTTTTAAGTAAGTGGTGTGCTACCATCTAAGACCAAGAGTAGAATTTCACCCTAAATAGACGAGATTTAGAACAACATAAGTTATTAAAAACATGTCCCAAAAAAAGTCTGCGAAATAGCACGACTGTGAACCCTTAACTCACATTTTTTTATTAACTGTATAGGTTAGTCTTAAAGAAACACAACAGATTTGTGTTTATTTCAATTAATATGATTCCAAAAGCTTATTTGACAAATTCACCTTTCCACACCCCCATAGAGGCTGGCCAATCACAGCACAGAACAGTGTTCTAATGCAGTTTTTTGTTAAATGATGTATTGGGGGAACCTGCCATATAAACCTCGATAAAGCTACATACAGTATGTGGTTGTCCTCATCGCAGAGTTTAATTTGTCAAAAATCAGTAAACACCTGTTTCTGCTCCACTTTACTTGCATTGTCAATAAAATTTTACACGTGTCAGCCAAGCGGTTAGTTATGTGTGCCTCATAGACAGGAGATTTAGGTTTGAATTTCCTACTCAGTTTACATATTCTTCCTGTGCTTGCTTGGGGTTTCTCCAGGTACTCCGGCTTCCTCCCATATTCCAATAGCAAGTGTTAGTTAGACCCTAAAATTTGTCATGGGTGTGAATGTGAATGTGCTTGTCTATATGTGCTCTCTGATTGGCTGGCGAGCAATCCAGGTGTACCATGCCTCTTGCCCAAAGTCAGGTGGGATAGACTCCAGCACACCAACAACTGAACTATCTAAAAGGGTTGCATAATGCTTAATAAGTCTTTAATTAAGTTAAAATTTTCTGGTTTTCTTTTGCAAGGAATCTAGCTTCTATTCATTTTTTCTTTTTGGTTGCATTTTTCACAAGGTACTAAAAGCTGTGGCCATTTATGTCGAGGCAAAGGGTCAGGCTTTTGTGAGGAATGATGGAACCGACGCGCAGTCATTGATCTTGCAACACCGTCTGTAAAGTTCCACGGCCTTCTGTGTTGTTCATCATCAGTACAGCCTCCCACAGGGGTGCATTATCTCTTTTTAAAAGGCAATTTCAAGCAAGCCTCTTATGTTGAGTATTTGGCTGGCTCAAGTCAGACTGGGACCAACTTTGTTCCTTTTCATTTGAGTTTAACCAAAACGTAAAAATAAAAATGAAAGTAATTTAATATATAATATATAAGTTTTAATTTGCTATTGTTGGAAGTTTTTTTAATATGATTTTTCTATAATGTGGATTGGTCTGGAATGCTTCCCCCTTGATCAACGTTGCTCTATCAGTAATAGCTTTATTTTGATTCCTTACTTTTTGGTTGAACCCAAAAAGCAACAAAGCTGCTCTCAGTCCGACTCGAGACATTCAACTACTCGCTCAACACATTCAACTACTCGCTCAACACAAAATTGGGTTTCTTCAAATTGCCTTAAAGAAAAGAAACACACACTAAAGCAAAACACAGCCTTGTGGGAGGCTATGAAGAGCAACAAGGAAGGCTGTGGAACTTTACAAAGGTTGTTTCGAGATCAATGTCTGGGCCGTTGCTTCTGTCCCACCTCCTTGGCTACTACAAGTACTAACTACTATTGTATTAGTCTTGGCAAAAAGTAAATTCATTAAACTTAACATAGAAAAAATAATTCTCTTTCCGCCAATTAGTGTCAAGCTTCATACCAACACTGTGACTCCAAAAACTGAAATGATGTGATGGTTAACATCAGGATTTTGTGACCTCTCCCAAGTGAAATACAAAGAAAAATGTGTACATTTTTGGTTTAAGCCATCAAGGCCATCTAATATCAAGCATATTTTTTCAAAGTCAGACTTGATCTTAAACAAAATAGAAGTGGTAAGAGTGAAACCAATAGCTGGTTGTTTGTTCACGCTTAGGCTGAGGTAGATAATAGGTTAGCTTCTTGGTGCCGGCGTGGTTAATCTCCCTAACCATATGTCAGTGGCTTGTCAAAGCACACAGAGTGCACAGCAGTAGGACAGAACCATGCGGGACAAGAAACCTCACCGTGCATCCACATGTAAGAAGTGTTACTTAATGTAAATGTTGGGATAGTGGTGGTTTAGGGGTAGTTGATGTCATGATGCTACATCACAACCAAGCTAACCATAACCGTACCTCCCATTCCAGGAGACAACAGCGGGCTCAGGGAGGAGGTAAGAACCAATCTCCATCACCGCAACACCAGTGGGATCAGCAGTCACCCAGCCCAACGGAAGCAGGAGACAACAAAAACAACAGTTGGTCGCCTCGCCAGTATCAAGGCGGACATGTACAACGACAGGGCGCACCCGTGCACGGATACAGCCAGAACCGACGCTGGCACCCAAATCAGAAAGGTCCAGGACAGCAGAACCCTGCTGGTGTTGATAGAGGACAACCTCTGAGAGCAACCAAAGAGACAGAGAATGTAAAAGTGACAAGCGACAAGCACACACGACAGATGGAGGAGCTTTGGGACTGCAAGAGTCCCGCTGAGTCAGACGCAAACGCCTTGTCAGACGTGACAGCCGGCAAAGAAAGCCCCGGCTCCTCGGGCCAGCACTCGTCCAGGGAGCCCCAAATCAGCTTGCTGCAGTCGTCCAAGGAGAGGCTGCAGAGGAGACTAAAGGACAAGGTTCGAGAAAGCTGCTTACTTTATGTCCTTCACTATTAAGCCAATCAAGACTACGTGCGTGTGTGGATGTTTGCAGGCTACTTTCATCTTTATCACACACACACACACACACACACCTCAGTGCTTTAGTCATTTATCCAGTTTTGGGGGGGGGTTGACTCAACTGTTGCGTGACTCAGCTGTGTTCTCTGATGCTTGGCTGCTCAGAGCTGACAACAAAGGCACGATTCATGAACATTCATCTTCAGTGACACCCCTTGAGCCACTGCTTTACACAATTTACCTTATAACCATAGATTTTAATCATGTATGTATATATATATATATATATATATATATATATATATATATATATACACAGTATACACACACACGCACACATACACATACAGTGCTGCTCAAAGGTTTGTGAACCTCTTGAACAATTTGGACTTTAAAATAAGCAGTCAAGTAGATCAGGTAGAACAAATTGGTAGCTAAGCTAACCACTGAAATGGACCCATGAAATGAGAGGTTTAGCAAAGAAATTGTGCATCATTGACTGAAACAGAGACCAAACCACATCACTTTAGTCTTACCCAGGTAAACCCATACAGGTCAGTCATGCTGAGAGGAAAATAAATCTCAGGGGACCTCAGGAAGTGGGTAGTGACAGCACATCTGTCTGGGGAAAGCTAAAAAGTCATCTAAAAAAAAATTGCTTCATCATTCCACTGTGAAACAGATAATCTGCAACTAGAGAACAATGAAAATTACTACAATCCTGCCTAGAAGTGGGCGACCTTCTAAAATATCAGAAAAAAACACAAGAAAATTGATAATTCAGGTAAAAAGGCAACCCGAACATCACATCAAGGGATTTGCAGACCTCTTTTGCTGCATCTGGGACACATGTGCATGCTTCAACAATCAGAAGAAAGGTAAATCGACAAGGTTTTCATGGAAGGCTTGCTAGGTAGAAGCCTCTGCTCACAAAAAAGATCAATGTTGCCCATCTCAACTTTGCCAACGAGTACCTGGACAACACTGAAGCTTTTTGGAAGTCCCTTCTGTTGGTCACAACTTAAACAGTCATGGTTGGTGAAAAGTCAACACTGCATACCAGCAAAAGAACCTTCACCCTTGAGTGAAGCATGGGGGTGAGAATGTTAAATTCTGGGCTGGCTTTTCATCCTCAGGACCTGGACAACTCCACATAATCATGAATTCAGAGGAATATTGTGAAATCCTGGATCATAGCCTGAAGCCGTTCTTTGTGAAGTTACAGCCTGGTAGAAGATGGATCATGCAACATGACAATAACTCAAAGCATTCCAGCAATACAACCAAGTAATGGCTGAAGAACAACAAGATTAATGTTCTGGATGTGCCCAGTCAAAATCCTGACTTAAATTCTTTCAAAATACTGTGGCAGGACCTGAAGCGGGCAGTTTATGCTAGACGCCCATCCAACGTCTCTCAACTGGCTGCATTTTGCAAGGAAGAGTGGCAAAAATCCCCCCAATGTAGATGTGAAAGACTGATTAATCACTAAAGAAAGTGTTTGGATGAAGTTCTCATTGCAAAAGGAGGTGCAATGTCCGATTAAGTGAGAGGTTCACATACTTTTACACCCATGAAATCTGAGTTTTTCTTAAATCAACAACATTATTTTCAATGTCAGCATTGTAGATTTGGGTATGACTAAACGTTTAATAAGGTTATTTTAATATTTTATACAAAAAAATCTGACCATAGATTTTCTGGCTACTTCCCATATTCCATAAACATTCATGGTAGCTTCCTTGAAAAACTCAAAACTGTCCATAGGTGTGAATGTGGATGTCAATACTTGCAACCGACCAATCTGGGTGCAGATAATAAGAGTTACTCAGCTCTTATCTTTCCCCAGGAGGAGGCGCTGACGGAAATGTCGAGTGCACCCAGTATGGACCGCCTGCTGAGGTTGCTCAACAGCATGAGGAGCAACAGCAGCGGTGTTGAAGAGCAGCTGGCCTCCTTCATGGAGGAGGCACAGAGCTCGGCGCGCTCCGAGGAAACTCTGACCCAAGTTGTTGGCACCATCTACGACAAGGCCATGTCGGACCGGAGTTTCGCCGCCACCGCCGCCAAGCTGTGTGACAAAATGGCACTCTTTATGGTGGACGGGACCAAGTTCAGGTCCCTGCTTCTCAACTTGCTGCAGGTAATCCTCAGCTGCTTTCTCTCAGAGAGCCCGTTAAAGTGCCGCATCAGAGGCATAACAAGGATCCAGCATTTATCAGTGTGTAACCGTTTTACATAAATGTCTACATTATTTGCATCATTGTCTAGTGTGACATAAAAAACATGTTAATTTATTTCGCCACAAGGTGGGAGAAGGGAGTTTCAGACACCTGTCCCACCTTTTCAGTAACCCCATAAACACAGGCACCGCTTTCACCGCCGTTACGACTCTAATACTACCTCCAAAAGCAGAGTGTTTGTAGGACTTTTGCACTCCATTTCAATGTCAGTGCTGTTTATACAGAACACCTGCCTGTGTCATTTCTATAACCAGTTTCACACAGTCGATTCATCATATACTTCAGAAAGAAAGTTTAGTCATTCATGTGTTAAATGATATTTTATATATCAAAAGTACTAAACGCACCAATACTCAGTCTCCGTGAGTGCTCAAAGCGTGAATACTCATACTGACATCGGTCTGAAAAAAGTGGTAATGAACATCCCTAGTTAACTGTGTGCGTTCACACAGAGACACAGCATTATTAGCCCCAGTGTCTTGTGCAATGTACTGTATATAAACATGGTAGGTATTTTCACACATTAACACAGCATCCCACAATCAGATAATTAATAGATGTCTGCTCTAGTGTCTTGTGACATTCCCTTACACATCCCACCTGTTACTACACTGATGATACTCAGATGATACTCAGATGGTGAAATATTCTTCATCCCTCATTTCTTGTCAGTGCTATTTGTCCAGAACAGTAACTCATAAAAAAAGCTAAACAAAAAAGGTCAGTTTTACAGGCTTTGTAAAAGAGGCTGTTAATACTAAAACATTGCAAAAATGTTATATCCTCTTTGATTCCGCAAAATTTCTGCACCTCAGCCATAACAAAAAGACCAAGAAAGGATCTCCTTAAGCCTCTTATTTTTTTTTACACACATAATCTAATGGTGGTGGAATACGGCTGCAACTCGGTGTACTTTCATACAGTTAAACAGCATTCCACAGTCAGATAATAAAATGGCATCCACGCTAGCATCTGGTAGCATGCAAGAAACGATTAATCAACTCTCGATTTCACAGTCAACCAAATTCTTATTGAAGCGCTTAGTAAGGCCATATCTTAAAAAAAAGCATGATCTGTGCCTTCATGCATTGACATTAAAGACTTCAACATCTTTGCGTGGCTCAGCATAAAGGGACTGTAACATGACAAATCACCTTTTTGAAGCTTTTAGCCATGTTAAAATACTAATTCCTCAGCAAAAACATCACCAAAGTGGTGTTTTCCTCCATTCACCCCTCTATGAGAAATTTTTGATCATTCTGTTCTCCAAGCACCAGCCCCTCGCAACTCGAGAAAACAAGCGGGTGCTCACTCTATGATGTCATTAGGTGAGGCCCCATCCCCGCACCTCCTCTGCGGACTAAACACACGCCCACTTTCTCTGAGACCTCCATGCTCGCAGAATAGTGATAAAAGTAGGCTTTTATCAGTAATCATTCTGTCCAAATAAATTCAAAACAATCAATTATCCTACACATTTACCATGCCAATTGGCATTGTCTTAAATTCCCAGAGGTTCCGTGGCTAAACTACCAGTACATTTCTGCGCTTTTGAACCTAACTGAATGAATGGTGTAGTGGTTAGAAGGTCCCGGGTTGGCGCCCCACTCGGGGGTCTTACCCCCCAACCCCTACACCCACCGCCCCCCCTCTCTCTCTTCTACGTTGTCCTCCACTACTATTTCTTGTGGCAAGGTGCCATTTTGTTTCAAACGTTTCTATTTATTTAACTGGCTCTCGTGGCCATTCAGAGGAGAACTCGAACGCAGCGCTCCAGAGTTTTGTGGGCGGGGCACGCAGCAGCCGGCTCGGACAAGAGGGGTGCGGCAACCACACGGGGAGAGGCGGGGGTTTACTGAACCGGGCGTTTTACGTCCGAGTTACAAAAATAGCCAGCAAAATACCTAATATTTCATAAAAAAATTACATCACCATGGTGTCAAAGGTAAGATTTAATCATTATATGCCTATAGTTAACTGTGGATGGGCTTGAAATAGCGTAAAATAATACCTTTAAAGCAATGAAAACTTAAGAATGGCTCTCAAAACTAAACCAAAGGCAAGGGATTGAAATTCCTTGACGTGTCTAGCACAATTTGGCATCCTGAAGACAATTCCAACATGATTTTCAAAGAAACACAAAAAGTGCACGCCAGGTGCTAAAAATATGTTTTAAAAACAAAAAAATAAGGAGAGTGCAATGGGAGTAAGTGGAGGGCGACTTGCCGTTGAGACATTTGGACCCTTAAATGTCACATGAAGACAGCGTGGACATGTTCGTCTCAGTCGACCACCTTAGGACACTTTTGTGCCCTGGGTGTCTTGTCCGACTCGCTGGAGCTGAGAGAGGAGAGCGCTTATGGGCTGGAGACACCGAGGGAGGAGTGGTGGACTTGTATTGAGGCAGTGGCCCGTGACGTCGCGGGTGAGGAGAGACGATCGCATGGGGAAGCACAGAGATCATGAGGGCTGAGGAAGGCCACCGGGGAACAGCTAAGATGGTACTTTCTTTGAGGAAGCCACGAGAGCGCAACTTTGAAAGTTAACGCTTGAATAGAAGCGGAAGGAAGGGTGAGGGTGAACGTTGATGGCTGTATCTTTAACCTGGGATTCACTCCAGCAAATCTTACTGGGATTTGATTAGTTCATTGTTAAGAATTAGGTCAATTCTGTGATTGGCTGGCAACCAGTCCAGGGTCTAGCCTGCCTTTTGCCACAAGTCAGCTGAGATAGGCAAATGGGGTGCATAAATTCTAAATAGTTATTTAACACCTAACTAAACAGGCTTCCTTTGACAACGTGTTTCAGAAAGAGCACAAAAAAGTGAATAGATGACTTTTTCGTCAAATAACTGGGATAAGTTTCACCAAAAAAAAAAGCTAATTGGTGTATACCTGACTAGTGAACCACAAATATTTGAGGAAATACTGTACTTCTTTTCCATTCTTTTAATTTTCTTGTCCTCCTGACATTTTACTTCATAACACTTTAAATGTCACACATGGATTCACGAAGGCCCTGCCTAATGGTATTATTTCAAGGTTCACCTATGTGTCAATGCGGGCGACAATTATCGCGTGACCATTCTGCTCATTAGTAGCCAAGACGTCGATTGGTGCGTGTCATCTTTAAGAGAGCTCGGCCTTTTCCAACCAACTTTATCACCTCTGCTTGACTTGAGGGCGAATGTGTTGCCGTACTCTTGCAGGTTATTCAAGAAAAATGTCAGATGTCAGTGCAGGAACTCTTCAAAGTTTTACTTGTAACTCCCGGCGCAACATCTGTATAGCTGCACTTCAACCAGTATTAACCCAAACACTCATGGTTCACTGGCCGTGACTTGTACAGTGCATTAACATTAGAAATTCTTCTTCTTCTTTTTTTTATCTGGATTTTTGTTGTAAGGTTAATGCCTACACCACCTACAAAAATTTGGTTTTTACTGCTTCTAATAAATGTAACATTCCTAATATCCACCTACTAGATAAAGCAGGGGTGTCCAGACTTTTTTTCATTTAAGGGTCTCATTTGAAAAAATGGAAGAATGCAAGTGCAAAACCAATCCATTAAGCCATTTTATATTGTTGGTTTATATATGTATGTATTTAAAAAAAAATCTGCTATATTACAGCTTTATGCTCAAGGTAATAAGGCAAAATAGTTTAGGATTTGGGGGAGTGCCCATGGCCTTGTACCCCCACTACAGTAGATGTACCCCTGCACTGAGCAGATCTCCACATTCAGAACCAAAACAAGAGCAATCTGTCATAAAACGACATGTATTAAAGCAGTGTTCATTCATGCAACGTTTACAAATCAGACAGGAGCATAAAGTGCTTTCAAAATGGAATTATCTTTACTCAGCATTCGGAAGAGAAAATTGGTGACTATTTGAGTTGTAAATAAATAAATGGTTGAATAAATGGAAATACATTTTTGTTTGTGTCTTTGCACATCTATCAAAGCTCCATATAAGTAGTTTGGACACCCCTGAGATGGAGAATCGTAACTCGTATCTCTCTCCCTGCCATTACGATCCACAGAAGGACTTCGCCCGCCGCGAGGAGCTGCAGCGGTCGGATGCAGAGGCGTGGTTGGGCTTCATCACCTTCCTGTGCGAGGTGTTTGGGACAATGAGAAGCAGTTCCGGGGAGCCCTTTCGGGTCTTAGTGTGTCCCATCTACACCTGCCTGCGAGAGGTGCGTATTGTTGCACGTTTTGAGATTATGAACAGGGCGCTACTATTGTGCAGCGGGATAAGAATACAGGGCACAAGAGGATGAGCTAAGTTACCACAGTACTTACATTTTTATTTGATTGTTATCAATGGCCAAGAACTGTTTTTCATCAAAATGTATAATAATTATGACTTTGCTACTGCAAATGATGATTGACTTTGATTTTGACTTGTGTACAAATTTGGGTGTCGTCGCTGCCGTAGGAATGGAACTCTCTTGTAAAATGAAGACCGATAGTTCAACACTTTTGATCACAAGTGACATGCCAGAAGCATGTAGTTGCCAAACAGTCTAGCATGAGCAGCTAACGTTAGCAGTCTACATTGTCACTTAATGCTCTCTCTTGTCAAACAGCACAAACTGAAAATCCACTCCTTTGCAAAAAGCTACTCAGCATACTTAGTAGATACTTAGTAGATAGTCTTATCTAATCATTGCCAAAAACAGGAAGTAGAAACTTTCCAAGAAATAATGGGTAACAGCGCTAAACACTTCTCGTCATCCACATCACTGTCCTTGCACTTGTACTTGGAAAAATTAGTATTTCAGATTATTTTGCCGGATTGTGACATACGAGTGGCACTAATTTACAATTATAATACCAATTTTTTTATGCACAGACTTGCTTTAGCTTCTGGTTAGCAGCACATACCTGATAGCTATAATACCAATTTCCCCAACAAATTTGTCCGCCCATGACTTGGAAGCTAGGCTAAGCACTGGCTCAGTGGCATCCGGTCTGCTGCAATGAGTTTTGTTTTATTCACAGATTAGCTTTCGCTTCTGGTTAGCAGCACATACCTGATAGCTTATTGAAGACAATGCGGAGGGTGAGGCTGTGTTGTGTTTGCAGATGTGTCACATACACTGATCCCCACACACTGATGTAATTGATGCTGATGTTTTGGGGGGCGCTTGTTTGTTCTTAGTAGTTTGCATGGTCATGGTAATGAAATCCGTACTTGTTAATGGCCCAGCAATATGTGGAGCGGGCTAAACATTAGCTCATTTACATGAGACAGGAACCCCACCGAGACAAGTTAATTTCATCAAGCCAGAAATATCCTAAAGTGTCTTGTAATTCTCGATCCTTGATGAATTTTGACAAAAGCTTGCCACAGTATATGTGAATTTGTAAAGTTTGTTTAATCTCACCTTTAAAAATGTCCCATTTACAGTCAACCATCCTTGTCCACATGTTTCCAATAAGAAGAAAGCACTTAAGCGCATATTGCACCATGCAAGTTTAGTTTCCTGTTTTGCGTCCTGACCCAGTCTAGACGCTATACACCGCAGTGGCTTTTTCGTTAGTGGCGCAACCTGCCAGGACGCCATTGCTTCCAGGAAAGCGCACGACCCAGGGTTTAATTCTCATCAGCAGGCCACGCCGCCTTGCACATGTTCGTCTCTGTATCCATGGAAACCATGGGTAGGGTCACCACAGCAGGGTGACCGCTGTTCAGAAGGCGACCTATGGGGTATTGAAAGAAGGAAGCAGGGGAGGGGGGGAGAAAGAGAAGAGGTGAGGGGAAGCTGCGGGGAAGAACTGCGGTCAGGTCAGAATTTGCTGTACAGGAAGTTAACTGGCAATGAAACAGGTAGAAGAACAGCATGAATTGACTTCAATGTGCAGCACAAGCTATAATAAAGCATTTACTGTACTATCAATTTTCTCCATTGGAAGTAATAGAAAATTAGTTAATCAGTGCAGTGCAAACCGTTAACTGTACTGCATTACTATTAGTGACCCTGTTATAAGTGTAAAAAGAAAATTAATAATAAAACAATTAATTACATACCAGTACACTATTATTACTTAGGGCTGGGCAATAGGGCCTGTTTGGGTTTTAATTTTATTATTATTTTTCGGTAAATTAAACATGCTAAAGAAAGTTTAGCTTTTGTTTTTTGCCCCGTTTTGGGATTTGCTTTACAGTATTTCTCCTGATACCAAAATATATATTTTCCCCAGCATTAACTGACATTAACTTAAAAAATATTTATTTATTTATTTTATTTTTCTTTACAGGTAATCTTAAAAAAAGAAGTGGTTCCTCTTTGGAAAATGTCCATTTTGTGAAAACATGTACCGTCATTTTAACATGATAAAATCAGCCATTGAACTTCAATACTGTCTGATCCATGCCTGTAGTCGAAAATGTAACGCTGCACCACTTCGAGGTGTCTCGCTCAGTTTTTTTCTGTCTTATGTTGGAGTTGAGGCAGGCAAACTTGGCAAATTATTTGCAGTTTGGAAACGCATACCTCGGGTCAAATATTTCGATCATCATGTCTTTAAATCACCGCTTTTGCAGTTTATAATTGGGCACCATGTCTTTGACAATGATCAGAGCAAATTATTCTGTGATTACCTTCCACCAGACTCCTCTCTTGTCATATGTGACTGTGACATGTGCAAAACTGTTCCACGTTACAAAAAGATCTGCTTCCGCGGTTCTTGCATTTTCCCTCATTGTTCACACGTGTGCCCTTATGCGATGTTATCACACACGAAAAAAAGCAAACCAACTGACATTTAAAGTCAACCACACAAAAGTGTTGTTAGCCACATTAGCGTCAGTTTGCATTGAAACGCCGACGCCCCCATTCCTGTTTCGTTGTCACCCCCGGGGGAAATATCCTCTTATTGGCCGCTAAGTGCTCCACTATGACCACCAAGCGGGTGGCAAGTGCTCATCCATTTAGTGCAGGTGCCGCACAGTGGGTTTGTTGACGCTTTTTCATTAACAGCGGCACCTGCAGGAAGATACTACCGGGAGCAATGTGAATAAATTAAGCGCCACTCTTGTACTAGTTGCTTACGACGACTATGAAATGCCCCCGAAATGCCAAGTGCCAGTTAACACATCATAGCAATCCCCATAAAGCATGCTTGTCATTTGATTCGTGTAGTGTAAATGCAGCCTTAGAAGATTAATGGTCTGTTTTTGGAGGACGTTTGAAGACAATCTAAACAATACATTTCCCTGCTAAATTGTATACATTTTTCCTCGGAGCGTAAACAGGAGAACATCACTGAGAACGGGATATTTGTCTCTGAATTATTCATCAAGTATCAGCATGTTGCCGCAGCAAAAACACGGTACAGAAACAACTTCCTCTTGCCGGTCGCCTTAAATACAAGCTTGATTAATTGATGCATTGCCTGTTGTTGTGTAGGCGAGACAAAGAAAAAACATACAACGGATTTGTTTTGCTTTTTTAGATGCATATCTTCTAGCAGGAAACTTGTTTCTGCAAAAAAAACTCATCTTTTATTGAAGCTGGTGACGAGTGTGTGTGCGTGTAGCCTACTGAAGTATCAGTACACCAGTGACACCACAGAGACTTCCTTTTCCACTGCATGACTACTACTCATTGAACCTTTTCCATTGGAAAAAAACAGTTAGTACCCGGGTACCATTTTGAGTAGTCTCCTGGTAGCTAGCAGATTCGACGCATACATGCTAAAATTAGCATGCCGTGGACTTGCCACAGTCTCCTCTTTGCTGCTGCGCTATTCTGTAGTTGCCCTCAGTCTCCTCTCAGATAAGATTTTGTCACCTTGTTTCAGAAAGAGAAAAATAATCTGTTGTTTTTATCCTAACTCGTTCCGGCTGAATAGAAAAGTTGTGGGACTGGTGTCACAATGGATATACAGCCTTGAGATATGAGTGACCTGACAAGTTTTTGGATAAACTACCGGTAGCTGTTGTTCCGCTTTTTTTTGCGTTCAGCTAGCTAACATGAAATGCCAAACGCCATGGGCGACTTCCTTCTTGGGTGGCTGCTATGCAAGCACTTGCAAGCACTTCCTATGTTATTATGGTAAAGTAGCCCCAAGTTTACCTCTTCTTGTGCACTGAATATTGGAAATTATTCCGTTTAAACTATTTGGCCATATAATGATTAATTAATTACAAATAATGTACCTTTGCTTATTTATATATGCCAGCAATGTAAAGTGACAGGCAGAACAATAAATAAATACTCTTCCTTGAGATGGCCATGTGATGTACCATGTATCCACTTAATGTGACATTTTTGTTTGTGGGTGTGCCATGTTGTTTTTTTTCGAATGTAAACTATGTGCCTTGGCCCAATAATTGTGGAGTGAATCTGCATTAAGTACTGTATGTATGTACCTAATGAAGTGTCCATTGTCTGCTTTTAGTTTGATACACTTCAGTGGAGTGGATGTGATAGAGAAAGGCTAATACTTGACGAAAAAGGTGGGATCGCTGGTCCCAATGCCAGAAATAGTGTTGCTATGCAACTATTGGAAGCCCATTTGAAGTCTTCCAACTTCCAACGCTGCCTGCGCGTTTGTGTGTGTGTGTCTGTTGTTAGTATAACGATGAAACATGTTTGCGTCTCAGCTGGAAATTGGTGCATCCCATCAAAGCGTTCTTTGACAAAGCAATCAGTGACATGTCATTTGTTCGGCAAACACGCCGACGTTTGATCCATGACAACAACGACAGAATCGCTGGCATAAATATGGATGTTCTTCACTCACGTTTGCAAAAAATCACAGCTGTCCTACTTTTCACTTTTCTGATCAAATGTCGTTTGAATGCAGGAGGATGGATTGGTGCAGGGGGTGGGGGTGGGGACTAACTAAACGGGAATCACAAGAAATTCCCAAGGTTTTCCTAGCTTGGTTATATAATAGCAAGCAGGCACAGATCTCCCAGCTTGTCAGGAGATGCTTTGAACTTTGTTCTTTTTCCACATTTAAAAAAAATCTAATCAGAATGTTTCATAGAAGTATTGATGATTAATGACTGTATTTGAGTTAAACGTCTGTGCAAGATCCCCCAGAGAACTCATTAGGTGATCATCCCGCCTATGTGGGATCGTCATGCTGTCACAGTGTCCATCCACGTATGCTGAGGTGACGCCTAAAGGCGTTACATGACAGTTGGAATATAATTGTGCTTGCTTTATAATCTGCGTTTCCATGACATTACTTTTCAAGGAGATGTATTATAATTCATTTTATTTTCACACTTTTATTTAGACCCTTTCCCAGATGTGACATGCTTTTTTTCTCAAAATACCCTAAGTATCAAGAATTCTAGACACATTTTACGCACCTGCTTTCTTGTCTTGCTAAATTTAGCCTGCCTTATGCAAGTGTGTGACTATGTGCCAAAAAATCTATTTTCATTTAGTACGATTCAGAATCGATTTTAAATGTCCAAAGATTTATTTTATTTTAATTATTTTATACTGTTTTGTCTGTGTGTGCCCCTATTTGGAGCGCTGTTCATGTTGTACCCGATTTGGCCACTTAGGGGCAGTGTGGTTCCACGTGGTCTAATACACTGTTAAGTTGTAGCCACATTAGAGTAGAAGGAAGTGTGGAGCCATTCTTTTGAGTGATAAAAGTGCCGCGAGTAGCGCGCTAATTAGCATTAGCGAGTAAGACTGGAGTAGATCATTACAATTCCTTGCACATCTATAGATTGAAGCAAAAATCATTGTCAATCAAATCATTTAGAATCAAAAATCATTCTTAATCGAAAATCGATTGTAAATCGAATCGCAGACTCAGAAATCGGAATCGAATCGAATTGTGAGACATTCAAAGATTCCCACCCCTACTGTGTACGCTGCCCAATATAGTGCTGGGCCAATGGCAAGTTCGGCTTTCAACACCCAAGCTCACTGAGCGACCGAATATTGTGCTATCAGATGCTAACGCTGTTAGCAAACATGAAGCTGTAATACTACGACTTTATTCATGCAATATTTCAACACTTTTTCTCATAAAATGACAACTTTACTTTTACTCTTGACTCACGGTTAGAAACAAAAGTGCTTGAAATGGATCTTATTTTTGCACACCGTACTGTACAGTTGCATCTTGTCTTGTTACTTCCTCGTCTTCCTCACCACGCTGGATGTCACCGCAATGTCGGCACGCTTGCATCGGCCCTAATCTAAATTGGCACTGAGTCTGTTCTTGTTCCATGTAGCTGCTGCAGTCCAAAGACGTCAAGGAGGATGCCGTGCTGTGCTGCGCTATGGAGGTGAGACACAAACACACAACCATTTGCATACCACAAGACAGTACACTGTAAACTGGGAGTTCCTTAACTTTTTGGGTGCATGGACCTCTTAGAGGGGAGACATTTTCTTTCACGCCGTCCCACCAGGAGTAGTAGTAGTATTTAACACACAGTTACTGTATAATACATCAAGTACTTTCTACACATCTTATGCTTGCTGTTTTGTTTCGCACATGTTGAAATGTGCTTGCATTGTGCTGAGAAGTGTGTTTTACCAAGTTTAAATGAATTTACGTGTAGGAGGGGTTAACGCAGTAAAAAAAATATCTAGACGTGGTTTAGCTGGTGTTGCATTTGGTATTCCAACGGTGTACCTGTTGTTTGTCCTCGTGAGTCTTCTGAATAATAAAATAGCAAAGGGGAAGCCGAATTATAGATGAAATCTCTTTTTGACCAAATGAGTTTTAAAAACAGGCGCACATTGGCAGTAACAAGGTCAATCTGTGCATAGTTTGTCCCATTTTAAATTGACCTATTGAAATTAAATAAAAAAACAGAAGTGATTGCTCAATTCGCTATTTGGTTTTAATCTAACAAGATTCAATTTGATTGTTGCCTCAGATAAAAAGTACATTGAAAAACAGGGCACTGACTGAGTTTGAATTTAATATTTAATTGGTCATGTTTATGTGATATGGAAGTTTGGTAACTTACATAGTAAAGATAGCTCGTTAGCCTCCACAGTCAGTCAGGGCCACCATCCATGAATTGATCCATGACATAAACCTGATCACTTAAATATTAAAATCAAATTATTATGACCATGATATTATAACCAGCTTCATGATTACCAAAGGGAATTACTGCCACACTGAATATAATGTTAAAATGATCAGACAAAAAGGCATACAGTACTTTATACAAGTGAGAATACAAGAGAAGTTGTAATGTTATGTGAGAAAGACGTTACCAGTACATTGCAAAAAAAAATAAAATGGTAAAGCTATGAGGGAAATAAGTCGTAATGTCATGAAGTAAAGCTGGAATGTTCAGCCAAAAAGTAATATTACAAGAACAAAGTCGTTATGATGCACGAATAAAGTTATAGCGAGAAGATTTTTTGGCGATTATATTACATCTTTGCTTTCTTTTTCAATGTGATTGAACAAATAACAGGTGTAACAGCAGTGCAAGCCGTCATTTCTTTTTGTTTCTCTAAGCAATACTGTTGATGAATCATTTGAGGTATTGTGGTTGTGGCCGCAAACAAGCTAATGTAGGATCCTTGCCAAATTTCACGACCACACACGTCTGACAAATTAAAAATTACATTAAATTCAGTCCTTTGTGGTCAATTTCATTTTCTATCTTTAACAGAGCCTAAAATTGAAAGTGAAAAATCTTTTCTTTTTCTTTTTTGTAAGTGTTGGACTACAGTGGTACTTTGGCGTACGTGGTTAATTTGTTCCATGCCCAAGCTTGTAAATCAATGTCGATTCACCTGGGAGAGTCATTTGCTGAGAAATAAAACATGAACCACATGTCTTGTGTTGCCAAGCCCCGTACCAAGTCAAGTTAGGACATTTCAAACCCTCTTGATCAAATTGGTAGGTTCAATAAGTATAAGTCAAATTTTTCATTTGGCGAATAAATGTGATGGATGTGGCAGAGGGACGTTTTGAAGAGGAGAAATAAATGTTGGCAGCACGTTCATTGACTCATTGATTTCCTTCATCAAGGGAGAATGATTATAGCATCATCAACCTGGTCCAGCAGAATTTAACGCTTAATTATTCAAATTTGTCAACTGAATTGAATTGAATTACTAAAGGAATCCAAATGTTTAGTAGAGTTACTATTATGTACTTTGTTAATAGAGCTTTTGCTGAAGGATTTGGTCAAATGTAGTAAATCTTGAATTGACTAGGGCAAGTCGGAGATTAAAATTAAGTTGTTAACGAGAAGGGCAACTCTGAATTCCCATAGCCCCATTCAAACAGCCTCGTTTTTAATATTTATGTGTGCTGAAATATTTCGATTGGGCACCATTTCTGCTGTTTTTGTTACACATAATTTAACCCAGTTTATGATTGAGTTACCAAATTGAAATCTTTCTAATGTTTTGAGAGAGAAAAAGACCATTCCACACTATCAGAGACGTTCTTGGCATCTATTTGTAATAATGTATATTTCATAGCTTTCTTGTGTTACGAAAGCTCTGTTTGTTTGTCGTAAACCTGTTTTGATCATTGTTAATATGTAACTAAAAAAAAATCTTTTTTTTTTTTATTGTCAAACGCTGATTCAAAATTTGGAGATCAGAAATAAAGAAACTTGTAGATTTTTAAACTAATTGGCTGGTTTAACTTGCTTCTGTAGCAGAGTAATCAGTGCACTGTTGAGAAAAGGTAAACACTTTCAAAATTTGTCACCTGTCAAGATGCAGATCTTCTTTTTTCTTTTTTTTTTACTCTTCATGCACAGTTCAAACTCGGTTTACTTTTCTGGGTTATTTCCCTCGTAAAAAAAAAGATTTTACTTTTTTTTTCTCCCTCAGTTATAATCTCTCCTCGTGACGTTTCTTTGGCTTTGAACTTGTGAAACTAATAATGTGTCATAATAAAGGCTCTGAAAGCCTCCCACTTATATGCCACAGACTGTGTAGTGACAACTAATTTATCTGCATTCCTATAAATTCTTCATCTAATAACAATTTTTATGTTGAAAAGATGGGTCTTTAGCCATTTTTTTCTTTACATAACAAACAGCATGGCGCCTGTTCAGAAGCACAATCGAGTCATAAAAGCAGTCCTGATCTTGTGTTGTACATGAAAGGAAGTTAGAAATTTGTTGGGCATGTTTGATAGGTACCTGCGTGACAATAGTATGCCTTAATCTCTCTCCAAATCGTCACCCTCTTAAAATAATTGGCCGTCATTTAAAAAAAAACATTTTGTTTAAACCATCTCCTCGTGATGCATAAGGTTAAATTTTTTGTGATTCCTGAAAAACAAAAATAAATAATTTAGGCGATTATTTTAACAAATTGTTTTATAACTATTCTGCTCCTGTTATATGATTGATTGAGAGAGAAGAAATAATCTGCCACTACTGTGTTCATTGAAATGGAAAAGACGGAATGTGACGCAGATTAAAAGGTGCAAGACTTTCTCTTGCTCCTCCTACAGCTGCAGAGCGCCGGGCGCCTCTTGGAGGAGCAGCTGCCCGAGATGATGACAGAGCTGCTTGCGTCCGTGCGCGACAAGATGCTGAGCCCGGCCGAGTCACCCCTGACCCGCTCGCTCTTAATGGAGGTAGTAGAGCTACACGCACACCACTGGAGCCCTTTGGAAGCTGTCACCACGCACTACTACAACCGCACCATCCATAAACTCACCACGGCCTAGACATGCCATTTTTTTCCCCAGACTCTTGCTACAGATGATGGTTTTTGGGCCGCTAGGGGCAGTGTAGGACGGCAGCAGCTTGTCCATTGGGAATAGAGAGATGTTGGGGGGGGGGGGGGGGGGTCTTTGTCTTCATTGTCATCTGCCCCCTCCTTTCATTCCTTCCTCCAGCCCTCGTGGCTGATAAAAGACAGAAAATGGAGGCAGGGCGCAGACACGGTGCTGTCTGTCTGCGCCGTCTGCCCTCCCCTCCGCAGGGACCCCCGGGTCAGGAGGTCTCGCCGCGGGACTCCTGCACGCCTACAGCAACCCCCATAACCTCCCAACCCCCACCCACCCTTTGTCTCCCTCCCTTAGCAGGAAGCCTTTTTTTGTAGGGATGAGACAGCGGGCCTGCTGGGCCAGGCTGGGCTCGGGATAAGGATCAGGCTTGCTCGAGTAGGGTGGCAGATGGCGGCATGAGCCCTTGTGAGACACACACACAATCGACACTTGCACACACATGCACGGCTCCCCAGTAGAAAAGAGGAAACGAGGGGGGTCGTCGGCATTAGAGGAGCATTAGAAAAACACGCACAGTGCTGTTAAACCTTTTGTTTTTGTCTCCCAAGCCGTGCACATCCACATTCATGATTACTGTTTTTTAAAATTATATATTTATTATAACCGTTTGATTTTAATCTTATTCTTACAAGGAGTATTAGTGCCACACCGAAAATAAATAAATGCTAACATTACGAGAATAAACTTGCAATCATATAATTGTCATGTTGTGCAAATACATTGCAAGAAAGTTGAAATGTTACGTGAATAAAGACGTAAGATTACGACAAAAGAGTTATCATAGGAGAATGGATTTGTAATAAGAGAATCCAGTTGTAAAGCTACAAAATAAATGTTATGTTCCGTGGAAAAAATTTCATAATGGTGGTGTTTTGAGAATGCGGTCATAAAGTTCTGTGGAAGTTGCTATGTTACATGAATGAAGACAAATGATTACGACAATAAAAGTTATAATAGGAAAACCAAGTCGTAATAGGAAAAACAAGTTGTAAATCAACAACATAAACTATTCTGAGGATTTTTATTTTTATTTTATCACAGTCTCAATGGTATGCGAATAAATAATAAATACATGATACAAGAAAAACTCTGGAATGTTATGCAAATGGAAAACGCCGTCGTGTTTTGACAAAGTTTTATTGTTCAAAATCCAAATGCAACCTTGACAGACGAGTCCTAATAAACGAATGAAGTCGTCATGTTTCAAGACAGACAAGTTGTGAAATTACAAAATAAACTTGTAATGTTATGAGATAAGTTTTAATGACGTAAACAAACGTGATGATACAAGAAAAAGGACATAGAGTTTTGAGAATAAACGTACTTTATAAAAATGAAGTTGTACGTAAATAAAGTTGCACGACAGTTATCGTAGGAGAAAGAAATATGCAATGTTCTGAGAGAAAATGTGCACCATTACAAGAAAATCGTAAATGGTGTCGAAATAATTTGATAGTCACAATGTTAAGTGAACAAAGACGTAATATTGATAGCAAATGTAATAATAAAATGAAGAGGAAAAATGGGCTAAAGCATGATTACGAGAAAGTAGTTATGAAGCTGGTAGTGTTATAAAAATGCACCTGTAATGTTAACGGTGTAGTCCGAAGGATCTGTTTTGGCATGTCCAGGACGTTTCTGGGTGGACAATCAACATTTTCCTTCCAGCCAAGCGGTGGAGAAAAGCTATGATCATTTTCATATGCAAATTTTCGCTGTGCGAACGCCTGCTCCTGATTGGTGGACGGATTGAAAGTACGGAGAAGTTTTGATTCCCGTGTCTTGTCTAATTCGGCTGTGCAAACTCCACCTCCTGATTGGTGGGCTGGTTTCACGCTCGTTCCTGGTTGGCTGCTATCCTCGGCTTCCTCAAAATGTTGTGTTTACAGACAACAACGGAAAAGCATCAGATAGCACCCTTAAAACAAACAATAATATAAATTAAGTTGGAAGGTTGTGCAAATTATGCAAGAAGAAACAAGTTATAAACTGACAAAATAGTAAAATATATGAATTGTAATATGAGAAAAATGTTCTGAGAAAACGTAATACTACAAGAAACATGACAATAAAGTATGCAACAACATAAAATGACACAAAGAGTAATGTTACGCTAATATCTTTGTAATATTGAGTTGCTGTGTCATGAATAGGAAAACGCTATTACAACCAAAATGTCTCGCTGCAATGTACGCTATAATATTACAAGGTGTGAACAAAGTTGTAATACTATGACAAAAATGTTGCGCAAAGTTGTAAATGGCAAAAAATAAGTTATAATTTTGCAAGAGTAAAATTGTAATATTATGTGAAAGCAATTCTCTATTATGAGAAGCACAGTTGTGATGTTACACAAAAATATAACAGACCACTATCCACTATTCTCGCATGATTCTTTTTCCCTTTTCAGTGTGACGCTAATACTCCTCAGTGTACCTTCTCAATCTTTGTTTTCTGCATTTTCAACATGTACATGTACACATGTACATGTACACTAGGCCTTATTGCACACGTTTGAGTTGTTGTGAGACGGTTTGCTTGAAACAAACAAATGCGATGAATAGAAAACATCCCTGCAGTTATAGGAAACTATTGTTGAGCTAAAAAGGAAATAACACTTTATTTTTAGGAAAAGAAGCTGGGGATGGCAAATGAAGTGTAGCTGACATTTACTTGCAGCATCCTTTGCTGTGAATATTTGCTGTGTTCAGGATTAACACTATTTGATCATTTTTATTGTGTTTAAAGAATAATGGCATTTATTAACCTGTGTATTTTGCAGACCACATAGCCAACAATTCTCTACATATATATCTGTGAAGCTAACATACGCTATGATCGGTCATGTAGCACATGTAGTAAATGGGCTCTCTGTAATCTGCGTTCAGTATATTTGCAAGTATTTAAAAAACAACAATTGAAGTTAGCGAAAGAATTGTTATGGGAAAACATTTCTACCAGGCTTGTTGATTTTGTGAATGTGTTCGACCAACCTTTGTGAAATAGGGACAGTCGAGACCATGACCGCCGATGCTCGTTGGCTGCACGTTAGCATTACTAGCACCACATATTTGAAACTGAAGTCTTAAGGTTGCAAGAAGAATGAATATGTTGAACGTCAAAACGCGATGCTGTGTATGTTGGTGCCGCTACATTTAAAGGGGAAGTGAACCCAAAAATGTTATTTGCAATAAAAAATTCTATGTAGCCCCACTAGTCTAAATACGGTATTCTGGTTAATATTGCATTAGTGGAATATGAGTTAGGCAGCAAAATCCAGCAGTTTTTATCAATATCAGAAGGCGGCCATTTTGCTGTCGACTGAAGATGACATCATAGTTGCTCAGGTAACAGCCAATTACGGCGCACCCGTAATTCTGAAGATGAGCCGTGATTGGTTGTTACCTAAGCGCTGAGCAAATAACCATGTAATTTTCAGTCAACAGCAAGTGGCAAAATGGCCGCCTTCTGATATTGATAAAAAATGCTGGATTTTGCTGCCTAATTTATATTCCACTGCCACTTTATTAACCAGAATACCGTATTTAGACTAGTGGGGCTACATAGAACATATAATTGTCAAGAATTTTTGGGGGGTTGACTTCCCCTTTAAACATGTTTTTATATATATACGACTGAGAAGCGGCATTCTGTAAAAAAAACAACAACAAAAAACAAGAATGCAAGTAACGTGATGACAAAAGTTGTCAAGCTATGTATTTGTCAGAATGTTACCGGGGAAAAAACTGTACTTTTAGTTGTAAAGACAAGCATGAAGTTTTCTTTTGTTTAGTTTTTTTCAGAAAAAAAGTTGTAAAATTACTCAAATTGAAATCGTAAATTACAAAGAAAAAAGTCATAAAGCTTCGAAATTGTCTAAATATTACAAGAAGTTAGGAAATAGTAATAAAGCAATGAAAGTTGCAGCGCTACGAAATAGCCGTAATATTTCACGAGTAAGGTTGTGATATTGCAGGAAAAAACTAATGTGAATAAAATTGTACAGTAATAGGAGAAAAGTCAGAACGCTACAACATAGTTGTAATATTGCAACAATAAAGTAGTGATATTACAGAGTAAAAGGAAAGTTACATTAATTAAGTTGTAATGATATAGAATAGTCACAAAGCTTTGAAAGTCGTAAAGTTACAAGAATAAAATAGTTTTTACAGAAAGTTTTTGTACCACAAGTTTTAACATTGTGACAGGTAATATCGTTGTAATGTGACAAAATTGATGTTTCATCTACAAAATTCACAGTGTATAATAATACAAAACAGTCACAATATTACATCAATAATAAATTATTACAGGGAAAAAAAGTTAAAAAGCTACAAGAAGATAAAGTTTGAGCATTACAAGAAAAGAAAATCTCTAAGCTACAAAATACTTGATGTGTGTATATGATTTAAAAAAATAAAGTTGTCAAGCTACGAAACAGTCGTAGTATAAGAGTTGTGTTGTAAAATTACAGCAAAAATGTCATAAGATTATGAGAATTAAGTTGTGATATTGCATGAAAAAGTCGTAATGTTTCAATAACAGTCAAAATGCTCCAGGAAAAAAGTTGGACCATTCCAATAAAATATTGCAAAGCTACCAAATGGTTGTAATATTAATGTTAAAGGGGAAAAAAGTAAGATTACACAAATGAAGTTGTAAAATTACTTTGAATTTGGACTCCCTTTGCATTCTGATCGCTAATTGTCCTTCAGAATTATTTAAACCCAGAATCAGGACAAAGTGACACAAAAGTTATGTACCGGTACCAAGACCGACAAATGACCTTTTTTAATGTTGTTTTTAGTGCCTTATATTCAATTGAAGAGCGACGAGTAGCCCAAAAGCCAAATAAATCGGCCTTGTAGCTAGATTTAGCCTTTAGCTTAGCATGTGACGTCAAGTACCCTTGAACCCCTAACACGCAGTGTACATGCTTGTGCTTACACATGGCATGTTTTTTTTGTATTATTATTATTTCTTCTGTCTTGCATCAAGAATTCAGATCATGTGTAATAGAAACATCATCTCTTGGATGATGATGTCATGATGATGGTAACTTGTTTTTCCGTCTTGTTTTATTTCTAGCTTTCTATTTAAGTGAAGCTCATTTATAAATGTGGGGAAAAAAGACTTGTGAAACAGATGTAATACCTAGCTTGCAGGCAAGTGTGTAAGTGGTGGGATTACTGTGGTTTAGTTACCGATGCAAGTTTTTGTTATGCAAAAAATAAAGGGAGGGTGGCCCCCTCCTTGTCTGTGCCCGTGGACCCCAAACCCAGTTTGCATATTGTCATGAATATTAAAACGGGGGCTCCACTCGGTGTTTGTTTTGCTTTTTCCTCCAGAATTTGTGGAAAATAAAAAGAGGACAAAAAGATGTGGTGGAAAAAAAATATTGTGTGTGTGTGTGTGTGTAGTTCTACGAAGACAAAAAGGCAGATGCACACATTGTTTCCAGGGTCATTAGCGTCAGAAGCGCGTGACAAGCGCGGCACCACAGTGGGTCCTTGCGATAACAATGCCAGCCTCATTTACATGCTGGCCGTTACGGCGTCGCACGTTAGCCACACGACACTTGTGAGTGGTAATTCCGCCTCCTTGGACTTTATTGTCCTTGGGTAGTCCAGAAGCATGCCTGGGATTCTAGGCCAGGGGTCTGCAACCTTTGGCTCTGGAGCCACATGTGGCTCTTTCGTACTTGTCCTGTGGCTCTCTGTGGATCTCAAAAAAAAAATCAACAACAAAAAATTGTAGAAATTAATATATTTTTTTACATACTTATTTTTATTTTATTTAGATGAAATATTCTTCATGCGAATTAATGATTTAGGTTTAAAAAAAATGGATTTAAATATTTTAAAAAATATATCAGTCAAAAATGAGAGATGACAGGTAGATGAAAAAGTTTTAAAACTGACCTAAAATGTTCATAAAAGGGAGAGGAAAAGCAAAAATTTACCGTAAAATGTCCATGAAATTGCCAAAAAATGTCAGAACATGGAATAGTAAAGAAAGAAAGAAACAAAAGCAGAAAATTGCCAAAAATTCAGAAAATAAAACTTTTAAAAAGTAACTATAAAATACTGAAAATTACCATACAATATACACAAATTGATGGACAAAAATACAGGGGGGAAATTTGCCATAAAATGTCCAAAAAAGGATTTTAACTCTTTGACTGCCATAAACGTTATAAAACGTTTAGCATAAACCTAGGGAAGGGCGCCGAGGACGTTAAAAGACGTCCCCTATGTTTTTTTTTTTTTTTTTTCAAAAACGGGTGCAGGAAAGCCTTGGGCAGCTGTGCTGAAAGAATCAGGCTGATCTGATTAGTCAAAGACTCGTTTTGGCCCCTAGAGGGCAGCGATGACTCTCTTTGCACAAGGTTGGATGGGCCGCCCACCGTGGGCGTCAGTAGAAGACGTGAGGCGGAGCTAGAGTGTTGAGGAGACAATGGCTGATCCAAGCCACAATGGCTTGACCAAGCAACCGGTTACAAGCAGCTCAGCTTGAGCATTTTTTTCAAAGACGGAAAGCATCAATCAATACTAAAAAGCGCATTGATGTCAACGATGATGATGACAACGAGCTCTACGCCAAAGTTGGAAGCTTTGGCGTGACTGTTATGAACACGTAGTAAGCCTCACGGCTAAGCGCGGCTAGCGCGGCTAGCGCTGCTAAGGCCGGAAAACGCGCACAATAGCCGGCCGGGTACTTCTACACAATCGGACATTCGATCGGGCGATGGAGAGTTGGCATCGACCAATGCAGATTGATGATGATGATGAAGATGAAGCTCTACGCCAACGTGACTGTTATGAACACGTAGTAAGCCCCACCGGCAAAGCGCGGCTAGCGCGGCTAGCGCTGCTAAGGCCGGAAAACGCGGAGCTGCACAAGCGGACATTCGATCGGACAATGAAGAGTACCCCGAGTCCAATGCATATTCATCGGAGGAGCGGGTACAGTCTGATCACGGAGAAGACACTGTTTCTGGACTACGATGCCACCATGAATGGAGTGGATAAAATGGATCAGAACATCTCCTACCAACCCGGTATAGCAACTGAAGGACACGGGGAAGCGAGACGTAACACCACCGTAACGTAACCGTAGCATGATCCTGATATTAGACTTGATGACACACTGCAGTATATACTTGCTATTCCCCGGAAAAAAACGGCCGGCAAGAAAGTGGCGCACGCGAAGAGGCAATCTTGTGCAAATGCTGTTGCGTCTCCTTGCACGCAGGAGAGTGTTACAAAAAGAAAAACTGTCGTTGAAACATCCACATATTTGTAAATAGCACCACAGTTGCACACATTTGTAAATAGTTTGCCAAATTGTTGTCAAATTGTTACACTGTTGAATGTAAATAAATGTATTTTGCTATCAAAAAACACTTTTTCATTCTTGGTGGTAGTGTTTTATAGAAGTAAAGCACTATTTAGGTGTTTGTGGCATCATTCATGGACAAAAAGAAGTGTCAAATTCACTAGAATGCATGAAATAATATCGTTTCACTAAAAGCTTGATTTCTCCGTATTTTGGTCCAACACAGGCGAAATTGGGTCAAACTAACCATTTTCTATTGTTGATTACTAAAGAACGGAATAAGGTAGAAACAAACTCTTTTTTTCTGATGAAAGATGAAAGTCCAATCTTTCATTTGGTTTGTGTTGTGTTTCCATAGTCCAAACAGAACATTTTCTGTGGACCTTGAAAATCAGTCAAAATGCTTAAATCGGCTGGCACTGGCGGCATCCCTTTTCTGAAAACGTCTGGCAGTCAAAGAGTTAAATTGCCATATATCCAACCCCCCGAAAATTAGATTTATCAAGATGGGAGTTCATTCGTCATTTAGCACAGTAGTTGTGATAGTGTTGACACTTTTATTGAAGCAACATCTTGATAAAAAGTTGAAAGTACTTAAAAACAAGGTCTCCCCTCGCAGACAAGCTCTGGGGAGATGCCGCCATTAGTGGGTGGAAACGATGACGTCATGATATAAAAACATGGAACCTACCAAAAGGAAGATTAAAGTCTCTTCTTTCATCAGGAAAAAAAGTATATTTGTATCTGTTTCCGTTTTGCAGCAATTAGCATTAGAACTTAAAACTGTGGGCAAAAACAGCTTGTTGCAACATGGCCCTGGTTGATCTCTTATACTCTGCTGCCACCTGCTGGCCATTTTTGTAATAACTACCATTGCTTCAAGCATTCTCTTCAGTTCAGAGGCTGCATCAAAGCCTTCTGTATGCTCTAGCACAAAAAACAAAATACATACAAATACGTCTTTGGGAGCAGGATAATATTTAAAATAGAACATATTTATAAGTTTTTGGGAGCAAATGAGTTAATGAGATCAAAGACGCTGACTGGTAGAAAGAAGATTCTAGCCGGCGCTTGGGCATCCAAGAAAAAAACACTTGCAAACTTTTAGTGATTATGTCGAAGCAAGATCTTTATTGGTTTTAAGAATATGATTTGTTACATTTGTGAGATCAAAGAAGTTGACTGGTAGTAAAATGATTCTAGACAGTTCGTTGGCACACAAAGAGCGCTTCTCTTGAAACTTTCAGGATGATTGTGCTATGTCGAACAAGATCCTTATCGCGTTTAAGGGATTTATGATGTGTAGGTTAAGGAGATCAAAGGCTAGACTATCAAGATATGATTCGAGGCATCACTCAGGTTTCGGAAAAAGCGCCTTCAAACATTAGCGTAAAATCCTTATTGGCTTTAAGGGATACTGTATGTGTAGTTCAGTTCCGCTGAGTGCGTTCCTTAAATAACCTCCTTTCAGATTTTCAGGATTGACAGAACTTCATTGATTTTAAGCCAAAAAAATAAAAAGGTCAGAGAGGTATGCACATGCATCCAGGCAGCACACCGCATTTCCTTCCAGCTTATTCCACCGTGTCGAAGCAAGAACCGTATAGATTTTGAATGCTTACTGATTCTCAGATGCTTGTGGAATCTGGGGGTCAAAGGTCATCTCTGTTACACGGACCGTCAGAGTTCTTTTCCTGCTGAAACTTTCATATGTTGTCGTCGAGGGTCTGAGTTTTCTCCCAAGAATGAATTCTGTATGTTCAAAATAAAGTTTGAGAAAATTGTCATAAAATTAGAAGATTAAAGTTGTAGTAGCAAGATTCAAATTGGTTTTAAGGAGGGGTGTCGTAATTAATTGCATTACATCTATAGTTAACTCACGATTAATGTAAAATACAATTTACAGTTTTAATACTATAGTCCTCCAGTACAGGCTTTCCAAATTAAGGGGTGTTAAAAAAAAAAAGGAACTTTAAATTAACTCAAAATTAACGCACACATTTTGACACCCCTAGTTTTAAAATATTAATTACTGTAGCTCAAAGACTGGAATTGTTGGATTCTAGTCAGCACTCGGGCATCCAAAAGTCTGTTCTAAATAATGTTCTTTGTCAGAGATAGATACTAATGGTCATTAAAAATATATATATATAATTTCACAGAATTAAACATTCTGGGAGTAGTTATGTCTTTTTGATCAAACAATTTTGAAGATGGTCAGGCATGCAGCTCAGTGCACTGCGTAGGAAAAAAAACAACTCGGTTTGCCTGTGCGGAGGTCACCGAGGCCGCGCATTGCGGAAGAGAGAGTCGAGTTAAAAAGCCGAAGAAGCTTCTCCCCAGATGTTCGGCTGCGGGAACACTCATCTCGGAGAGAAATCAATAACTGTGGGCTCCCAGCCGCTTCCAGCTCGACCTCTGGACCTCTCCATCTCAGCGGCGCTTGTTACTTCCAAATCATTGTCCTGGAACATCCACTTGTTTTGCCGAAGGTCTGCAAAGCGGGATATTGCTGCAACACAGCAGCCGGCAATCAAGACAGTTAGATGATGACTTTCTCATGAAACAGTAAATGCTGTTCGGTAGCTATGAGCAGGAAGTGAAGGACATGTATGGTTGACAGAAGGGTTCGATGAATGTGCATAGGAAACGGGAACCACTGTTTTTAAAGTAGCCCTTACATGCATCCATTTTCTGCATGCAGCTCTGGAGGGAAAAGTCTGGACACCCCGGTCGAAAACTGTTTTCAAAAATCATTGAGGCAGTGATGCAAAGAGCGCTCACACATTTTTCAAAAAGAGCATTTTTTCAAAAGGGGGAAACTTTTCGAAGCTGATGTCAACCCGAGCGGAAACTGGAAAGCTGTGTCGCCGCTTCCTGGACTGGCAGCGCAGGAAATGATATCACGACCTTTACGCTTCCTGAATGAAGTGTCTCAGCGGCCCTTTTGGGGCGCAGGAACTCCTGAGTCAGTAAATCAAGCATTAAATGGAGCCAAGCACTCGCTCCCGCCCCGTGCGCTGCATGGGGGGGGGGGGGGCTTTTCAAGTGCTGCAGTGCAACCAACGTCAGACACGAAAGTCGTTCATTTGGCTCTTCAGGCCTGAAATGAGTTTGTCGTCGTTGGGTGATGTTGAGTCCTCCATTTCAGAAGAAGTGATGCAGCTTGTAAAATGGTGACATTTCTCTCCCTGATTCTTGCCATTTTATTGACTATTGAGTGTTTTTCCGGGCAGAATTGAGACTTATTGACATTGAAATTACTTCATGATATAAAAAAAAATAATAATTCTTTCTGATTAAGTTCTTAATAATTTAAAAATTACATAATACAAAAATGTCACTTTCTTCTCATAAAATTGTCTTTTTTTCAAAAAATGTCATCTTTTTTTGTCCCAAAACCTCAATCTATAGTCTTGTAAAATGATGAGTTTTATTGATATTAATATTGTTTTATTAATATTAACACACACAAAAAAACACTATGTAAAATTGCAACTTAAGCAGACTTGTTTTGAAATCAAATTTGACTTGATTTGTTTTATTTTTTGGTAATGTCATGATTTTTTTTCATAGAAATAAAAAAAAACTTTTTTCGATATTAACTCATTCACTCCCAGCCATTTTCACTGAAGCCAACCCCCTTTGCTCCCAGCTGTTTTACTGGATTTTGACTGACTTTACAAAGCCCTCAGACTTTTGTATTATATTGCTATAAAAACATGGAACCTACCAAAAGAGAGTCTCTTCTTTTATTTCTACTGTATCTGTTTCCATTTTGCAGCAATTAGCATTCGAATATAGCTAAGTTTCATCATTATTCACAAACCTAATGTAAACACTGGGGAAAAAAAGCTTGATGCAACATGGCTGATCTCTTATACTCTGCTGCCACCTGCTATCCGATTTTTGTAATAACTACAATTGCTTTAAGCGACCTTTTCAGGTCAGAGGCTGCATCAAAGCCTTCTGTATGCCCTAGCATAAAAAACGGGTTTTGTTTTTTGTTTTTCAAACAACAAAAACATATAAATACGATTTTGGGACCATGGTGATATTTAAAATTTTAACAAAAAATTGAGGGGGTTTTTTTCAATAATTTTTCCTAAAAATTCTTCATTCTTGTAAAATAATTGTTTTCGTATTTACAAAATTACAATTTTGGGGGTAAATTAAGACTTTCATCATACAAATGGCAATTTCATTCTCTTAATTGTCTTGATTGTCGCTTCCTTTCAACTCGGTCACGCTTCAGAATCATGAATGCGACACGTTGCCGTCTAGTGGGCACACACGTGACGTCCTTATCGCGAGCGTCGGCTCGGCTGACTTGTGCTATTTCCATGTCGCCGCTGCCAACGCTAACGGATGGAATGTGGCGCTGAGGGATGAGAGTGGAACAACGCAAGGAATGAGGAAGTGGGAAGAGGTCGGGAATTCCTTTGCTTTCCTGCTCCTCTTGACCGGAATACTCTGAGGTGTGTGTGTGTGTCTTTGCTAAGCTCAACTAATCACTAAAGCAGAAATCAACACACGCGCTATAATTAGCTTTGGGAAAGGAGCCCAGTTAGCGAGTGTCGCGTGTGCATGTCGCTGCAAGTGTCCGCGGACGAGCGGCGGGAAGTGCCACCTGATGTCTTTGTAGCCGCGCTCCCGCCGAACGACTGTCAGGCTCGACCCTGTTGCCAGGCAACCTTCATCTTCTTTTCGTTTTTTTTTTTCCAACATGCAAAAAAAAAAAAAAAAACAGTCAGGAAACAAGTTAAGCCCCGAGGGAGGCTTTGAACGGCATCGTTATGAAAACATCTGTATGCATTCGCCCACTTTTAACAGGCCCAGCGGCTCAAAGGCGTGTTCCCTGTATAAACACGCTTCAAAGAGGTCGGCCGGCGGATCTCGCGGACTCGTGGACAAGGTGCTACTTTGTCCAGGGAGATTCCACACCTCATACATGACTAACTGACCCAACCCAACTTCTTTATTTTTAGTGTGGAGGCCTTTACAGAGAATCTTCGCTTTAAAACAAAGTTCTGTTGCTACGGCAGCAACATAACAACCTAACAAATTGATATGTAACTAACGCCCACACAAGTCTAAACATGTCACTGATTAATATTGTCTTTGCGGAATATGAGTTAAGCTGCTTAAGTATTTTTTTTTTTGCTTGCATGTTTGTTTATCTTTCTCACCTATCGCCAAACCCAAATGAATACTTTGACTATTGGCGCAGGCGAATGCACCCGTATGCAAAAAAAAAAATTCGTCCACCATCAATCATTAAAATATTTTTTATTCAGCCATCAAATGGTCTGCAGCCCAGAGGTTGGAGAGCTCATTCCCATCACAAAATGTTGCATTTTAAAAGTAAATACCTGAAATTCAAATGCCACCCTCTATATTCCCACATTTTTTGACAATTTCAAACCATTCCAACTTTAAACTGTTTAGCTCATCTCCACCACAATTTTGCAAAATTTCAAAATAAAAGCCAAAAATTATGTCTGCGACAAAATTTTGCTAAATTTCAAAGCCAAAAATAAATACATAAATTTCTACATTATTTTTTGACCATTTCAAACAGTTCCAACTTTAAACTGTTCAGATCATCCCCACCACAATTTAGCAAAATTTCAAAATAAAAGCCGAAAATATAAATATTTTTACCTCTTATTCTTTTTTTCTTTTTTTTTGATGAATTCAAACTGTTCCAATTTTAACTGTTCAGCTCATTCCTACCACAAAAGTTTGCAAATTTTCAAAATAAAAGTCAAAATTACGATGTTTTTTGTTAGTTTTTCCCCTCTAATTTCTATACTTTTTTTGACCATTTCAAACCGTTCCAATTTTAAATAGTTCCATTCATTCCCTACCACAAAATGAAAGCTAAAAATTCTTCTTCTTTTTTTTTTTTTTTCTTTTTTAGAGCTCAGTATTGTTCATTCGGAAATGTCATCATCATTGCTCTTTTTTTTTTTTTTTTTTTTTAAATATATATATATATATATATACACATATATACATACATATATACATACATACATACATACATTTTTTTTTTTGTGTGTGTGGGTGAGTATGTGTGTGTGCGTGCGTGCGTGCGTGTGTTTGTTAGCTCACCAGAAAACCTATTAGAAAAAAAAAAATCTCATACCGTTCACCTAAATCGAACACCAGGAGACCCGAGGGGACCGAAGAAAACCAAGGAAGGTGAAATCCAGCGCCGACCAGACACCCCCCACCAGAACTCCTCCCCAGCCCAAGAAACATCCAGACCCCAACAAATCCAAAAAACATAAAATCAGGGAGGCCTCAAGAGACCAACGGAGAGACCGAGAAAAGGAAGGAAGGACAGACGAAGCCGCGTGAGATCCGAGACACCAGCCTCCACCGATTCAATAACCTGAGGAGGAAACAGATTGTGTCTGAGTTTCGGTAGATGCTGGTGTGGTGGATCTGGCATGCATGAAAATCTCCACCAAAGAGGGGAGCCGTCGACCCCCGCCGGAACAGAGCAAGCGCAACACCTCAGGGCCCCCCAGGCCGCGGCAGCGCCAAAGGACGACCCCCGGGCCCCACCAGGGCCACCGGCCGGAGAGCAAACCCAGGAGCAGGAGCGCCCCCCGCCCCAACCCGGCCCGCGCCCCCGGCCCAACGCAGCAGGACGGGGCACTGCAGGCCCACCAGGCACCCCACCGGCCCCCAACCCCCGCCCCCCCCACAACCCCCCGCCCCCCATCCACCCCCGCCACCCACCCCAACCCAGCCCCAGCCGCCAATCCCCCAGACACCCCCCACCCCCAGCACCCCCCCACCCCGCAACCCCCACCACCCCCCCCCCCCCCCCCAACAAAGCCGCCCCCCCCTGACCCCACCCCGACCAACCGGCAGCCCCCCAACCCCCGACCCCCAGCCCCCGGGGACCACCCGCACCCAGGCACCGGCGCCGAAGAGGGGCCGGGCAGCGGAGCGGAGAGGGCAGCCGCGCCCACCCCACCCCCCGCCGTGTGGAAGGACGGAACACCGGGGGCAGAAGGGGGAGATGGGGGCACCGGAGGGCGGCCGACACCCCCGAACCCCAGGCCCAGCGGGGGAAGGCCCCGGTCGTCACCCCAGCGTTCTTTGTGAAAATTAACCCCTGTTACTGAGTCCGCCAGCTCGCGGACTGGCGAACTCTACCCCTAAACCGTGAATGTGACCCCACCCAGTGTATATACAAGTGTGTGTGTGTGGTGCATTAAAATTAGGAGCAGGTGAACCGGAGCCGATGGAAATGATATTCCCACGCTCCGATCCACCCGCCACCCAAGCATGTTGCTGAGTGTATGTGGTGCATTAAAAAAAAAAATAGATAGGGCGGGGGGGGGGGGGGGGGGGCGGGTGGCGACACGGACAGGGGACCGCAGCACTGCTCTATACTGCGGCCCCCAACCGATGGCACCCCCACAAGCCCCCCCCCCCCCCACCCACAAGTTGTGTGGTGTATTAAAATTGGAGGGGAGTTGTAGGGTGAAGACGGTGTTTCCACCCTACCCCACCCCCCAAAGTGTGTTATGTGCCCTATATGTCTATAAAAGTGTATTGTGCAAACCTAGTGTAGTGAGTTAAGAGGTGTGACCAGCGGGGCCCCCCCCAACCGGGCGGGGGCAGGAGGCGCACCGGCCCACCAAGCCCCCACCCACCCCACCAGGACCCCGGCGGGCATATGGGACCCGTCCGGCGGGGCGATAGGGCTCGCCCCCCGGATACTGGGTCCCGCCCGAGGTGTCAGGACGCCCACCGGAGCGGGGCGGGCACGACACCAAACCCCAGCCACCCCCGCCGGCCCCCATAGCACCGAGACCCGGGCCATGGATGGAGCCCCCGGCCCAGGGGAGGGGAAGGAAGGCGTAAAGGGAGGAGGGAAGGGGACGACAAGAAGGGCAGGGGGCAGCGGCAGGGACGCAAGGAGAGGGGGAGAGGAGGAGGAAGGGCGACGAGGGAGAGGGGACAGGGAGGCGGAGGACGGGCGGGGAGAGGCGAGGAGGGAGAGGCAGCAAGGGGGAGGAAGGGGGAGGGGAGAGGGAACCACCGGGCACCCCGGCGGCCCACAGGCCCCGAACCGCGTCGCCGGGCCCAGAGCGACGGACCGCGCCGGAACGGCGCCGCCCCCGACACCAGGGAAAGCCCCGCAACGCAGCACCCCCCAAGAGACCCAGGGAACGGCCAAGACGCAGCCGCCACCCAGCAGCCAACAGAGGGGCAGACCCGCCCACTCCCCGCCAGGGGGGACAGCACCCACAGAATTAACCCACTGGCATGCCGTGAATCCGAATATCAACCCCTGGTGCCCATCGGAGGTGAATCCGCTCGATCCCGCTGGCAGCAGCCGGGTTCCTGACTATGGAAACACAACCATTAGTTACAAATTGCCTAATACAGAAACATCAATGCCAGTTATAACGCTGCTGTGGCTCTCGCTAACAGGCAGAATTAAAATCCAAGTTTAGGTTAAAAAATTCTATATACGTAGACCATGTTTCTTTAAATTTTGACATTTGGTTTTTATTTGAGGCAGATATTTTTTCCATTAAAATATGATTTATGAGGAGGTTAGACCATTGGTCGATATTCAAAGTTTGTTTATTTTTCCAGTTAACAAGAATTGTTTTTTTTGCGATAGTAAGGGCTACAAGTATAGATTGAAATTGTTTATGTGGTAAGTCAATTGTTGTTAAGTCACCTAGCAAACACAAGTTTGGAGAGAACGGTATCCTACAGTCCAAGACAGCGGAAAGTTTTTCTAAGACTTTAGTCCAGAAACACATAACCGGAGTACATAACCATAAAGCATGAAAATAAGTGTCTGTAGTGTTTTGTAAACACTGGAGACAAATGTCGGAGTCTGAGAGTCCCATTTTTTTCATCATATATTGAGTAATGTATGTTCTGTGAATAATTTTATATTGGATAAGTTGTAAATTTGTGTGTTTTGTCATTTTAAAAACATTTTCACAAACTTGAATCCAAAAGACAGATTCCGGAGCTATAGACAAGTCTGTTTCCCATTTTGAGATGGGTAAAGACGTTTTATCAGTATATGAAAGTAACTTATATATTTTTGAGAGTTTTTTTGTTGTTGTCGGAGAAAGCTTGGTAATATCTTTAGCTAAAACAGGCGGTTGGAGCGTACCCTGGAGTGTTGGAATTTGTTTCTTTATCATACTTTTAACTTGCAAATAATGTAAAAAGTTTCCGTTTTTTATTTTATATTTTTGGAGCAAGGATGTATATGATATAAACATATTATCTGAGAAGAGATGGTGGAGATGTGTAATTCCTTTCTGCTCCCACACATTCAAATAAAACGATTGGTTGTTAATTTGAAAGTCGGGGTTATGCCATAGGGGAGAAAGCCCGCTGGGCTCCACTTTGGCTTTTGTCATTTCTAGTGCCTTCCACCAGGCAGTCAGGGTGGCGGAAATCATTGGATTTTTAAAGCAGTTATGGCGCTTAATCGATGTTGTAATAAAGAGTAAATCTAGGAGTCTGAGGTTATTACAATCCTTCTGTTCTAGTTCCAGCCAACAGTTAGTATCTCTATTGGGTTGTGCCCATAAAATAATATATTGTAGCTGGTTGGCTATATAATAGTGCATAAAATTTGGTGCCTCTAGACCTCCTTTGGATTTATTTTTCTGAAGAGTAGATAGACTAATCTTTGCTTCTTTTTTTTTTCCAGTAAAATTTTGTAACGGCTGAGTCCAACAACTGGAACCAGTTAGCCGTAGGTTTAAATGGAATCATTGAGAAAAAATAGTTTATTTTGGGTAAAACTTTCATTTTAATAGTGGCTATTCGTCCTATTAGAGAAATAGGAAGATTATTCCAGCGCTCCAAGTCACTATAAATGCTATCCATTCTTCAATTCTTCTTCTTTTTTTTGTTTAATCCCTCTATTTCCACATATTTGAACATTTTTAACTGTTCCAACTTTATATTGTTTACTTCATTCCTACCACAACATTTTGTAAAATTTAAAATAAATGCCAGAAATTACAATTATATTTTCCCTCTTATTTCTGCATTTTTTTTAAACATTTCAAATAATTTAAACTTTAAATTGTTCACTTCATCCCTACCCCAAAATTTTGTAAAATGTCAAAATAAAAGCAAAAAATTTTATTTTTTTACCCTCTAATTTCAAAAATCTTTTTTGACTGTTTCAAATTGTTCCAACTTGACAACATAAGACAAAAAATAAGATTTTTTTTCTCCCTTTGGGTTTTTTCCCTCTACTTTCTACATTTTATGACCATTTCTAACCTCTAATTGGCTGAATCAGTAGATATGGGTATTTTTGTTGTTGTAAAAAGTGAAATACCAGGACAACGAACCTGGTACCTGAAATGGAGGCTGTTTACTTTACGATAATCTTAGGCTTTAAACTCTCTTAACAAGGAAGAACATGCTAACCACCATGTCACCTCCACATCATCATAGTTGCAGTACATTTTCTCTTAACCACGCCATTTTCTCTTTTTTCTTAGTCTCCTTTTTTAGTGTTACTTTTATTTGACCATTTTACTTGCTCAAGTAATAAAACATATTTTTCTCTCGCTGCGATCTTAAGCTAAGGTCGTCCTCCAAACTTTGTCTCGTCTGATGAAGCGTTGAATTTTCATTAGCGTGTAGCCACCCGTGTGCCTTCATGACAACAATAACATGCTTAATTATATCAAGTCTGTTACACACTCACGTATACACACACAGTATGCGCATGTATTTAAATAACTTTTTTTCATTTTGCTGCGGGTTGAGCGCTAGTATAATATATATGGTAATCATAGTGTGTGTGGGCTGGGAGCATCTCGCACCTCTTTAGAGTCCTTCATTAGATCTATTTCCCCCCCAGCGTGGTGTCATGTCTTTGTGTGTGTGTGTGCGCGTGCGTGTCGTACGGCTGCAGTTGAGACGCGAGGCAGCAGACAAAGGAGCATTGAGGCGCCCTCGCGGTCACCCCGAGGCCGCGGCGGCGATGGCGGCGGTGGCGGCAACAATGGCGACATTGTTTGATGTCAGCGCCTCGGGATTGGGCCTCCGGCTCGGAATATTAAACATGCCAACACAAAAGGGCCAACTTGGCCACTGGGGCATATATCCATTGCGCTTGAAATGTGATTTTAGTTTTCTCTGATGAGTGTGGACGCTATAGTCACAGTGCATCAAAGAGGTTTTTATTCTTAGTGTTATCGACTATCGGAGAAGTGCGAAGGCAAGCCGTCGCAGGATTACGCAAACGTACCAAAAACAACCCAGCTTTCTATGAAATTTTGTAGATGGGTGGGACTTCTTTTTTCTTTTCTTTTTTAACTGGATAGGATGGATTTATTTTCATGTCTTGGAAATTGACTTCAACAGTTAACAATTTAAATGTATTTGTGTAATAGTTTGTCTTTATTCTCATGTACTTCATCCTCATTCGTCGTACAGTAAAAAAAAAAAGTATCTTCGTAAGATTTAAAAATATATATTTTGGTACATTTTTGTCTTTATTTTCTTGTTTCATTTTTAGTAATATTCCAAATTTGTTTTCATAAAAAATAATTTTATTCCCGTAATATTTACATTTTACTTTTAGAATATTTGTAATTAATTCTTGGAATATTTCTGCTTTTATTTTCAGATTTATTCATAATATTTTGATTAATTTTTCTTAGTCTTCTGACTGCATTCTCGAATTTTTTTATTTTTATTCCAGTAATAGTTTTATCTTATTCTCACAAAAGAATGAGTTTATTAGAGTATTTTTTTAAATTTTATCTTGATAAGATTTATATATATATATATATATATATATATATATATATATATATATATATATATATATATATATATATATATATATATATATATATATTGTTTCCTTTTTTGTAATATTTCAAATTTGTTTCCATAAAAAAATCACTTTATTCCCATAATATTTACATTTTAGTTTTAGAATATTTGTAATTAATTCTTGGAATATTTTTGACTTTATTTTCAGATGTATTCATAATATTTTGATTAATTTTTCTTAGTCTTCTGACTGCATTCTTTAAAAAAAATTATTTTTATTCCAGTAATAATTGTATCTTATTCGCACAAAAGTATGAGTTTATTACAGTAAATTTTTATTTTATCTTTTTAAGATTTTTTTATATATTTTAGTAAATTTTTGTCTTTATTTTCTTGTTTGCTTTTTTTGTAATATTCCAAATTTGTTTTCATAGAAAAATATTTTTATCCCCATACTATTTACGTTTTACTTTCAGAATATCTTTAATTAATTCTTGGAATATTTCTGTCTTTATTTTCAACTTTATTCTCAAATTTTGATGAACTTTTATTCTAATAATATTTTTATTTTATTCTCACAAAAGTATGTTTATTCTTGGAATTCTTTAAGTTTATTCTGTTAACATTTTTACCTTACTCTCAAAAAATATATAATTTTTTGTACTATTGTATTTTTAAAAATGTTGTCCAGTCTTGTAAAGTTATGAATTTATCACCACAAAAGATTCAGAACATTTTATATTCTAACTTTATTCAGGTATTATTTCTGCATTTTTCTTGAGCAGTTAAAATATTTTTCTAATAATATATTCATTTTATTCTTGTAAAACTGCATTTATACTCTTATTAATTAAATTTTATTCTCATAGTACATTAACTTTCTTGTAATACTTTATTCTATTTTCAAAATATTCCGACTTCATTCTTGTACTTCTTTTTACTTTATTCTTGTCATCGTTCAACTTCTTAAACTATACATTTCTTTAAATAATATTTTGACTATTGATTTAATATTTTGACTTCATTCAAAACACAAATTGCTTTTGTTAGCATTTTAACCTAGATGGCGGTTGCGCTCTAGTTCTTAAAAAAAAAAATATATATATATATATATATATATATATATATATATATATATATATATAGAAAAAAAATTATAGGAAAATTTTTTTTATAGAAAAAAAAATCTCCTGATCTATTTTCTACAAAGTGTTTGTTGGAATCATATAACATTGGTGACATTTTGAAAAACAACTTTTGGTCGAAGAAATGCTGCCTAGCTCTTTAAGATATTGATATGCTCAAAATGAAATAAAGAGGGAAGGGGAAAGAAACATCTAACGCTGAGCTAATGAGTTGCTAATTGGTTTGGGAAACGTCTCGCAATGAGCAACGTAAACTCAACGTCAACGCGTCCAATCAACTTATTGACAAACCTGTTAGGCAATCCGATCAAGCCCATTGATTTTCCTCTTGAAACTGATTTGTGACTGCCGACGTTCTCGGGCTCGTCATAATTTCCGCGCCTCCCCGCGACGGATTGATTCCGTTATTGATCGCTCATTAGGGCTGCCCGCCGTGTGCGTTTTGCGTCTTTTATGACGGCTCAATCGTTACTTTGACTTTGACGGCGGTGACGGTCGAGAAGGCAAATTAGCGGAGGGATGACCCCGGCGCGCTTTCATCAACGTTGCACTTTTGGTCGGCTACGTGACTGTAATTAAAACGGCCGTTTGTCTGAGGCGGCCAAGGCAAACAGGCTGGTGTGAGAACGAGCATGCAGGTGCAAGCAACCTGCCCCGAGCGGCCTCGCCGCCATGTTTATTTTTGTGTCAACGCGCCTCGTAAAGGAAACGTTACAAGACCGACGTGTGCTTGAATGTTGACGGAATTTTTTTATATTTTTTTTCAAAAAGCCTTTTAAAGAAGGTTGACTGGCAGCTGACCTTAGAGGAAATATCAGTGCTGACCACACTGTTTGCCTAAAGCCTTAAAATACACCGCTTGGTCACAAAATTAGGCACACCTGCGCAGGCTCTTGACACCCAGTACAGAAAAAAGTCAACCTCCACTTGACTTACAAGTTTTTCCACATATTTTATTTTTAAATGGTGGCAACAAACTTTAGCAATTCTTCCAACAAGAGGCAAAAGCAAAAAATGTAACAATAAAAATGACCCATTGTGTGTTTATTCAAACCAAATAACTTCAGAAAGTTCACTAGCCTAATGATAACACATTAATACATGTTCATTTACAAGGGTGTACGACGTAATTTGTGTAGTACCTAGTTTAGTAAAAAAAAATAATATTAAAATTCTGATTATGACTAAAATGTATATAATATTTTGTCTTCTTGTAATGATTTCACTTTTTTTGACTCACGACTGCTACCTCTAGCCAAAAGCGTAACCGCAGCATCTGTGTCAGGCTCGTTCATGGTGCGCGTGCGAGTACATGCCCGATCTTAAAGCGACAGCCACAGTTGACAAACGAAGACATGACTTCAAATGAGGTAAGGAAAACTCCCCCCCCCCCCACTCCCCAAATAAACTACTAAAAAGGTGAAGATAAGAGCTGATAGGTTCAGTCAGAGTGAAACAGTCAGGGCTCTTCGTACTCATCTGGAGAATGCTTGATGTAGAAAAAACGTTAACATTATCTTTTTAATTTAATTAATTCTCATAATCAAATTGATTTTATAAATGTCAAATCTGTTGTCATTGGTAAAATAAATAATTGTATTTAATTAAAAAAAAATACTTTCTCTCGCAATATACAGTGTGTGTGTAAATATATATATATATATATATATATATATATACCGTATTTGTTTTTCATCATGTTCCCGATTCTTTTTCCACCGTTTGTCTCACGTCTTCTTCACACACATAATGTGTACGTGCAAAGAGCGTCAGGCGTGTGTGCGTGGGTTTGCATGTCTGTCGCCTTGCATTATCAGACCCCCCCCCACATCCTACTGACCCCCCCCCCCCCCCCCATCCCTGCTGCCTTGACGGTGCTGAACAAGAAGAAAACCGCGACAAAAAGTGTGTGTGAACTGCTAGTTTCCATACACACAATCCCCCCCCCCACCCCCCCCTCGCATGCTGCCTTTGACCTCGGCCCCCATGCACAAAAAGTTAACCTTTCACGTCACGGGAAGGTCACACAGACTCTTCGAGATGGAGGTCAAGGAGAGGCTGCCGTCTTTACCTCCGAACGGGTCTCGAGGCGATGTGACAAGGACGACGCAATGGGATGATGTCGCGTTTGGAGCCTGTGGGGATTTACATTGACGCGCACGGTATTACATTCAATTGCCATTTTTCTGTATTACGTTTTGAAGTGGTTGCGTTTGTGTGTTATAGTTACAAACTGAGCTTCATCAGAGCAAGTGATGTGTGACAGAAACACACACACACTCGCCATGTTGCCAGATGGGCTTGTGTCCCCCCCATTGCCAGACAAATTAAGTTTGGGCCCCCCTCCCAGATTAATATTCAGGCAAAGTACTGCCTCAATATAATTGAATCATAATGCCTTGAATGTACACCAGGGGCTACTTTAGATGCAGCCACCATGTGCATGTGCACACGCGCACGTCATGCCTTAGTTGCCAGCTCTGTATGCTGTCATGAATACCGAATGGTTGTTGTATGCACATCACACATTGTTTTTAAATGTCACATTTGGTACTCTTCTACTAATAATAATACTACATTTTCTTTAAAATTTCTTCTACAATTAGTACTGTGTCCGAAAATAATATATATATATATATATATTAGGGGTGTGAATTGCGATTCGATTCATATCACGATTCATAGGGAACGATTTGATACCGATTAATCCCGGTACAAATCTATAAATTGATTATTGCGATTTTTTTTTTTTACTCAAATTTAGAAAATACTCATCCGTAAACTTGTACATGTACACTGTAAGATTTGTACGAAAATTTAATTATTTATCTGAAACTTTAGGCTTGTGAGCCACTTTATTTAACAAACAATCTGTTGCTACCTGTTTCATGTTTGAACAGCATTGAAATAAAGTATGAAGGCTTAATGTTCCATTAATATAACATTCTTCCATGCTTAACGTGTGAATAAGTAAGACGTTTTGTTGAATATTCCCATGAAAAATTGATGTTTAAAAATCGATTCAGCTGCATATCGAATCGATTCGAGACTTGCGTGCTGTAATATCGCGATATATTGGCAAATGAATTTTTAAACACCCCTAATATATATATATATATATATATATATATATATATATATATATATATATATATATATATATATATACATACAGTATATAAGCACACCAACATTTGCAAAGTTGTGATCTTTCACCATATTTCACCAACAACAACAAAATAAGTCCGATTGTTTTGAAATTCCTCACTGCATTTCAGATCAATCTATGCTAAAAGAAAAATCTGGAATTGCACCACAAGGGTGCGCTGTTTTTTAGCCCAAAAGGTACAAAGTTGTGATTTATCATGAAGAAAAAGTCAGATTGCCTTTGATTCTTGTCCAAAAATTCCTTCTCTATTTTACATAAACAAATATTATATTTTGCCAAATGGAGCATTGTTATTAGCCTATTGAGTTTCAAAGTTATGATCAATACCAAAACAGTTCTATTGACTTGAAATTTCTCCCACAATCTCACCGATGTCTGCAAGAAGGAAAAACTTACAAATGTCACTTAAAAGTCACGATTCTCATCACTGTCCTAAAAAAAAAAAATAATAATGATATAAAAGTCAGATTTCTCACACAATTCCAGCTTAATGATTCGGCCGTTTAGAATGTTGTCATTCGGAAAGTCTGTTGCGAAAATCTGAAAAGTTACAAAATTCTGAATCCTTATCCGATAATTCATACAGACTTGAAATTTCGAACACAATTGAAGATGCAGAAGAATATTGAACCCTCAGCTCGAGTCGTGTGCTGCTATTTCAGTGCAGCTGCTGTATGTTCCACGTATGCTCCCTTGGGGGCGGGGGGGGGGGGTGGTTTGTGCGCTATAGGTGAATCTAATGTAAGTTTCCCTTTGATGAGAAGAGCGTTTGATAAGGTATGCTGTCTGGAGTGAACAGCGTCCTCGTTATCTTGCACATAATAACAAAACGCTTTTGCATGTGATTGTCCACTGCGGGCTGTAAACAAAAGTGTCAGACATACATGTTTGTCTCCTTCAATGCCTGTACGTGAGAGAAAATAGCTTCTCTTTTTATATGCATAGTCTTAGTTCGCTGTCTCTAAAATACATATTTCTTTGAATATTTAACTAGGAACCTAGCTTGGATGCTAAAAGAAATGCAGTTCGGTCCCTTAGGAATAAGCTCACGCTTGGATTGTAAAATTCATCACGTACACGAGATAGCAAGATAGCAACAACAAGAATATATGTATATATTTTTTTTTTTCTTTTTCTTTTTTTTTACTGCATAATCCTTTTATACTGTTTACGGAGTATCAACCAAAGTGTTCTCAAGCATTTTAGCATACAGGTATGTTTAAAACCGTTTCATCATGGACAATGCAAGTTAACAAAATTGCATTTTCTAAACTCCGAAAATCCTGACAACTGTACGTACACTTTAGATTGTTGTTTGCTAATGAAAACACACACACAGACTACAAAAAACAGCAACAGATGTGCTGTAACAAGGCGAGTATTGCACCTGTGTGTCGATGTCTCTGATACCTAACATCAGTATCGTACACGCACCTTCATTTTCAATGGCACCTTGCATCTTCGTCGGATTAATATTATTTTAATAATGGAGGTTTTTGTAATTAACGGCTATGAGTGGGAGGACGTGTAATGTATTTTCAATCGAGTCATGTAGTACGGACGCGTATTGCATTCACTTGGGAAAAAAAGTAATTTTTTTCTGACAAATTTTTGGGGGGAGCTTTGTTTTTTTGAGTATTTTTTTCTGCTTTATTGAAATTTTTTTCCTTGTTTTTTGAGTATTTCTTTCTGTTTTAAAAATATATATATATTTTCCTGTTTTTCTGAGTAATTTTTCCGTTATATAAAATAATTATTTTTCTGTTTTTCTGATTTTTTTTTTCTGTTTTTCTGATTTTTTTTTTTAAATGGGGTTTTCCCTCAGAGATTAGAGAACAAACCACAATACAGTATACACATCCATTCCTTTATTGAGAGCCAGTAAGTAAACATGACCATCTTATTGCATATGCGGGAAAGTGTCCGTTTTCGCTATTAACGAGTCACTTGGAGTTCAGAGGTAAAAAATAATAATTACTCCGAAAAACAGAGCTGGTGTTCTGTTTTTCGGAGTAATTTTTTTTGTTTTGTTTTTTGAATAATTATTTTTTCTGGGTTTTTTTATAATTTTTTTTCTGTTTTTTTTAAAAAAAAAATTCAGCCTGTTTTTCGGAATATTTTTGGACAGAAAAAAATATTCAGTAAAACAGAAAAGAATATTCAGAAAAACATCCATCCATCCATCCATCCATTTTCTTAACCGCTTCTCCTCACAAGGGTTGCGGATATTCAGAAAAACAGAAAATTAAAATTAAATACTAAGAAAAAAACAAAGCTCCCTAAAAAAAATTGTCCGAAAAACTGTTTTTTTGTTGTTGTTTTTCAAGTGAATGCAATACGATTCCGGAATGTAGAGCATGTTATATTAAAATAAAAATGAATAAGCGGTTTGGAAAATGGATGGATGGATTATTGAAATTTGAAAAAGTTATGTATAAGCAAATCAGAGAATAAATGAATGCATGACTACATGTAAATTTATGGTTCACCTGGTAAATTAAGAACTACCAAACTGGACATGCTCAGCAAGGTTTTACTAGAAACTGACAAATGTTGATTACATGTGAAGTGCCACAAAGCTCTGACCTAGGACCCCTTTCTTTCACTGTCAAGTGTGAAAAAAAACATCCTCAGCCTTACTCTAGGCCCACAGTGCTAAAAGTGAAAATGCACTTTTTCCATTGAACCTGCTGTTGAGTGGAGCGTTTTTAAACATGAATCGGGTCAAAGCGGCTACCACCTGGGCTCACACACGCATTTATGCGCGCTCATGCGAGGTGCCGCCAGTAAACAGTGTGACTCACAGCAACACTTTTTCTTCTTTTATTTATTTTTTTTTTTTTAATCCAGAGATCCTACTGTGGAGCAACCTAGCACTTAGCATCAAAGTGTCAGCATCCAGAGGGGCTTTTAAAGGTCATGTCTACACTCATCTGTGCATGAACAGAAAATGATGGGCAGGTCCCGTGAGCATATTGTGTGTGTGTGTGTGTGCATTTGTGTATATATACCGGTATATATATATATATATATATATATATATATATATATATATATATATATATATATATATATATATATATATATATATATATTCGATTTTTTTATATGGCTGGGAGCGAAAAGTGTTCCAATATATCTAGAAATTACACATGCAAAATATTTCTTCAATATATGATGGTTTAGGGGCGCCACCATATTTATTTATTTATTTATTTTTTTACTTTTTGTAAATAATGGTCAACGGGTGCCAAAGCGATGTGAAGTCAAACAAAAGACTGCTTCTCAAGAAACTGAAGTGACCTTCATTGTTTCAGTTAGGTATGTATGGTCTCGATACATTTTACCATCAAATGTGTTGTAAGTGTGTTTTTACTTTTACAGTCATAACATCAGCTAGCAAACGTTTGCTAGCCACAGTTAGGCTAGTTAAACAAACCTATTCAAAACATGGTTACATCATAACATGTTAAGATGGACCAGGAGGTTTTTCTTACAGTATAATAAACCCTGATGGATATTAAATGATACATTCTTGACTGTTAAAGGAAACAAAACCGTTTCATAGCTAAAATGGCACAGAAATAGTGTGCCAAAAAAATCGATTCTCTTAAGAATCGCGATTCTCCTTTAGTCTGATTCAGAATCAATTTTAAATGTCCCAAAATCGATTTTATTTAAATTATTTTATACTGTGTGTGCCTTCATTTGGAGCGCTGTTCATGTTGTACCCGGTTTGGCCACTGAGGGGCAGTGTGGTTCCACGCGGTCTAATACACTGTTAAGTTGTAGCCACACTAGAGAGTAGAAGGAAAAAGTCACAATCAAGTTATTCCAATAAAAGTTAGTTTTTTTTCAGCGTGGAGCCGTTCTTTTGAGTGATAAAATTGCCGCTAGTAGCGCGCTAATTAGCGTTAGCAAGTCAGACTGGATCATTGCAATTCCTTGCACATCTATAGATTGACACAAAAATCATTTTGAATCAAAAATCGTTTTCAATCAAAAATCGATTCTGAATCGAATCGCAGACCAAAAAATTTTGAACCATGAAAGATTCCCACTCGTAGTAATGACCCAATGATTGTTGAGTACGTTACGCTATCATATCTGTAATTTTCTGTGTTTTTGTTTGTTTGTTTTTTACTTTCACAGTCAATTAGATACCCCCTTCACTCCCGGCTGTTTTACTGGATTTTGACAGATTCTGTAAGGCCTGAAAAATATTGGGTTCTACTGCTAAAAAAACATGGAACCTACCAAAGAAAGATTATAGTCTCTTCTTTCATCAGGAAAAAAAATATATATTTCTATCTGTTTCCGTTTCGCAGCAATTAGCATTAGAATATAGCTAAGTTTCGTCATTATTCACATTCCTGGTGAAAACACTGACAAAAAGAGCTTGTTGCAACATGGCCCTGGCTGATCTCTTATACTCTGTTGCCACCTGCTGGCCGTTTTTTTTTTTTATAAATAACTACCATTGCTTTAAACCAACTCTTCAGAATTCGGTTCACTAGCTGTTGCTCATGTTTTTGTTGTGTTTAAGAAGACTAAAAAAATAATAATATGCACCCAATATTTATTTATGCAATCAATCAATGCAGATTATTTTTTTGAAGGAAAAAAAAAAGGCAGTGTTTCCTATTTCCTGAAGTGTTTAAACTTCGCTTTTAGAGACACTGAATATTGATTGTGACTCACACAAAGTCTCCCGTACTTCCTGTTGTCTGGCTGTCACACTCTCAGGTGGCGGCAGAAAGAGGAGGTGACAACTGACAAGCACACACACACACACATACACGACTACACTTACCACTTAATATCTCATCTGGCTTTTTTTCAGCGGCGCTCACACCTCCTCTCTGTCTCACACCATTTGTGCGCGTGTGTGTGTCACAGTCAGGGTTCACCGGCGGGTGAGCTGGCAGCGTCGCCATTTTACTGTATTCTCCATTTGACTCTGACTGTTGACTCACTCCTAGATTTGTTTTTGTATATTTTTGGCCGAGCTTTCTCGCCCCTGACGTGAGAGGAAACACCATATGGTTTATACGGCCTGTTATAATTCGTGATATTGTTGTCGTGTTGGCCTAGCATGCATATTACAGCATTTTCTGTTATTTTTGTAGATGGCAATGCTAAAATAAACAAGTTTCCTTTTGTAAACATCACTAAGCATATAATGCATACATGTATTTAAGTACTGTCTCAAATGTTCGACACTGTAAATGTACAGGATCGTATGTCGAGAAACGATTCTTGGGAGGAGCAATATGGCGGCCTCGCGACTTCAAAAGTCTTGGCCTATCGGCCATCCAGTCATATATTCAGATCAGTGAAAACAACTGGTCAGATTCTTTACTTGGGTCAAAAATTGGGTCATTTTGTATAAAAAAACAAAACAAGAAAGTTGAGTCAAATTGACCCATAAAGTGGATCGGTCAAATTTTTGATCCATAATCGGGTTATTTTTGACCCAACTGTTTTTAGAGTGAATATTACATAATTGTATGGAGACACTACACTACGTGGATCAACAATATTACATGAGTTGGGATGAAAGCAGCAAAACATTAATAGAGTCATGGACATGCCATTGACACAGAGATCAATGTTGTTTGTCATTTTGTTAATTTTAAGCAGAAAAATTCCGTTTTTTTTTTGTTGCCTCTGTGATTGAAGCGCAGCCTCCGCGCAGGCGGACATCAAGTCGATCTAAATAAAGCCTGGCACGGGCCCTCCCACGGCCGGCCCTCTCAAATTGCATAAACGCTTTCCCCCTGTCACTTTAATGCGAAGCCTCAGCGCAGTGCACATGATTAAATGCGCGCGGCTGTGTGATTATGGTCGTAAAGGGACGAGGCGAGACGGGGAAGCTGTCAGCCGCCGCCGCCGCCGCCGCTTGCGCGCCACGTGGCAAGCCGTCATTTTCAGACATTATCGTGCCCGCCGCTTGTCTCATCTGCGGGCAAGAGGGCAGCTTGGTTGCGAATAGTCCACCTAACGTCTTTTTTTGATTTGCAAGGCGACAAATTACACAGTAAGTCGATGCACACACACTTATTATTTAACATCCCAAAAATATATGAAAGGAAAAAAACGTATTCCTAAGGTGTCAAAATGACAGGTGTCGTCATTTGAGGACAACAACAAAAGCACTCAGTGCGGGCTAATAGAGTGGGGCGGGTCAATCAGATTTCTGGAGAAGGTATTTCATAGAAAAGGCCCAATAAAAAAAATGACACTAGAAAAATAGGAACTCTTTTGTGCGTAATAATAGGAGAGTATACTGTATTTTCACCACCATAAGTATTTAAAGGCACAGTCTCCGTTATGGATTGTATTTCTGTATTTAACACACACATAAGGCGCAGCGTACTATTGGGCACATGCATGCTAAAAACAAACGGTAGCATGTATGCTAAAACATACGGTGGCAAGCATTCTACTGTATGTTTTAAAAAGGCAACGAGAGCAAAACAGTGAGTTCGGTTGTACTTTATAATTCAATATTTAGCATTGTACTCATGTTATTCGTTGATTGACATTTGCCTTTTTACCTTTGGGGGGGAAAAATGCATGTAAAAGGCACAGACAATATGATTTAAAATGTTTTTAAGAATAATAATAAATATAATAACTAGTTATTAATTATTTCAAAATAAATTATTATTAATAAAAAAATAAATATATATATATAATCATTATCAATAGCATTTTATATATATATATATATATATATATATATATATTTATTATTATTTTTATTTTTTTTAAAGATCAATAAAACAGTTCTGATTGGTCCAGATGTAAATAGTGCTTTATTGCAAAGCTAGATGGTTATCTCTAAGTAAAGTTTTTTCTTTTTTATGAAACTAATGGCTTTTTAACTAGGTCATTGTCATGAAATGTAAACAGACCCAAGTCACTGAAACTATCCTAACTCCCCAAACTCCACTTTCCCTTAAGGTGCATCACATTTCCACTGTAGTATCAACGTAATAAATTGTTCCAGATGTCCTATTCTGTCCCAAGAGGTCCATACATTCACAGTAACACACACACACACACACAGATGATTGGTAACTGTTACTGCACACACACACACACACACACACACACGACTGGTTGGACGTCACTTTTCCCGCAGGCCTCCAGCCAATTAGCCCACTACCGAGCTCGAGCGGAGAGAGAGAGAGAGCGATGCTAATGCAAGCAGCTGGCTGGCGGAAAAGCCCACAAAGGCGGCTTTCCCTCTCCTCGCTTAATCTTCTTCCAATCTGCCCGCTAATGCTCACCCACACCCAAACACCACGGGCAAATCCCAACAGGTAAACCAAGACGTTGCCGGGCGGAGAAATCGATCTTAGTGATGCGAGACGGACTCTTTTGAATCCACCGGAGAGGAAAAAGTGATTTTGCTCACAAGAGCGAATAAAACGTCAAGAATTGTTAAGTGGCGACAGGACAGTAGGGAATGATAAACTAACCTGAAATGCAGGATTCATTGAAATTGGGCACGGGATTGAATTGGATTTAAATAAATTGGGAATCAAAGGATCATGGGGATTGCAGTCTTCTCTGTTAAAAGCATCTTGTAGTTGCTTCATTTACTGTAAATAAATAGCGCAGTGTATTCTTTTACATTATATTTTTCAATACCATTTGTATACATAACACATTTTAATTCACTATCTTGTCCATTGTTTTTACATAATGGGATTAATTAATGGGATTCCAATTGGGGAATCCAAGATGGACGACATTGTGGCATCACAAAGGGATGAAAATGAAAATGTTGCTGCTTATGTGATTGTTACAGTTGTTCCATGTATAATATTACTTTATATTACACTATATAACTTATAACAAATGATATAGAAAACATACATTTTAAATAAAGGGATTACTGTGGTTAATGGGATTTCAATGGGGAAATCCAAGATGGCTGACTTGGTGGCACTAGATAGGATTATGGGAGTTGTAGTCATCACTGTTGAAAGCGAAAATTGTACTTAAGTAAGAGTAGTTACTTTAGAATATGACTCTTAGTTTTTATTCATTTGTTTAATTAAATAATGGTAAATTTACTTGAAGGTAAATATTTCTTGACAATAATTAGTTATATAGTCTAAACATGACATCCTGATGAATATTACATTTTACAGTTATGCAGCAAAATCCAGCCGTTTTTATCCATTTCAGGCGGCAGCCATTTTGCTTCTTGCTGTCAACTGAAGATGACATCACAGTTGCTCAGCAGGTAACGACCAATCACAGCTCACCGATTTTCTGAAGCTGAGCTGTGATTGGTTGTTACCAGAGATCTGAGCAATATTGATGTCATTTTCACTCGACAAGAGGTAGCAAAATGGCCGTCTTCTGATATTGTTAAAAACGGCTCATATTCCACTAATGTAATATTAGTCAAAATATCATATTTGGACTAGTTGGGCTGCATAGAACATATTATTGTAAAAAAAATAAATTAAAAAAAGGGTTGACATCACCCTTAACTCATTCACTGCCATTGACACCTATAGACGTCAAAAATTATTTATAATATTTATTTCTAATAGTTAAAAAAAAAATCCACTTTTGTTAACAAGAGTATGAAAACCTAGGAAAAAAATATTGCACTTTTAGAACAGATATAAAATTTGTTATTAATCGTGAGTTAACTAGTGAATTCATGTGATTAATTAAAATTTTAAAAAATTAATCACCCGATGCCCCTAATTTTTAATTAACTATTCTTTTTTTATTCTTTTTTATCGTGAGTTAACTAGTAAACTCATGCGATTAATTACCATTTTTAAAACCTGACACCCTTAATTTTTTTAATAATATTTTCTTCTTTTAAAAAAAATATTTAAAAAAAGAAAAAAATATTTAAAAAATTAGGGGCGTCAGGCGATTACAATTTGTCACATGACTTCACTAGTTAACTCACGATTTTATATCTGTTCTAAATATACAATAAAATATTTTTCTAGGTTTTCATACTGGAAAAAATATGTTAAACTAATAGAAATAGTTCAAATGAATTTTTTACGTTTATAGCCGTCAATGGCAGTGAATGAGTTTTAATGTAAACAAAATAGAAATACAACACGTTTTTATTAGACAGCTTTTATAATTAATATACAGTATATTGTATGTGCATTAAAAATAATTTGTGTATGTGTGTGCACGTTGTGTGTGTCTTCAACATGGACAAAACAATTGGGACATGTGTATAAGTTTTCCTTTTTACATCGAAAACTGCTTGTGGCTCTTGCGTAAAGAGCTTTTCTGTAAAATGTTGATGTCGCTTCTTCTCGTCATTGCGACAAGGTCGTTTGCGTGTGTCCAAATCTCGCCAGGTAGAACACAATCGCACACAAACAACAAGTTTGGCCTTCCTCTTCCTCTTCCATGGTCAGACTCACTTCTCCCCCACTTGTGTTTACCCTGCACACACACATATTGTCTGTACACACACGCGCACACACGCACGCACCTCTAGTGCACTGTTGAAATGGGTCCCCGGGAAAATTGGATCTTTTCCACGGCTTAAATTCCACAGAGTTAGAGGCATGCAGTTGCCTAGCAACAGCAGTTCTGTATCCACCTCTTTTTTTTTTATTATGTTTTTTGCATATTATTCTTTTTTTCACTCAGTCCTTCAAAAGTTAAACACTCATGAAAGGCCACTATCTGTCTGTAAACAATATTGATTGCTATGCGTACAGGAATGTAAATTCTTCTCCATACTGTAAGAAACTCAAATACGTATTTATAAAGCTATTGTGAAACGTCACATTGCACTTGAAGTTTTACAATACTACACACACCAGCAGAGGAAGACACTTCCAGAAAGCGAACAAATATGCGTCGAGAGACACTGAACAAAATATATTTGATTGATTTGGTTAAAGAGGCTGTGAGTCGGCTATTAGCGTGTTTAGCAAAGGGCTCCCACCACAATGAGTTAGATATTTAACCGTTTGTTTTTATTTGCTTCTACGTTGGTTGTCAAAGTAACTTTGCGATAAAGTAATTGCCTGCTCCGATCTATACTTTTCTCACCTTTCATTTGACAAACCAAACAGGAATATTGAGTCGTTGTAGCTAACTTAGATGCTAACTACAATCTTAGTTAGCTAATAGCTAATAGCTTTACAATATCAGGCTGTGAGGACAACAGGTGTGAAACATTAGCCCACAAACAGAAAATGTGTCTCAACACATCGTACTGTAGGTATTTTTTGTCTAATTCACAACAACAGATCAACACTGTCTACTTAACTCATTCACTGCCATTAACGGCTATAAACGTAAAAATTCAATTGAACTATTTCTATTAGTTTAACATTTTTTTTCTACTTTTGTTAACAAGAGTATGAAAACCTAGAGAGAGAAAATATTGTACATTTAGAACAGATATAAAACGTGAGTTAACTAGTGAAGTCATGCGATTAATTACAATTTTAAAAAAGTATATATATATTTTTTATTTTTATTTAATTAGGGGCGTCAGGCGATACATTTTTGAAATCGTAATTAATCGCATGACTTCAATAGTTAACTCAACAATTAATCACACATTTTATATCTGTTCTAAATGTACTCTTGTTAACAAAAGTAGAAAAAAAAGTTAAACTAATAGAAATAGTTCAAATGATTTTTTGGACGTTTATTACCGTCAATGGCAGTAAATTAGTTAAAGACCAACTTTGAAGTAATTTCATGAAATGCCATATATGTACGAGCCAGATGCTGATCAGGACGCTGAAAATGTTGTGCCCGCTAAGCTATATACGATGCAGTTATTAGTCTCGCGTTATTGTTTGAAATTCAATGTTGTGCCGTGCTGTAAATTAGCACTATGAAATGACCTACCACAATAGGTAGCATGCTTTCACTTGCTAGCATATGTTTGTTATTTGAGCCCCTAAGCTAATGTCATCCCAAAGAGCCAATTGGAGTCAGGAGTCAAACACTCTACTTTTCCCTCGTTTATCATGAAAGGAGAATTTAGGAATATATGTCTATCGATCGAATAGTGTTGGTGTAAGAAAAGTTAGAAAACTGTACATTTCTATTGTGAGCTGGGTTTACATAGATCATATCATATTTTATACCAGTTAATTCACACACAGCTATTTACAAAGGTTTCACATATTTGTCCTTGAAACTCACTTTTGTGCTTTTAGCCATAATAATTAGGACAAATTGTATGTTACGGTGTGCTGTACCGTACTCCAATTAAATCAAACTGTAGTAGGATTGTTATTTTAAAATACCACTAAACTGTATATTGATCTCATTTTTCTGCCAGGGGAGACTATGTATGTTTTTTAAAATTATATATATATATATATATATATATATATATATATATATATTATTATTATTATTATTTTTTTTTAATCATAATATTTATGATTTACATGCTAACTTAAGTATCAATTAATGCTTTCCTACGATATCAAATAATGAGAGATCTGGTTATGCTAACGTTACATGCTAACTACTTGCCTAGACACTTTGAAATTCTCTCTGCGTGCGAAATTGTTGATTACTTTTTGACATTTGCTCTGACTACACAATTATCACGCTTTTAGCGACTAAATGTCAAGAACTCATTTTGGTTGGGTGCCATTCGCTAGTGTGCTAGCTAGCGTGAACACAAGAAACGTAAATGTCAGAAAAACGAGATAATTTCTCGCGTATGTTAGAATACCGTGGAAGACAAAGACTAAAAGCATAAATGTGAGCTTTTATTCACTTTTCTACAAAGCAAAATGGTCAAAGGCCTGGTCATGCTAGTGCCACGTGCTAATTTGCTGTCTAGATATCATGAATTGTTCTCTTCTTGTGGAGCTGTTTATTACTTTTTTGACATTTACACAGATGAAACAATTAGCTTCAGAATACATGAGAGTCATGCTGAGAATGCTTGCCACCATGGACACATATAAATGTCAGCTTGAATGAAACATTTAAGAAGAAAATTTGTTAGCATGCTAACTGGAAGAAAACAGATAACAGCGTAAATGTGACTTTTATTCACCTTGCTGAAGCGAAATGGCAAGATGCCTGGTCATGCTAACGCTACATGCTACAGGGTGCCTGGCCACCCTGAAATGCTTTCTTCATGCGAAACGTTTCATTATTTTGTGACATTTACCTAGACATAACAACTAAAACGACTTGGGAAATTTGTGAAAATTATCTAAATGTCAAATGTAGTTATTTTAATATAATACAACTTCTTTAAGCTGTCGATGCTAGCAAGTACAGACACAATGAAAGTAGTGAATAAAGTCATTGAGGAAAGAAAAACTATCAGAGAATTCACATATTTAGCAAGAGCTCGCTCGCTCGCTTGCTCGCTCGCTCACTTTGGATAAACAGTGCTATTTTTTCTTTCTTTTTTTCCAGACACTTTCCAAGGATAGAAGGAAGATAATTAAAATAAAAGTCGTCTCTGCTTATCGCTTTCTTCCCGCTTTGATCGAGCTCCTCGCATAACAAGGCCCCCGGGTCCGAAGCTACGAGAAAGTACAAAAATCCTTTATTGTGCTTGTGTGTGCGTGCGTGGCCGTGTGCGCGTGCGTGGGTGAGTGTGTGTATATGTGCACCTAACACTCATATGTGTGTACATGTTTAAAGTATGTGCTGATTATTGTCTTAATTATGTCAGACACCAAATTTGGCCTCAGGGATTAATTTTTCATGAGCTTTTTTTGTGTTGCTGGAAAGCTTTCTGCTCTTTAACTGAAGAAGATATATTGCATTAGCATTTTTGCGGAGCTGTTTAATTGGAATAAAAGTGCTGATACTTTTCAGCAGGAGTTACTGAACTGCGGGTAGGAGCTCTAAGTAGCTTGCTGTCTGCTTTGTTTCTAGTCAGTGTGCATTCTATTGTAAAAAAAAAAAAAAAAACTAAAACGTTTTTTTAATTTTATTTAAGAAAAAGGTAATGATATGTCACTCAATACTATAACTCAATTGTCAACTCTACTATGTTTTTTAGAAGAAAAAAAGTTAGAGGGGAATCAGATTTTCTAAAACAAAGAAATTATTAATTTGAAAATTATTATTAAAAACTGAAATCCTATTGAGCATAAACTTTTTGGGGGGAAAATAAGCTAATTACAACATTTTTGGTCTCAAATCATAATATTAAGAGCATTTTTTTCATTGTTCATGAAAAGTCACGAGATTCAGAAAAGTCTTGATATTATATTTTAACCTATATCTTTTCTTGAAAGTCATTCTATTGCAAGATTAAAGTAATTTTATGCAAAAGTCAGATTTTTTTTGTCAAATAAATGTGTATTTTTTGTAGACATAAAATGTAATTTATTTTATATATAATTGTATATATTATATTTTATATATTATATTTTATATATTATATTTTATATTTTATAGTTTTGTTTTTTTGCAAAAAATATTTTTATTTTTATTTTTATTTTTATTTTTATTTTTATTTTTATTTTTATTTTTATTTTTATTTTTATTTTTATTTTTATTTTTATTTTTATTTTTATTTTTATTTTTATTTTTATTTTTATTTTTATTAAGAAAGAACGGTCGATTATTTGGAGACATTTTTTAAAGAAAAAAAAACTTAAAAATCTGAGAATATTAGTATTTTAGACCCCTGAATTTTACATTTAAATAATAAGATTAAAGTTGTTTTTTTGTCACTGTTTTGTGTACATATATATATATATATATATATACGTTTACTTTTTTCCTTGTTTTGATAATGATAATAATAAGATACTTCTAGCAATATCAGTGGCATGTGAATACACAATACAAACGTTTGATTGTAAATTGGCCACTTAAGGCCAACATCTGGGTCAAACGGAGGGTTTATGCAGGGTAGGGGTGTTCAGAGGGGCGAGCGAGCGGGGGTCCAGCCTAAGCGTCTCCTTGGGGAGGCGGTGCGTCTGCGTTGAGGCTTTTCCCGCTCCTCTGAAGTCTGCCAACTGCTATCTGGTTACTCCTTGAAGGCCCACCGTGATTAGGCTGCACTCGCATTCCTCGGCCGCCATTTACTGCAATTGGCGCAGACATCCAGCAAACTCAGCACTACACAAAGCAGCACTAATACAAACACGCAAACAGCAAAATAGTCGACCACATTTTATGAAGAAATACTTAAAAGGGACCCTTAAACAAATGTGTCTATACAAAAAAAATAACACTTGCTGTAGGAAGTATGCTTATATTAGTGTACGAGTAGAAATAAAAAATAATAAAACTTGGATATGGTTCATGTAATCCTTGTCTTTACTGCTTAGTCAACTTTGTGATCTTTAGAAGAGGCTTCCTTCTGGGATGACTGATCAAATTGGTGCAGTGTGCGGAATATATAGTCTGAGAAGTGAAAGGTTGAAACCCCACAAGGAACGTTACAATTTTCAGGAATCAGACCAGCCACTTTAGTCCACAATGTTTTAATGAAGATCTACATTATTTATTATTATTATTATTAATCTAAAACAGGTAAATTCGCTCCAATGATATTCATATTACATTTGATCAAAAATCTAATTAACAAATGAATGTGCTTACAGGATTACAGTGTTTGAACCGGTATAACAATATAAATAAATACAATTAGCAAAAGGACTCAAAGGCATCACCTGGCAAGTTTTCATAACATGCGATGAGACCGTTAAAACTTAGCAAGGCAGATGTATCAAACGCAGCAAGATTCAGACAGTTAACGCTGCATTTCCTGTAAGTGCTCTTATTTTGAAACCTATTCACAACATTTCCCGTGCACTACTTAGTGGACTGACGCTAACTTTATGACAGCTGCGGTAATCGGAAGAAGCTTTGTGACCATCATGCTTTGTGGCCGTTACAAGTAATACTTGTGACAGTTATGCCTCTTTAATGGGTCACAGTGTTTTTGTTTATAGCCGTTTATTAAATTATTGTGAGTTGGTGATACCCTTTGTAGGTGATAGTTGGATTCAAAAGCTGTGGACACACTATATTTGTTTATGGACCCCATTGATATGGGATTTTTTTTTCCCAGGCCAATGCCCATATTGTTGGAGAGAAAATTTCAGATTACTGATTAATTTTAAAAAATAATTACATTTTCTTCCTAATGCATATCCAAGGGTGTAAATTATACTCGTGCCTATTCCTTGTGAATAGTGGGGTTCAAATGTAAATATATTCTTACTTTGTAACAGCAATGAGTCACATGACACTGGAAAGGGGAAATGATTAATCTGGCGCAAATTGGACAGTTTCACTCAGGTGTGTACTCACTTGTGTTGTTTGTGCTGAGCTATTTTGAAGGACCGTAAAATTACAATTATACTATGCATTGTGGAGAAGCGTCTTTTTTTTTTCAGTGTTGCCTAATGAAAAGATGGCTAAAACATACTTAGTTGAAATATGTCTGTATTGTGTAGTCATATGACCTGGACGCTATTGAGCTAAAATGCTAAATTTGATGTATAAAAATTCATAGAAAATATTGAAAAATGTGAAATTGAAAAACAAGTGGCGTATCTCATGCGAGAGGCCCAACGCTACCATCCCACACTAATTTTAAGTCCACAGGTCACATGACCTGGACGCTATTGAGCTAAAATGCTAACTTTAATGTATAAAAATTCATAGAAAATATTGAAAAATGTGAAATTGAGAAACAAGTGGCTTATCTCATGCGAGAGGCCCAGCGCTACTATCCCACACCGATTTTGAGTCGGACATTGGTCACATGACCTGGACGCTATAGAGCTAAAATGCAAAAATGCAAAAATTCACAGAAAGTATTGAAAGATGTGAAGTCAGTTGAGGGTTGTCTTGTAATCTAAATATGAAACAACCTGTTTTGAGCATGCCAACAGTGGTCTTGTGTAACGGTCTGCCAAACGTTTGCCCAGCGGTTGAGCTTGTTGTTGGCGTTGCGGTGTTACTGGTAAACTGGTGTCATCCGCACATACACGCCAGTCACCTCGCACAAAACTGTGAGGGCTTGAACAGTCACCTCTTCCTCTTCCTTCCTGCCAGTGAACTGGGTGACCAATCAATCTTTTGACGACGTCGTTGCATTATTGAAGTCAGCTGTCAGTCGGTGAGGCCGACGTCGGGGGTGGGGGCGGGGGGGGGGGGGGTATTTCGGGTTCATTTCCTTGCATCATGTTATTGAAAAAAGGATCTCGTCTGCTGTCTGGCGGCGATATTGCAGCCATCAATCATATTTCGTCGGTCGTGTTCGCTGACATTTTTCTTGAGTTATCCTCCTAATTATTCCGCACACGCGTGCAACCTATAGAAATATACATGGGAATAGGAGGAAGGTGATGGTAATGTGATTTGACGCAAACAAGCATGGAATACATCATCGGAATTATGATAGAAGTCATCTGTACATAGCCGGGGGGTGAAAAGCCTCTCACTCAACTTGCAGCCTGTAAAATCACTGAAGGAACATTTTCAATCCACTTAAAGCTGATATAACAACTTTGATTGTGCATAAAACATGAATACGTTTCACTTCTACTATAAATCTTCAATCTTAAGAAGAAATATTGGATTTGGTATGGGATTGAAATCAGATATCTTTTTCACACGCACGTACGCACACAAGTGGTTTTATTCATCACGAGAAAAAAACTGATTTTTTCTGGGGGGAGCTCAATGAAAATATGTTTTTCTAAGCAAAATGTGCAACATTATGTGAATTAACTTGTAAGCCTATGAGAAACAATTGCGCATCAATATTGTAATATTAACTCTTTGACCGCCATAAACGTTATAAAACGTTTAGCATAAACCTAGGGAAGGGCGCCGAGGACGTTAAAAGACGTCCCCTATGTTTTTTTGTTTTTTTTTGAAAACGGGTGCAGGAAAGCCTTGGGCAGCTGTGCTGAAAGTATCAGGCAGATCTGATTAGTAAAAGACTCGTTTTGGCCCCTAGAGGGCAGCGATGACTCTCTTTGCACAAGGTTGGATGGGCCGCCCACCGTGGGCGTCAGTAGAAGACGTGAGGCGGAGCTAGAGTGTTGAGGAGACAATGGCTGATGAAGCCACAATGGCTGACCAAGCAACCGGTTGCAAGCAGCTCACGCTTGAGCATTTTTTTCAAAGACGGAAAGCATCAATCAATACTAAAAAGCGCATTGATGTCGACGATGATGATGACTCCGAGCTTGACGCCAAAGTTGGAAGCCTTGACGCGACTGTTATGATCACGTAGTAAGCCTCACCGGCTAAGCGCGGCTAGCGCGGCTAGCGCTGCTAAGGCCGGAAAACGCGCACAATAACCGACCGGACATTCGATCGGACAATGAAGAGTACCCCGAGTCCAATGCATATTCATCGGAGGAGCGGGTACAGTCTGATCACAGAGAAGACACTGTTTCTGGACTACGATGCCACCATGAATGGAGTGGATAAAATGGATCAGAACATCTTTTACCACCCGGTATAGCAACTGAAGGACATAAGGAAGCCAGACGTAACACCACCGTAACGAAACCGTAGCATGATCCTGATATTAGACTTGATGGCAACACACACTGCAGTATATACTTGCTATTCCCCGGAAAAAACGGCCTGCAAGAAAGTGGAGCACGCGAAGAGGCAATCTGTTGTGCAAATGCTGTTGCGTCTCCTTGCACGCAGGGGAGTGTTACAAAAAGAAAAACTGTCGTTGAAACATCCACATATTTGTAAATAGCACCACAGTTGCACACATTTGTAAATAGTTTGCCAAATTGTTGTTAAATTGTTACACTGTTGAATGTAAATAAACGTATTTTGCTATCAAAAAACACTTTTTCATTCTTGGTGGTAGTGTTTTATAGAAGTAAAGCACTATTTAGGTGTTTGTGGCATCATTCATGGACAAAAAGAAGTGTAAAATTCACTAGAATGCATGAAATAATATCGTTTCACTAAAAGCTTGATTTCTCCGTATTTTGGTCCAAAACAGGCGAAATTGGGTCAAACTAACCATTTTCTATTGTTGATTACTAAAGAACGGAATAAGGTAGAAACAAACTTTTTTTTCTGATGAAAGATGAAAGTCCAATCTTTCATTTGGTAGTACGTGTGTTTCCATAGTCCAAACAGAACATTTTCTGTGGACCTTGAAAGATCAGTCAAAATGCTTAAATCGGCTGGCACTGACGGCATCCCTTTTCTGAAAACGTCTGGCAGTCAAAGAGTTAATACCTTTTTCTTAAAAAAAAAAACGACAGCTTTTTTTCTAATTAAACTGACTTTTTTGTCCAAGATTTTGGTTTTTTTTCTGAAAAAATAGGCTTGCAATTAAAAATGACTTCATATACATTTTTTAAATTAATAGTATTTTTCTTGTAAAAAATTATTTTTTTTCTCTCCAAAAATATGGCTTTAGTTCTTGCAAGAAAATATTTGTACTCAAAAAGTTTTTTTCTGCTAAAAAAATAAATAAATAAAACCATGCTCATTAGATTTACTTTTTATATGTTTTATATGTTTTTTTTTTCTTTTTATAAATTACAAATTATTATTTTTTAGAAAGCTAATTTTTCAGGCAAACCTTTCTCCTCTAAAGTTGCCTTTTTCCCCCTCCCAAAATATAACTTTATTTCCTGGTAAGAAAAAAACTCACAAAATTGTAGGTAGTTGTCTTAAAAACAATATTAGATCATGACAATATTCTTGAAAAAAGAAATAAATAAACTGTACACTTTCAAGATTTAGTGTTTGTTTCCCACAAATACTAAAAATCTATACTGTATATACGATATATTATTTTTTGGGTTTAAAATATGAATATTTGTGTCAAAAAATATGAAATTTTTCTGGCATGTGTGTTGCTTGTGAACTATGTTTTTCACTTGCTTTTCATGTATTTACCCGCCCCCGCAGATTTTTTCTGGAAGAGAAGAGTCAGAGAAGGTCCCCAACTAAGCGATACTTTGTTCCCACAGAGCAGAGCGAGCATATGCCTGTAAGTATTATTTTTTTTTGTTGCTGTATGAGTTCAAGTCAAAATTGCTTGAAGATGAATGAATTACTGTAACATCCATGGTTATGTCAATTAGCTCATCTATGCTGTTTCACTTTATTTCCTAGCATGAAGCTAGAGGACTTTTGTTTTGTGTGTCAGTTTCACAGAGAAATTTAACTGGGAGTGTGCCGGGGGGGGGGGGGGGGGCAGTTTTGGGCATCATATCCTCTACACGTGTGTGTTTTTGTGTGTATGTGTCATCCACTGATAACAAGGGTAAGATGGTTTCCCGACGTGAGCTCAAACATGACCAAAGGGGATCATAAGCATGAGAATGCGACTGTGGCTCTCTTCAACCACCCCCAACCTGATTGACACTTCCAGCCTGTAATCATAGGCAGACCCCCATCCCGACTCCTCTCCTGCCCTCCCCCTCCGGCTGGGAGCAGACAGACTGTCTTTACCCCCCCCCCCCCTCCCCCGTTGTCCGTTTAAGTCTATTGGCACAGGCTTCCCAGAATGCATTCATGCAATCAGGCACGTGCGCAACAATTCATACACACACACAAACACGTTTGTATAGACACACTGTATTTACACGTATGACGCACAGCAGGCTCACGCAAGGCCGCGGCGCGAGCGCTTGATCCAAAAATAGCACGTACACCTCCAAACTAAAATCAACTTTTAAGGGATGACTCACATTCCACGTTCAAACAATCGAGAGGATGTTTAGATCGGCCTGGAGGTCGCATGTGTGCACGCACTCACACGCACACACACTCACACAGCAGAGACCCAAACACCCCACCACCACTCCAAAGGAATGTCCGTCATTAACGCCACCTATACAAGATTTCAGGCCTCCGCTTCTTAGGGTTAGTTAAGTTAGCGTTAGGTACATAACATTTTCTTTTTAGAAAAATGTGTAGCTATATATATATATATATATATATATATATATATATATATTTATTTATTATTATTATTATGATTTTTTTTTTAAGTATTTCAGTTTTTCTTTATAGGTTTGGCACATTTCTTGAAATTTTCTAAACTGCAAGCTCATTTGGCCAAACAGACTTACATTGGTGAAACCATCAGTTCATTAGCAAAAGCACATATTTATCCTAAAACTGCTCACACATGCTTCATTCCAAGTTCCTTTCCCAAACAAAGAGTCGGTACTGTCACAACTGCAAAGATCCTTCTCAATTGCTTTGGCTCATCTGCGTTCACTTCGTGCTTTTGCCAAAAGTAATTTGGATGATTTTGCACAACACCATGGAACATCTGCAAAAGTTTATATCTCTCCCAAAACAGCTCACCTATGCGTCAAAATCACATTTCTATGTCATACAAGTAGTCAGTGCCCCCAAAATGCATCGCCCCTTTGGCATTCTGTGAGCACCACAAGTCAAAATCATTAGATGTTTTGTCACAACAGCAGAGGTGCCGCTAACAAAATACAATTATTGGATTAGCTGGCAACCAGTTCAGGGCGCACCCCGCCTACTGCCCGAAGCCAGCTGGGATAGGCTCCAGCGCTATATAAGAAAATGGATGGATGGAAAGATGGAGGTGTTCTAAGCTCAGGTAACAACCAATCAGGCTCACCTATTTTCTGGTCATGTGATCTTCGCAAACTGAGCCATGATTGGTCATTACCTGTTATGTCATTTTCAGTTGACAGCAAGTGTCAAAATGTGTTTTTAACTCATTTACCGCCATTGACGGCTATCAAAAAATCATTTTAACTATTTCTATTAGTTTAACTTTTTTTCCCCCACTTTTGTTAACAAGAGTATGAAAACCTAGACTTTTTTTTTTTTTAAATAATCTTTTATTGTATTTATTTATTTTTTAAGAAAAGATTATTAAAAATTAGGGGCGTTCTAAATGTACAATAATATTCTTCTAGGTTTTCATACTAAGTCAACAAAAAAAGTTAAACTAATAGAAATAGTTCCATTTTTTTTACGTCGATAGCCATCAATGGCAGTGAATGAGTTAAAGGTATTAATTGTTCATGAAAAATAATGAACTAATCACATTAATTATAGACAAAATATTCACTTTTTCATTGCTGAAAATGGCTTAATGAGTCAAGTAAGCCCTTTAAATTATTATTATTATTGTTTACAATTGTGAAGCAGTTCAAGAACTCAAGAAGTGGAGTTCTTGTAGGCTGAAATGTGGACATTTTGTAGGGAGACCGATGACAAGGCATGACATTCTCCAATTGTTTGTTTTTTCATCGTGTGTACAGTAAACAAGCGGAAGTGTCGTGTCACTGACTACGTTTGCACACAGTCAACAACCCTTTCAAAACCTTTTTTGAAAAGCCATGTAAACACGTGGAAAAACACAAACGAGACCTCTGGGTTACCCCACGTACCCCTCATGTTACTACTCACTTCTGTAATTGGACGCCCAATGGAGTGCGTTGTGGTCATTTGCCTGATATTTTTCTTGCCGACCTGAGCTGTGAGGCTGCAATAAAACCGTTTAATGGCTTTATTGCAGGATGGACTCGGAGGGTCATCTTTTTTTGAAGGCAAAATCATGGATATGCCAACACACACACACACACACAAACTTGGAGCCGCTTTGGTTGTACGCTACCGTATTAGCGAGGTTAGAGATTAGCGCTGCGAGGGCATGTCGTCCATTATGAGGTCTGTGACTTCAAGGAACGAAGTCCCGTCATGTGACCGCCTGCCTCGTACTCCACCCTCACTCTGCTCATATCGGAAACATGAATATTCATGCCAACTGTCTTGATATTTTGACAGGCTGTGCGCGTTTATTATTCCCAGCCATTGTTACACTGTCGCCCTTTGCCCTCCATGTTTGCATTTGTACAAAATGGGACGTTGCACAGTGTTGTTGTGCGTCGTGTAAAGTAGGCCTCGCGAATGTAGGTCTTTGAGACAGTGGAAGTGGGTAAAGCAGGCTTACAGTAGTAATCCGCTTCACAGACACCCATCTGACAGGACGAGGCCCAGACGGGTACACACACACACACACACGAACACAGAGTTTGTCCTGTGTTGGCCACAGTCCGGCAAAGTCATTTCCACAGGCGTGCCATCAAAATTCTTTGTTCGATTCCGCACGTTCGTTCGGTGGCAAAGAGGAAGACAGGCACCTCTGTTGACTTTGTGCCTTCCTGATGTGCGTCACTACTTCCTGCCCGTGATGTCATCAAGGACACCTTTACCAAAAATAAATCCGACCAAGGAGACTCGTTAAAAAGGAATTATGGATTCTTATGTGTTGGAAGTTATTGAGTCAAAATGAAATGCGCCGGTGAGTCAATCTCAACTAGTTTGCGGTCTGGAAAAGAACAAAAGGAGTGGAATTACAAGAACAAAGCTGTAAAGTTATGAAAAGGCAGTTAAAAAATTTAATAAAGTGGCACAACAGTAGTTGTGTTTTGAGAAAATGGCAATATGTTTTGTCAATTAAGATAAAAATAAATAAAAAATAATGGTGAACATTTCTTTAGACTGGAATTCATCGTCTTGAAGAAATGAAGGCCAAATCAGAGACTATTACATCCCCCAAAAAGTAATGAAAATAAAGTACATAGCAATGCTATGCAATATTGCAAGAAGACGGTTGTATTTTTCTTAAGTAATAAAACTGCATATCTTTACATCTCTCACAATAAAATGTAATAAACTCATTCTAAATCAGTCGGTGCTTCTCAAATATTACTCCAGTATCGGCAGAAATACGTTTTACAACCATATATATATATATATTGATTGTGACATTCTCTGGCGACTGGATTATTTGTTTATTCATTTAAATTCATTTTATTGTGTGTTCTATACAGAATATTTATTTTATGAACAAATGGAAAAAAGATTTTTTCGGTTTCATACAATTTTAAGAAAAAATGCTATACAGTATTGAGATGAGTCTTTAAAATGATCTTTTATTGGTTTATGTATCAAAAGTACTAGTGGTATCGGTACTTGGTGTTGTATTGGGGACAACTCAAGAATTTAGTATTTCTTCTAGTATTGGTCTGAAAAAAAGTGTCAATCATCTCTAATAAATAGTATCATTTGTCTATAAAATTGTGCACCTCTGGGGACTAGCAAATAATCCTTGTGCACTCTTGAGAAGGAGAGCACCACTGCCATCTACTGTAGTGGATGTGCAATTACACTCTATTCTAGTACAGGAAAAACAAAAACATGTTACCTGGGTTCCCAGTCATGACAGGAAGCAGGAGATATTTGTTTTTTTTTATTTTGGCATTTCTTTGTTTTGCATTTATATTAAGCAAAGTGCATCTTTTCTTTTTTTCTCATCAACACATTGCACAATACATAAATAATGATGCATATAAAACGTCTTCGTATTTACAATTAATAATATATTTATATATAACATAAAATACATTTCTCGCTTCTTTCTTTTTCGTTAACTCTTGAGTCACTTTTCGTGAAGAAGGTCACGTGTTTCTTCTTCTGCGATAACTTTCTGTTTTGAACCTCTGGAACCAAAAAGGAGGACGCGGGTGGGGGGTTAGCATCCGAGGAGGAAGGAGGGCAGGGGGAGGCCACCGCTATCGGGTGTTGAAGATGACCTCCAGCCAGCAGGGGCAGCTGCTGATGAACTGTCGCGTGTAGCACTGTCCCCAACCCTTCACGAAGCTGATCTGCACCGTGAAGCCCGTGCGCGGCTGCTGCGTGAACTCGTGGTCGTTGGGCCTCCGCAGGCTGCTGGCCTTGTCATAGTCAAACGCCTTGATGGAGAACCCCGGGAACACCTTGTGCACCAGCAGCGTGCGCGAGTCCGGGTTGTCCAGTGTGGCCGACTTGATGAAGATGGGGTAGCAGCTCCGGTTGTACACCCACACGCCGTCGGGCTCGCGCGTCAGCTGGATGCCGTAGCCGATCTTGGCGCGCACCATCTGCACCAGCTGCGACTTGTTGTCCGAGCAGAGCTGGCCCAGGCAGAAGCCGTTGCCCTGAGGTAGATCATAGAAGATGTCCAGGGAGGACTCCTGGACCGAGTAGAGGCGCCCTACGCGGGTCTTCTCCTCCCAGTAGGCCACCACGCACCAGTGGGACCGCTCCCCCGACTCCTGCATTGCCAGGGAATCTATATAGGGAACAGAAAAAGGAACACAAGGTTTAAAAGGTGAACATAAATTCAAAAAACTTGTACATCACAGACAATTGAAGCTCAGTTTGTAAAGTCGAGGTTGGTTGGTTTGGGTTTTTGGACCGCTTGAACAAGGGATAGTTGATGGTGAGAGGACGCTTGTCTGGAGTGGCTGCACAAACCCCTACAGCAACTACAACCAGTATTTTTTGTTTGTCTTACAGAATAACTGTTGTCTGTTGAAATCCAGGAGCTCAATCAGTCCGTTGGTCTTTGGACTGGAGAAACAAGGGTTGGCTGATGGAGACTATATTCCGGACTCCTCGGGGACTCTTGCGCAACCCCGCCTACAAAGACTGGCACCCAATTCTATGCTTTGTATTACTGCGACAATCAGGAAAAACTGGTCTTTGGACCAGAGACTCAGACCCACAGTATTTGGGGTTGGTTCCTGGAAAGAGTTCACTTAACTCGTGGAACCCCACGTGTTACATTCAAAGCATTCATTGTACTGCACTCCACACTCAACCTATTACAGATGGGAATAGACAACAGGTGACAGTGCGGTGCAGTGTACATTTCCAACGCAGGTGACACCCCAACTCGGAGGTCTCTCATTGTCGGCGCTTACATCAACCATTTGTCTAGTTGCTAGCATCATTTGCCCTAACTCTGTTGTTGATCACCGATTTGCCCAACAAACAAGACACTGTAATTTGTCACCAGAGGTGGGCATTCCATCAATATTGACGGAAGGTCTGTCAAACTGTCACACCCATTTTGTTGACAATTGCCGCTTGACGGGAAACTTCGAAAAATTTATGAACTAATAAGCATTGCTGGAAGTTTTTTTTCGTCAATCAATGTAACCGCCAATCCATCAATAAAGTCATCCCATTGTGATGATGGATTGACAAATGACGAATGACGGAGCACTGATGGATGCTCACTTCGAATGATAGAAACATTGACGGACGATCATTTTGCCGAGCAATGACAAATGACGGATTGCCGATGACGGAAGGTTGTTCTGACTGTTGACGATTGCCCAATGACGGACGCTCAAAATTATTTGACCTCTGTTTGTTAGCGATAGTAACATCACGACACTAAGATCACTCTTGTAGGCAAAAGTTCGGTTTGTAAGGACTTGGGTTTTAAGACCAGAGTGTCAACGTGACAGAAATCAGGACTAGTTGCTAGAAATAGTGCCCTTGAACAAGGCACTAAAACCCCAGACCACAGAAATTAGGGTTGGTGCATCCCAACATCGTAAGCAGTTCTCAAGCACGAGCAACCACAACAACTCTGTAGTACAACTTTTCTTCGATCTCCAACAACCCATGAGCACGCCACCCGAGTTCGTTAGCAACAGCATTATCACTACGCGACAACCAACCAGAAACACCTCAGACTCGATTACAAAAGTAAACCAATTTGCTATGTGACACTGAAAATAGCCGGACAATGTTCTCCGTGAAGACGAGCTTCGGTTGGCCTACTTGACGACATGCCCAAGGGATGCTAGCTATGACAATTTGGACAGACAGCTAGATAGCTGCAGCAGGCTCGTTTTCAGGCACAAAAGAAACTGCAAACGTTTTCTTAAGACTAGCTTAAAAAAAGCATCTCATGTATACAGTGCCTCAACCAGGGAAGACCCGAGGATGACCACATTTCTTTAAAAGGAAACAAAGTTCACCAAATTCCTTGATTAAACCGCATAACGGCGCTCTCCGCCCTACTTTCTGCCACGTGGCAAGCAGCCACGTTGGAATTCCTGGAGGCCAAAAGCGCCAACCGGGAGACGTTGGCGGGCAAGTGTCCACATGCACGACATTATTTGTCGAGGCATTAAAGCGCTTATCTTCTGTCTGGCTTGCCGTGTTTTCGTTAGCGGCGCGGGCCAACAACAAGCTGACGTCCCCGCAATCATCCCGCCGCGTGCTGCAGGAAATCATCCCGCAAAAGAGGGGGGGGGGGGTGTAGCGTTGTCGAGTTGAGTAACGTTCCCATAAACATTCCCGCCTCCGGCCTCGTTGGTTGGGGGGAGCACACGTGCGGTGCGAGCAGAATGCCGAAGGCGAGCGGCGAGGCCTAGCCAGTCTAAAGTTTCACCGAGCGTAAAAAAGAAGTGTAGCATTGGCCACGCTCCAATTTCCAGCCCCCTCCCTCCTCATATCTCTATTCCGCAGCAATGTGGCTCCCAGCGACCCCCCCCCCCCCCCCTCAACCCCTCAAAAGGTGGGAGCCAGTGAGGCGCGAGGAAGTGGAGGGCGAGGGTACGGGGGCGGGTGTCAAAGAGTTGGACTGCAACTTTTGCGTCCTTGACTAATTGCGGCGTCCTATATCGGACATGTGTTTACTTCCGAAAGCAAAAGGAGCCCTCCCACCCCATCTCCGAGCCCCACACTCCCCCTTCTTCCGTTTCATCTCGCGCTAGCCCCTCATGTAAGCAGTAATTTGGAAGGTCCCGCCGCAGACAAACTGCGACGCTAATGCGGCAGGATCTGTGGCGGTCCAAGCGAGCCTCGTCGCGGCCTGTCATTAGCCTTCATTAGACAACACCGGCAGACGGAATCAGGGAGACGGGGGAGGGACATCTAGGCAAGAGGTGGTGGTGGTTGGGGGGGGGGGGTAGGTGGCGGCTGAAAGCCTTCCATAAAACAAGCAGAGCTGTGTTCTTTGAAGTTGGTCAGAGCCGGGCCTAGGGGGGAGTTTATCGTAAATCCATCCTCGTGGGGCGCAGGGGGAGGGTGGGACGCCTAAGTACCCAACTATCTATCTTAGACTAAACCAGGGGGGGGGGGGGGGGGTAATTTATCTTCCAGATAAGACATGGAAAACGTCTCTGACCCTGCTGACGGCCTGGTGGTGGCACTCACCTGCAATGGGAGGGGGGGGGCTGGGGGGCTGTGTGTGTATCTGTCTGGAGGGGGAGCACGGTGTGGGGGGGGGGGGGGGATAGACCTGGAGAGTGTGTCTGTTTGTTATTGCTCCGAGAGACGGGCCCTGGCGTCAGAGGTCATTAGAGCTGGGCTGCCTGTCTGAGCGTGTCAGAAAACACCCCGCTATTCATGACGACACCAGCCGGGCCCGCTGGACCCCGCCCCCCCTTGCCGGAGCCTCAGGCAGGAAGGCGCATTAAATGCCACAAAGATTGAAGATAAGAAGAACATAGGGGCGGAACATGTCAACTAGCAAAACGAGATTTTAAAAAATTGAAAACGGTTTACCACACAAACAAATTTTTTTGCCGCAGGTAGCCCACATCGTGAGCAAAGGCATTTTTAGCAAGTCGTATTTTGTTCAGAAAAAGTTGCAATGTTATGAAAAGTTACAAAAGGCATGCTCAGCAAAAGTATTAATGCAAGTGTCGTAACTTCAGAAAAAAAAGTTGTAAAGTTTCAAGTCATATTTTGATGTATTTGTAACATGACAAGAAAAAAGCGGCGAACATTTTCATAGATCTTCGGCTTCTTCGTTAAAACTTTCTAGGGGGCGCTACTGCACATTAAACTAATAAAATGTTGGTTATTTTTGCCAAGCTTGATGTGTAATGGTTAGACCATCAAAATCAGAATCATGTTTCTTGGCAATAAGTGTGTCGCCACGGCAACAGCATTTCAACATCATGAATGCCGAAACAGTCTTATGAGTAGATCTGGTTAACGCAAAAATATATCAGATCAACACATGTATTTCCTTTAGCCAATAGGTTGGCGCTACCACTACAATGAGAAAAAGTTGAAAAGTTACAAGTCATATTTAAAAAGAATACAAGTTAGATTTTGTAATCAAATAGTATGTTACGTAATAGGGCAAGAAAAACACGCTGTTCAGATAATGCTAAAAGTCAAAGGTTAGGACATTTTGTTCCGAAAATGTAGCAATATTGTAACAAAACTGCCCCCCCCCCCCCAGAAAACACCAATAATAGAGTAAAGTAGCCCAAAATGTAGAAATATTACTAGAAAAACGTCACAAACGTAGTAATATGACTATAGTGGCAGGGCAAACAACATTTTTGGCGAGGGAAGGCGGGCACAGGTAGCCGGAGCCTCAGGGGCATTTAATAACAGGGCGAAAGCGATATGAGTGCTCGTCAGGAACTTGTTCACAGCTTGTCCTGACAGCACACGGGTTACAACTTCATACGCAACACACGCACAGACACACACGCACGCACACAAGGAGAGATAACTCTTGTTGCCGGATTTTGGACGGCCTCGTCTCCTCGCCTTACAGTCTGATGCTATTTGCGGCGCCCGCCATAGGTGCTGTCTGCCTGCACCTCCCGCCCTTGGCGGGCCTGGCGGGGCACGTCTTCCGTATGTACATCTGTCTGGATGTCTGCCCGTTCAGGCATTAGTCCGTCTGTCTGTGTCGACCGGCCGCTCCACCTGCTCTCAGCGCTTGTCCTCTCCGAGGATAATCTGGCTAGCCGGCAGTCTCGAGGCCATCTGTCGGCCCAGTCTTTTGCGACTGTCGGCCGCCTGCGTCATTCTGGCCCACAGCCTTGGATACAACGGAAGTGGGGTGGGGCGGAACAACTTTCTCCGAAAGACGTGGAAAATGAGGCTGAGTAGCGAACATTTAGCAGCTTTAGTTCACATCCGAGGCCCTAAAACAAACAAATTGTCTATGTAATTCATAATAGAGCGTCTATAAATCTTGGTCACCAGCAGTATTTGTTTTTTCAGGTCACTTGTTGCTAGGCAGAACAAAGGCAGGAATACAGAAAAGCAGCACTTACACGCACTACTGTAGGCATATGTAATAATAATAATAATTGATAATAAGTATGGGTTGGATAAGATGCCATATATCATTTGTTTTTGTTCACAAATAGTAATTTACAAGAAAATTGTAAAGTCAAAGAGTTGTCATATTTTGTTCTGAAAATATAGAAGAATAAAGTAATATTTTGTTCACAAACTTTAATATATTATATATATATAAAAATAGGTCACTTTGGTCACAAAAAGTTGTAACAGACAAAATCAGTTACAAGAAGAAATTCAAATTCTCACAAATAGTAATGAGAAAAACAGTTCTAAAGTTACAAGAAAAGCCTTATTCTATTCACAAAAAGCAGTTACATAATAAGTCATTGAGTTCTAAAAAGGTCATATTTTGTTCACAAAAAGTAGTAATGTTACAAAATACGCTCTTAAGTTACAAGAAAAGGCTGACAAAGGTAGACAGCATTACTGTATTTGCACGTATGTATTTTCTTCAACATAGCGCCATCTGCTAACGTCAAAAACTTGGCAGGACGACGAGGACGTGAAGACCGCAAACGCCGTTAGCACGTTGCTAAAGCAGCAGATTGTGCGTGCGTCACACATCCTGACGATGCAGATGATAACCGATCATTTTGTGCTCTTGATACAAAATGGCAGCCGGCGGGAGGGCGCAGGTTAGCCATTTTAGCGCTATCAAATCGTCATTTAAAGCGGACGACGGCAGTATGGTCTAATAAAAACAGACGTGTTCATTAATAACCTAAAAATGTTTGCAAAACAAGGATTAACTCGATGGGGAGCTTTATTAGCATCACTGCTAAGCTAGCCGAGACAATTGGACAAAAGCGGGAGGAGGGGGTGGCGGTTTTCGGCTGACTGGGTCCTCGCAGTCTAAAAAGGTTAATCATTACCTCAGTCTGTCTCCACGCACACACACACGCACACACACACAGCGGCTGAACGCAGGAATGGGGAAGACGTGAAGGAAATGGACTCTTGGCGGCGGCGCCTTATTTTCTAAGTCAACACCCTCTCCCGAGCTAGCAGGGTGGAGGGGGGTGAGGCGGTGACTGGGGTCTATTCCAGAAGTTCAAAGGTCACGTTGCGGAGCATTCCTTTTGTTCTGTTCTGAGGCAGACGTCTCACTTGTCTCACACGCACAAATGTAAATGCCTGGAATTCACGACAGCGACGGTGGCAGGTGAAACAAATCGATGCAAAACTAACAACAGCGCGAGGCGATCGCTCGCCAAGTTGGGGGGAAAAAATCAGCTTTTTTTTCTCCAGAAAAATGGTAAAGTCAATGGTTTGTCTATGGAGTGGAGTACCCCAAGGTTATATTTTGATCCCCTTGATGTTTGAAAAACTACCTTAAGAGGCTATTTCAACATTTTTAACATTAGCTGGTGAAGCGGAGTGAGTTTGCAATTAGTGTGACATCATCACAATGAGAGGTATAGAACAACACTGGTGTGCTGTTAAATCAAAAATCTATATATATATTACGGGAAAAAAAGTTGTTGCATGAAAAGGCCAAATTTGGCATTTGTTCTAAAAAATTTATAAAATCTATATAAATATAATAACAATGTTAAGTAAATATTTATTATTAAAAAAAGAAAGAAAGAAAGAAATCCACCAATTGCGTGAAAAGTGCATTTGAGCCCTGATGGCAGGAAAAGCCTGGCATGGGAGTGGCCCACTTTCACTATCTGCTCATCTTGGACAACGACTCGCAGACATGCTATTTCTTCCCAGAAGCATCCGGGGTGGGAGATAAGGAGTGGAATGTTTGGCTGACATAATCACATGATCTCCACGTCTGGACCGCCACAAGACATGAAGAAGAAACATTATCATCGTCCTCAGAAGAACATTCTGTTCCCATGGAACGCCTCTCCTACCTCCTCATGCTGACTGACTTTATTGTTATTGCAACACTTCATCACACTGACCACACACACACACCATCATCATCATCATCATCATCATCATCATCCCCGATGCCCAGATTTCCCAGGGCGACAGGATAAATAAACACCACGTCACTGGGTGCCAGGCGAGCACTGATGATGTCATCACGGACTCCCGAGAAGATTATATACCATGCTGACCCACACAAGTGGACAACAGGACACGCCCACTTTGTTCACTGTGGCGTTCAGGCGCCGTGGTGGAAAAAAATGCAGACAACCCGCAGAGACGCTTTAGACAGTGTGTGTGTGTTTGGTGTGTCTATATGTGTGTGTTCCGTTATGCAATACAATGTATGATTTATAATATAGATGTGCACTAGCAATAAGAAAATGATTTATGAAAAATGGCAGGAAAAGAAAAAGGCATACTTTGTTTAAAAAGTTGTACTTTGTCTACAAAAAAGTATCTGAAAAGTTAAGAATTGTCAGAATTTGTTTACAAAAAGGAGTAGCATTGTGAGAAAACCAAGTTAAAAGGGTTGTATTTGTTCACAAAAAGTAATATTTTGTGGCAAGACAAGAAAGATATCACAAAAATGAAAACAAGTGAAAGTACAAGAAGAGGCAAATTAAAAACAAAAGCAAAAAGCTTAAAAACTCCAAGAACAACCCCTCAAATGCCCTTTTTTAAAACACTGTAATGTTTCTTTCATAAAGTCAAGAAGTCAAGAAAAGCAACGATGACGTAATCGGTCAAGTTGGACACTTGAACACACGTCCGCTTGCTCCCCTGTGGCGTTCGGGCGGCGTGGGAAAAAATGACAACCAGCAGAGCAAGTCTGGCCTTTTGTTGTGTTTTTCATAAACACCTTTTATGCGTGCGTGATTACGCAATAGACTGTTGTCATTACACAATCTGGTGCCTCGTGGCCATAAAAAAAAGTGACCTCTGCCCGGTTCAGTGGGCTGCATAAGCGGATGAATGGGCTGCGGGGTGGAGACGGACGGGAGAGCGCCTCGCAGGAATCGGACACGTGTGCGGGAACGCGTGGGTACATATTTCCGCTTCCGTACCCCACGTCTTGTCAGAATGCGCTTCCACAGTAACAATGTTCAACGTGTTCTGGGCTCCCATCCAAAAAATCTCCGCTCTCCCCATCTTAAAGGTAACCATAAGCGCCTCAAAATGGGAGAAGATTCAGTAAAAGGCCCACGGCTCGGGGCCCACATTCCGTTCCCCTTCCTCCTCCTCCTCCTCCTAACCTCACTGTTTTTTCGATTTGCGCGGCGTAATGACACAGGGTGGAGAAAACGGAGGACGGCCAAAAACCAAAATGGAGTCGCCCCTTGCCAAGAGGCGGCTTTGGCGGCCTCGCAAAGAGAGGAAGTGGGGGAGTAATGAGAGACGCCGGCCGCGGCCCGACTCGGGAGAAAGGCCCCCGGTCGGCATCTTCGCTCGCGCACGCCGTCGAAAATTACAGAGGACGGCACATAAGGCCTCCGCCCAAAAGACGCCATCTTGCCTCTTTGAAGGAAACACGGGGCATTGGGACTGGGGGGGGAATCTCCAAAATCTAACACCGACTTGTATTTGCTCACATTCAGACCTCATCGTATCCCTTACCATCGTGTCGCTGACACAAGGTAGCTAATTTTATATAGCTAGCTAGCTAATTTTGTATAGCGTTAGCGATTGCTAGCAAGAACGTACTGTACAGCTGGCGATGGCCACAGCTTGGAGCAAGTCACTGAAGATGAAGACTAGCTAACGGGTTAGCCGGCCTAAAAAAAAAAATGTAACCACTGTAAAAAGAAAGAGAACAACTCAACAGTCTATATTAACTTTGATAAGTCACAACATGTATTAGTGACACTGGGCAAAATTTGGACGTTGTGTTTTGCGTCTAAAATAAAAAATCAGTGTAGGACGCTGGGCGAAACTATTGTGACACCACATTTGACGACTTGTATGCTCATGTTGGGCTTTTATGACTGACTAATTTCCTGACTTCCACTGCTTCTTGAAAATAAGTAATGGAGAGTAAAATCCCGCAATAAATTGTTTGATGCTCGCTGAACTGAGCTTTGGTGAGTCACGCTGACAAAAAGATTCTGTTGTTCTTCTTTCTTTCGGCCTCTCCTGCATGTGTACTTTAAAAAAAAAATAATTATGCGAGTCCTTCTCCCTGCCGGCTCAAAGACATGAGGTCATATCCTGCGCGGCCCTTTCCTCTCGCCGCTAACCCAAACAAGGCGGGAATGACAGGGAGCGCAGGAGCTGGAACACTGAGGAACACTGAGGGCGCTCTGTTCAGCGCTCGAGCTGGAAGTAAGTTTCCGGATGTAAAAAAAAAAAAAAAAAAAATATCTACTGGGTTATGAGGGTGACAGTTCACTTCCCGTCATTAAGGAATATAAAAAAAAATAGGTCAGTCGTCACGACAGCAGGTTTGATTTAATGAGCCTGGACTAAATTTAATGCCCCTCACCGGAGACGATGATGATGGAGCTCGCACCTCCAGCGGATTGAGCCCCTGACTAATTGACGTTGTGACGGGGATGTGGAGAGCAGGAAGGAATTTTTAAAAGTGCCGGCGTCATTCTACATGTGACAAGGGATACACTGGACAAAAGTATTGGGACAAAAAGCAAGTGCAAAAGGAAGTTAGCCTCTTACATAATAAAAAAAAAAAACACGATAAAAATGATTAGTAACAACGCATAGTGATTATGGACAAAAATATATGAACTCAATTATATGTAAAAAAATAAGTTAAAATAAATTCCTACATTTTCCACAGACGGGTTGCCGAGTGAGCTGACGGGAATAAAAAAGAAAAAAGAAAAGTGTGGCTAAATTTAAAACCGTGGCGGGAGGAAGCGCCTGTGTGACAGTGGGCAGCGTGCCAGGGCTTGCACCGGTCATTCTATCCCTGAGCGCGTATGTGTGTGTGAGACATCGCAGCCTGAATGGATCACAGACAGTCCCGGGTGGCACCAGGAGGCATGCCACTGACACGCTGATAAGAAGTAAGCAGGGTCCACACAACAACACCGCCTGGATCCAAGAGCATACACAAAAAAAAAAAAAAAAAAAAAGTCCAGTTGAAGACTCTCTTCCCCAAATAAACGCATTTCAGACAACACACCGCATACGCAGCAGCCCACGCCTGCGTCACGCCGGGTATTTGGGCTCGTTGCCAAAATTTCAACAGTCCTCTCATCAATTCTCGTTAAAAACAGAAGCAGACGTGGGCGCGGGCTTTGTGCACAGGAACCACGTGTGGGGGTGTGCTAAATCCAGCACAGACCTCCGCCAAGGAAGGCCAGTCAATCCTAATTTGGATCAGATTAGACGCCGACATTGATTTTCCGGTGGCCCCAGTCCCGCTTGTGTCATTGGGACTGGTGTGTTATGCTCTGAGAAATAAGGGGAAATGCTATGCTATGCTAATGAAGCTAGCAAATAGAATAATAAAAACTTTAGTACTAACGCATTGTGTTGGTGGATCCCTTGAAGCTACAAAGTTTGGTTAGAATCAGTCAAGTTCTTGCTCAAACATGCAAACTGACAAACGAGGCGGAAGAGAACAGTTGGTAAGATGTTATGCAAACAAAACCAGCAACTAAAGTGTACCGGTATCGGGATCAGTAGTTTTGCTTGCTTGGAAATTTCTATGCTAACAAAGAGTTAGCTTGGAAAGGTATCGTGAGTTCTTACTGTCTACACTATGTGAATCAGTTAAGTCATTTTGTCATGCATAATTCAGTAATTAAATAGTCGGGAAATGCTATGCTAACAAAGCTAAACAAAACTTTGCTGTAAATGAACTAAACTTACTCATTTGTACCGTGGGCCCCCACTATTCGAGGGAGATAGGGAACCTGCTGGCCCACGAATAGTGAAAATCTCTGGATGACTGACGAACCAACAATTTATCAGGTAGAATTTAATGTCTACAAATGCTGTGCTAGCCATGCTAGCAATGTAAACAAACCATTCTGAAACTACGGTATAATATTATCTGTACTAAAATATAGTAGGTTCTCATTCATGTTGGGAAAATGTTACACTACCAAAGTTAGCAATGCGCACAAACAGGTCTGAAAAGATTTCATGCATTTGCACTAAAACAAAGTGGATGCTACTCTCCTACACTATGGGAATTGGTAGTTGTTAGCAATTCTGCTTTACAAAAAAACAATGCGGGATTCATGTTGTGAAAATGCTAAGGTAATGATGCTACTCCTAGAAACTATTAAGTGCATCTGTACTCAAATAAAATGGGTCCTACCCTGCTCCCTTAGGGGAAACGGTGTTTTTGTCACAATTTTACTAGCAAACAAACATTTTGTGGAGGATTCACGCAAAGAAAATGCTACATAAAACCATCCTGAAACTATTATACTGTATGCAGCTGGATGACAATAAAGTGGGTTCGACCCCACTATTCTCGAAGGGAATTGGTTAAGTCGTTTTTTTTGTGTAACAATCTGCGGCGAAAACCTCCTTGGCGGAGGTACTGAAGTCCCTGCCTCACTCCATTCACAAAACTCTTGGTGATCCCTCTCATCAGTTTCTGTGGTCAACTGAAACCCTCTCAATCAACTGCCTCCCCCCCCCCTTTCTTCCCCAACTGTCCCTCCCTGTTCTGTGCCGTGTTCCAAGTGGATGACGCGAGGCGGCGAGAGGCCGCTACGGAGCCACTAGCCTGGCAGGCAGCCCACTTTGCATTTGCGCTTGTCACTGTCGCGGCGGCACAATTAACTCCTTCTCGCCGGGAAGTTTGTGGGTTATGCGCCACAGTCAACGAGCACTTAAATATTCAACTTGGAGGCACACCCACTCTTAAAGAAAAAAAACAACCTTACATTGCTACACCGCCTCCCCTCTTCCTCCGTCTGGAGGGGAACATAAAAAGGGGGCGATTGAGGGAACTGGAAGGTCACCGGCAGGCCTTCTGGGAGAGCCATGTTTCTTTTGTCAGGGCCCCAGAGGGAGGGCGCAGGGGAGTTGAGAGGAACTGGGAGGAGGGGCGCGGGCTTGCCAGGGAAAACCATGAGGGCACCGCTTTTTTTGCCATCTTTGCTGAGGAGACCCATTCACACTGCTGCTTGCTGCCAGGAAGGAAACCAGGGGAGGAGGGCACACCCCGTTCATGAACAAGCGGCAGCAATAAGTAGCAGGGGGGCGCCCCCCAGTACCTTGGTAAAATCTGTCACGCTAATACATGCAAGGACAATTTTAATGTCAAGAATGAGAAGGGAGGATTCTGGTAATCTGCCTCTGCCAAAGGCGGGCCGAGGGAGGTGGTGGTTCTTCAGTTGGGGGTGGGGGTGGTGTATGGGCAGCAAACACCAACTGACATAAAACAGGCTTTAAAAGGGCCCGGTAATGAGAACCATCTGAGGGCCCAGAGAGAACAACTCTCTCTGCCCGCGGACGCGGCGCCGACTTGGGAGGGCGGCCAAAGAGGATTATGGGAAAGGATAGCCGAGGAAGCCCCGATCTAGGGCCTGGAAAAAAAGAGAAAAGCGCCTGTGTCTCTTGCTGGCTTCGGGTTTGCACATGAACAGAACCCAGAGTCTGTTCCAAACACCACCGTCTATCGTCTTCTGCTTAACTTACAGTGGGAAAACACACACTCATGGAGGGCACAATAAAGATATTTACCTGAAAGCCCCACAGGGGCCGAGTAGGTTGTTCCCCCGGTCTCACTGGATGAGGGTCCTGAGTCCGGAGAATCTGAAGCGGAGACAGAGACTTGGAGTTACTGAGGGGGAGACGGCAAAGAAGCAGCTGCAGGGCCGTCAATCACCAAGCTGAAATCAATGCCCAATGAAGACGCTGACAAATAACTGGAGTCATGATAATCTCCCATAATCCACTGCTTCGGGAAAATCGGTAACCAATGCGTTCAAAGGAAAGAATATTCTTGCGGTTCGATCGCCGGACAGACAATCAAAAAGCGTCATAGTGCGCGTATTTGGGGACAGAGGTTTTACTGGCCAGGCTCGCTACCGCGGCGGTCGCGCTAACGAGCGGCGCGGGCAAACAGCCCCTCTTGGCCAGCCGGCTTTGCCCGCACTTTCATTGGCTGCCAGCGGCTTGGCCCTGGTCGCCAGGGCAACAGTTCACAGCTGACCGCAGGATTGAGGAAGGGAGTTGGAGGCCGTGGGGGTAAACACTGTGAGGATTATATCCCACCAGAGCTGAAACAAGGTGCCGATTTACATCAGGGCTGTTTTCATACGGACTAATGCCAGCGCAGTCATTCCAATACTGTGGTGGATAAGCAACCATGATACGAGTGACCTCCACTTCCTGCTCGTGAGAACCATCAATTTTAGTCGACTCGCGGATGGGATGGCCTTCTTTAAATGACAAACTCTCAAGGTGTCATTATTACGCAACCCGGTGGATATGTCAGAAGACAGTAACAGGATCAAGGAGTACAACATGTAACTTCCTGGGTACGAGGTCTATAGGAGGCAGAGGAGGCAAATCCAAGTCCAGAAAGTCAAAACCCTGCCACAGTTTGGCTTGAGTCACAGATGCTTCTACTCAACCGGCAGGTAAACGAGCTAAGCACCTGTGGCTAAAGCCAAACTGTGTTAGGATTTTAACTTTCTGGACCTAGATTTGCCACCTCTGATTAGGAGTAAAACAGTTTCAAGTACTCTAGTACTTAAAACAGTACAGTTTTGAGTACTAGACCCATCGTGTACATTTCTTGGTACTAAGTCCACAAGTACAAGGACTAAAGTAATGACAGCAAAAATCGAACTTAGATTCAACCATTTTCTTGTTTATGTATAACGTTAGCATTCATGCATTGCGCGACGGTATGACTGACAGATGCCCCGGGCTAGTGGCAGGAGGCGGGACCATCTACGTCCCATTGTCCTATTAATACATCCCTCCAGAGTCTCAGAGTCTCCCCCGTGGTCATGATGGCCATAGCAGCTGCACCCGCTGGGTCATGACAAACGGCGGAAAAAAGTGTGACAGATGATTTAGTGGCTAGGCTAGCTGCTAATTTCCTGGTTCTCCAGTGGCACTCCCACACTACTCCCGAGTCTTTTTCCAGTTACATAATCACTTCCTGTATTCCTGTACGACGTTTCCTATTTACTTCAGCCTGTGGGATGCTGGTTGTTAGCATGAATGACAGCGCTGACGCTTGGTTTTGGCGCAACGCGGAATAAATAATGGTTGATAATCAGACGGGGAGGGAGAGCAGGGGCAGGTGCGAGTGGAGCGGGGAGGCTGGAGGGGGGTGGAGTGGAGTGGTTGTACTATGGAGCCACAGCTGCAGCTGCAATGACTTCCTATTGTTTCCACTCACTGAAAGCCACTTTCTCCCTTTTTGGCTGGCGGACCCCAAGCCAGCTGCTCGTCTGGCAGGGGTCATTGTCTGGACCCCCAGCTTTCTTTTCCGCCACTGACACACACACCCACCCTTAAATGAGCAGCAAATGCGGGGATAGAAGCACAAGACCCCCACATACCGCATCCCCACCCCGTCTACATGGACCCATCTCATCACTGTGCACTATAATAACCCCAAGCGGCAGTTTAACTGCAGCGGTACAGTATCGGAGGGGCGGAGCTAGACACAACGATGTTTGTTGATTGGTCTGCAAACAAATGTTTGTTTTACTTTCTTTAATACATCCGGAATTTGTAACCCCTAAAGCCCATATCCCACTGAAGGGCGAACGTTTGCGACGCTAGCGAATGTTGAATTCTTGCCGGGGTTCGTTCAAGTCTGCAATGTTCGCTCGACGTTTACCGAGAGTATTACAGGTTTTTCTTGTCAAGAAAAAATCCACAAAACTCTAGATGAATGTCCGGCGAACCTTGAATGAAGCCTGACTACAGCATGCATTACCTATCGTCACCAACACTCGCAAACATTCGCCCCTCAGTTGGATACGGGCTTAAAAGAGAAGAATTGCTTATAATTACCGTTTTCTCTTCCCATTCAAGCTGCAAGGGTTACTGGGCAGTTTTTCATCCAAATTATCATTCTCTTTCTTGAGTACTTCACTAAACTAGTGGACTGTGAAGATAGTGGACTATTTGTGGTCTAAAGTGGGAAAAGGCAACAATTGCTTTGGATTTGAAAAGGCACATTGTTTCGATTTTCTCCTTGCACTCGAACAGCATGGTTACGCCGCGGTTCTCGTTAGAGTCATCACTTTCTTTTCTTCGGCTAGTGGAATGCTTTTAGTCCTTAAGAAGGAAGTGAGATCGCGGTTGCGTTGAAATAACGTCATACATGCCATGTCGTCGTTATTCGTTGCTTTTCCAATAGAACCATCATTCGTTTAACACTTGCCAACTCGTGGACTGTTTTCAGCCCAAAAGTTGAAAAACACAGTGATTAGATTTTTTTTCTTTTTTTTTTTTTGCACTCGAGCCACACAGTCAGCCTCAGAATCATCATTGACCTTGCATAGCCAGTGGAGGAGTTGTAAAGTAAGAAAATGTGCAACGGTGTCTTTGAAATAACGTGATTGGATTTTCTCTTCGTCCTCGAGCCGCAGACTCGTCATTCTCGTGAATACTTCCGAGCTGGTGTACAGTTTGTAGTCCAAAAACTGATTGCGTTGGTAGCATTATGTCAAGTTTCCCTTTTCAGCACGGTAACCGGACGGTTATCACTAAAATTAGCATTTCCATTCATATTTCCAAGCTAGGGCAGTGCTACTTTGAAATGACGCTTTACGTTCTTTCAATTTTCTATTTGCGCTCCGGCTGCCTGATTAAGGGCTGGTTTTCCGTCAGAATCAGCATTCTCTTTCTTTGATGTTTCCTACCCTTGCAGGAATTGCACATCATTTGAGTTCTAAAGTAGGAAAAGATGTGACGCTTGTTTTGGAATGAGCCGGCACACAGTTTCAATTTTCTCTCTTGGTTACTGGGCGGATTTCTGCCAGAATCATTATGCTCTTCTAAAATCTTCCTGAACTAGAGGATTGTTATCTTTGGGTTTGGGTGGGTATGTTTGTTATAGTTGTAAATCAGGGGGCAGAAATGATAGGATGCTAAAAACATACCTTGGGCGTGTCTTCTAAAACTAAAAAATATTTTAATAGGTGAAGTTGTTGTGCATCATCAAAAAAAAGAAAAAAAGTGCAGCAATAAAACGCACAATCCAAGCGTGGCTCTGAGGCGACACGCTAAACTTGAAACATAACACGATGACATAACCCGCTGCGCCTCTCTGGCACCGAGGTGACAACCATCGTCTGGCTCTGGCTGTCGCGGCGGCCAACCAACCAACAAACAAACAAACAAGCAAGCAAAGACTCGGCTGCTGCGGGGTAAACAACCAAAGACGCTAAAAACAGCCAACGCGCTAACATTAAAGGCATCCAACGGCGGAGACATGTCTCGCTAACATGACTGAGTGTGAATAAGTGCGCACGGCTCCATGAAGACGGACTGGCAAACAAACACGCGAGAGCCAGCTGGCCGCCAGCCACGCTAGAAGTGCACAGCCAGCCTCGGTGCCTCTGCACTGTTGCCATAAATCACCGACAAAAACGGAGCTGCTTCCTGTGCACACCGACATGCATGTGCACACACATGCGCTCACTTATGAAGCTGTTCGAGACAGAAGTGGCGTCACGGGTCGGGGGGGGGGGGGCGTTTAGGTGACGCCGTTTGGAGCAAAAATGAGATGAGTTGCTAATTTGGTCGCTCGCTTAACGTGAACTTGAATGCGGGTGCAATGTTAAAATTTAATAAGACACTGGGATGAGTTGGTACGAAATTGGGAAAATTGCGTCGTTTTGGTTGCACACAAATTTTAGATGGTGCGACGTTTCTTTAGAATGTCAACACTGTCATTAGCGGCCATAATTCTGAAAATGAAACATGATTTAAGTGCAGGCATGCGTTATAGTATAAAAACAGAAACATTTGGTTTTGGTCGCTTGCTTAATGCAAAAATTTGAAAATGGGTATCAAATCATAACACTTTTTATGGCGTTTTGTTCATTCGCTAAACCTTAAAAAATGGGAATTGTGTCTAATGCTGAAAACAAACCAAAAAAATGTTGCTTTGATCGCTTGTGTTAAGCCTGAGAGCTCAACATTTGCTCCAAATTACAAGTTGCGTCATACCAAAATTTGAAAACAAGTCTAAAAGTGAAAATGATACATAATATAAAATATCTCTTGATGAATTCCCCAAAAAGCAACAATGTTGAAACTCATTGTTAATAGCACTTGCCTCGCTACACCACTAATGTAGCAAATGAACACACGACAAAAATGTTATGAAAAGCACCAAGCAGTTGCTGCACGTCGCCAACTAGTGGCCTGGCATGCACATTACAACATTGCCAGTCTTTTGAATAGCATTCTGTGGCATATATGTAAACGAAGACATAACTTTGATCCTCATTTAGTATTTTGACTGGGACATACCCAAGGGTAAAAATGAATGTGTGTGCGCTCACCTGGTGGTTTAAGATAATCCATGGGATAGCGGGAATATGGAGGAGGAGGAGACTCTGCATTGAGAGAGGAAAAAAAGAGGCAAAAGCGTAAGAAAATACCTCACAGGTGATAAACCTCACGTGGGCCTGCAAGACTTTTTTTTTTCTTAAATCAAGCCCACCACATACAAACAAATCAAACCAAAAACACTTATCATACCTGATGATTAACATAATGATATATTTCCCATCGGTTTAACACACCCTCAGAGGACTTTGTGAGCAAGAGAGTGAGGCCCTGAGGGCTGGCTATTGCCTTTCACTGACAGCCAGATAAACAAGGGGGCCGCCTGGCGCCAGGAGGGCCACTATCAGCGTCTAGGACAAACTCAGATAGGGGCCTCTCTCTCTCTCCCCCTGTCTCACAACACATACACACATGCACGAAAACTTCCCTGTGTACTTTTGGATAAGTGGTTCGAATAAACACAGAGAAAACATGCATGTGCCTTGATAAATTCATTTAAACCGAAACTTTATAGTAGCACGATGATACAAACGCAATCCAAAAACCTTTTAAAAAAAAAATGTATGTAAAAAAAATAATGTTCCCCCCTTTTTGAAAAAACATGTATCTTCATCAATGGAAATTTTTTTTGAAAGAGTCTTGAACTAAAATTAAATGGAAAGTTAAATGAGTGCTGTGACAACAATTGAACCAAAAATACTTAAAAAATATATATAAAATACAACCAGAATAATTTTAATGCATAAAATACTGTTGTTGTTTTTTACGTTTTTAGAATCATTTTATAAAAACATGCATTGGCAGTTTTTTTTTTTTAAATACGATTTTATTAAGTATAGCATATGTATTTTTTAAATTAGATTATAGTTTATTTTAGTTATGTTTTTTTTAAATCAAGAGGTCCGTCTTCTCACCGAGTTCACAGAGGCGGCTCATGTGGTGCGGGTTGCAACAGACGAGCTCCGGGTTGACTTTCCCGTAAGATTCACAGCACGACAGCCTCTTGAGCTCCGAGGAATGCCTGAGGTCGGGCCACCTGAACACCTTGTAGAGCAGCATGGGGAGGGAGTAAGACACTTGACCCACTTTGGCGTCCACTTTGCCCGGCAGCAGCAAGCAGGGGCTGCGGGCGCCCCCCTTGGACTCTACCGCCTGCAAAAGCACCTCCAATTGTTTCTCTTTAATCTTCTTGAGCACGGAGTGGGTGAGCGCCTTCAATTCGGCCTCCGACCCGCCGTGGGACTTGGCCGCCACCTTGGCCGCTTTTCCCATGCAGCAGCCCCCGGGGCCATGCGTCCCCCTGTCCGCCTCCCCGTCGCCCTCCACGGGCGCGCGGCTCCGCCACAGTCGCCGGACGAGCCCCGATCGTTTGGTCCTGAACATGCGGGACGAGATGAGGGTTCCCCGGCTAAACAACGGGCATGGTGTCCGCAAACCATGAAGATTGCCGGGTACGAGTCCGGTGGAGGCGGCGGAGGAGGGAAGGAGGAAGGCGGCTGCTGCGGCGGCGGCAGAGAGGCGGCGAGCCGGAGGAGCGGAGCGGCGGGGCTGAAGCAGCGCGACGCCGGAGAGGGGAGCCCGGATTCCGGCCAGGTGCTCGAGCCAGCTCCGCTGGGCCGCCGCTCGCTTAGTGGCTCCTCGCTAACAACATCGAGGGGGCTTCGATCGCGCTACAACAAAGCAGCGTGACGTGAAGTGAAGGGGCCTGAAAGAGTTTTTAATCCAAAACGATTAAAAATCCAAAAAAAAAACGGACTCGTGGTGGGTTTCCCCCCCAGCTCCGTGATATCCTTCAGCGTGGAATCCTGCAGCCTTTCTCTTCGTGCACACGGCGAGTCTGTGCGTGGCATAGAAGCAAGCAGACGTGTGTGTGCTCCCTACAGGCGGGGGTACAAGTGAGTGAGCGTGCGTGTGTGTGTGTGTGTGTGTGTGTGTGTGTGTGTGTGTGTGTGTGTGTGTGGGGGTGTGTGTGTGTGTGTGTGTGTACGTGTGCGCGTGTGTGTCCTCTCCACAGTGCGCATTGACGCGCCCGGTCACATGGGCGTCTAGACAGCCTGTCGCTTGACAAGAAATGGGATTGTGTTGTTGCGCAAACACCAAACGCGCGTTATCAACCAGAGCGCGCACGCACCCGCGGGCACGAGCACATCAACGTTCCTCCCCCCCCAAAAAAATTGACGTGCTTTTTTAGGCGGCAAAAAGTGTCGTCGTTGAGTTAATAAAATGGATGTGTCTCAAATAAAAGTGGACGTTGGCACAGTGATGTGATTTAAAATCACGATAAGACATTTCTTTCGGAAGTTTTGTGATGTTAATGAAAAGTTTCCCAACACAAAACAGAATACACCCCGGTATTTATTCGGCAGGCTGCACCAAACACAAAAATGGAGGCGGTTTATGTGTGCCTGAGAGATCACGACGAGGGAGAAGAAACCCAAATGTCCACAACGTCAACGTCACCCTGTTTAAATTGCTCATGGTTGCCCTCTGCTGGACGCTTCGAACACACCGCTTGCCTTCTTCCTACATCCACTTCCGGTCATGGGTACAAGGAGATGACGCTCAGTTGGTGGCAGCTTGGCTATGTACTCGTCAATGAGTGGGGAAATCGGATTTTATATATAGTTTAATGCCTAAAGCCTGGTATAAAATGTTACAATTAGGAACATTTGTTCTAAAAGAATATTGATATTTTTGTTAACAAGAAAAAAAGCTACAAAATTGTGAAAAATGCAAAGAAATCCCCCCCCCCGCGATTTTATATGCCAACATTTTCACGGTATGAGAATTGTTATAACATTCATATACATAGTTGACGGGGGGAAAATGTTACAAGAAAAAAGCTGCAAGTTCAAGTAGAAAAAAACATTTACAAGATAAAATATCACACATTTGCAATAAAACATTTGTAATATTTCACAAAAAAGTTATACATTTATGAAGGGAAAATGTAATATAAGAAATTCTGAGTAAATTTAAATGGGTAAAAATTGCAATGTTACAAAAAAAAAAAGTCGATGTAAAAAGAACATGTGCACTTAAGATTGCAATTATTCTCACAAAATTCTATTAGATTCTCATATTAATGAAGGTAACCATTATTTCCCCAACATTTGGGTAATAGTTTCTCACTCTTGTTATGGTCTAAAAGTGTCCCTTTTCCTCTTAAAATTACAACTTCTTTATACAATAAAAGGATTATCCTACAACTTTACATCATGTGTTATGTTTGTTAGTATTACCTTTTCCTATAAATGCAAACATTTCCTTTTAGCTGAGTTTGTTGTTATTAGCGGGTCGCTAATTGAGCTTAGTGGAGAAGAGTCCAGACAGTCAGTGTGCTGAATTTGCATTAGTGTATATGTGTAGACACAAGGAGTTATGCAGGCATCACTATGTTAATGTGTCGGTATGGCTGCAGGGCAAACTGGGGGGGGGGCTCATGATCGTCATGATGTGTTTGTGTGTGTGTTTATGGTGGGGGGGGGTTGTAGTCAATTGCTCATCCCCATTGTCGCATGCTCCTGGAGTGGCGCCGTTTAAAATTGCCGAGCAGGAGGAAGCGGAACAGGGTTGGGGGACCATGTCTGGAAGTAATCAGTCACTAGGGGAAAGCTCTGTGGAAGTGACTCCATGTTGTCCTTCCTCTTTATGTACGCTGGGAATGGTGGTCATGCAGGAAGCGACTGTCTATTATTACAAGACAACAACACGCTATAGCATATAGCATACATAATATATAATATACAGTACATAATTGATACGCAGACAGATCACATTTCTGTAAATGTATTGCTCCATCAAAAATAACACAAAATGCAGCCTTTAATTGTTAAAACCCTGGCAACAAAAGTGAGTACACCCCTGAGTGAAAATGCTAAAAGTGTCAAGAACCTACATTCTATGGACTTCCGACTTCCGGGTTTTCACCCATCAACTTTGTTTCCGTTTCTGGTTTGCGACATGTGGACCGCGTCCAAGTACTTGCGCTTCTGCCTTTGTGCCCGTGCGTTCCCGTCGACGGGTGCGAGGCTGCGAGTGTGTAGTGTCTGTCTCAGTGTCCGAAGCATTTCAGATAGCCGAGACGCTCTCCCGCCGATGAGCCGGGAGCGCGCGATTGGGGGGCGCGAGTGTTGGAACGCAGCCAGCAATGGCCGGAAACAGCGCTGATGTTTTTTTTTTTTTTAAATGGCTTTATTTAACAAATTGAAATCAAAAGCCAAACATGGCAAACATTAAGCAAACAATCATCATCACAGTACACAACAATCTCACAATAGCAGTAAAGGAAAAGGGGGGGAAAGGAAAGGGGGGTGCCAGGAGTTTTAAACTAAAAAACATTAAAAACACCAAAATGAGAACACAAAATTAAGGTCTTGATATCCTTCTTATTTTTGGAAGTAGAGATGGACGAAACGGCGCTGATGTGTAAAACCCGGAAGTCGGAAGTCCGTGGCATCTACCAGCGTTTCTAGCGTTTAGGTCTTGAGACATGCTTGGCCAGTCTATCACCTTTTATTGAACACACCTGCTCCCTATTCACACCTGAGACCTTGGAACGCCAACAAGTCGCATGCCACTGTTCTCATGAATATAAAACTATTTGTTCCCGCCCATATTGTACTTTTCATTAAACCTGATCCATCCGATACCTGCGACGTTTCCACGGTTACAGAGGCCACAAACTACTTGAGCTAACTTTCCGCTGTCCTACTTTGTCCTAGCAGCTCCAGCTCTTCGCATCCACCTTGAGGGAGGGGAAAAAAGAAAAGAAAAAAAAAACAAGCGAGCGGCGGCTTCATCCATCTTGCTGCCGTCACGTGAAACGGGAGCCGTCGGTAAGGTGACCCCGGCGGCGAGGCGGCACAAGGAGGGCCATGTCACTTTGGAAGCACCTCCATTCAGCCATCTGCCAGCTCAGTCCCACCCCCACACTCCCCGCTCCCTGTAATGAAGCCGCAAAGCAGGTGAGAAGCGGGCCACTCCGGAGAGAGAAACATTAGCATTGTCCTTGACCATGCAACGTCTTCAGGTGCTGGGGGGAAAAAAATCCATTAAATGGCGTGGAATTCTCTCGGGGAAGTGGCAGCCATTGTGTCCTTTTTACCTCCCTAGCTGACTGTATATTTTCTTCCTTTCTGACTTTTACAGACCCCTCTGAGGAGGGAGATGAGCTTGGGTGACGAAATCTCCCAAAATTAAGGAAATCTTGATACCAGCCAATTGATCGATTGCACCTCGACTTGGTTCTCTTAATACTATTACCCCCCCCCCCCATGTAATATAGGGATGGCAACAAAAAATGGGAACAATAACATCTGTCTTGTGAGACATTAGCACATCTTTGGGTTTACTAAGCCACTTTAACACTACTGCAGCTTCACCAGTGCAAAAAAAGACTTTACTCTCATAAAATCTTCTGTTTCTTGTAATATATATATATATATATATATATATATATACTACTACAGTTGTAACATTTTCCACATCATTTTTTTCTAGTAATATCACTCTTATATTGTTCATGTATACAATATTTACAGTATATTCTTTTATTTGACATGTTGACTGTATGTTTTAAGAGACACTTAAGTCCCATAAAGCTAACTTCTTTCATGTAAAATGATTACTTGGTTATTGTTGGTTAGCGAGTACCAATAATCAGCCTGATTTTTGACCTCATTTCATGGAATCGGTACTCGTGATGGCCTGGGGCCAGTTAACAATCAGGAACTAGAAATGACAAGAACAGAAAATTGTCATTAATGTCACGTAAATTTAAGGAAAAATGCTATTTTGGAATATATATACAGCTGCGCTCATAAGTTTACATACCATAGGGGTAAGTGAACTTATGAGCACGACTGTATGGCGAGAAAAAGGTTTAATTCCTATAAAATCTAAAATACTGTGGCAATTGTTTGATGTTTTTAGTTTGACGTGGACATGAGTAGAGCTTGTGAATTTTGGTAATGATTTATAGCATTTTTGTGTTAAGCGATGTTTATTTTTTTGTACATGTACAGCTGAAAGTCTTTAAAATTATTTGTAATTTCTTTGGTTAAAAACATTATGTATCAAAAGTACTAGTAGTATCAATACAGCATCAGTATTAGTGACTACTCAAGAGTTGAGTACTCGAACTGGTTATTGAAAATTGCTAGTTATTTTAATACAGTAATACTACTATTTTTTTGTAATAATACGACTAAATGTCTGCAGCAGCGGCTCTCATTTTTGTCTTTATAATTTCCCATGGCGGAAAAAAAAATCCAAACATGCACAAATGACAAGTGGTGTGAATTTGGTTTCCATTGTATTCTGTGTACTGTAATTGCTCAATTAAATCCATTAGTGGATTAATTGTGGATTTGTTAATAATTTGACACTAAGGCCCCGCTGCTTTGGTACAATTCTTTTATTCAAGCTCCAATTGGAAAAGTAAAATTCATCTCTTGCTATGCGTTTATCAAGTATGGACAGGAAGTAATAAGTATTTTCCACCCCCACACATTTAGAGGGGACCAGTTATTTAAAAAAGAAAAAGAAAATAAATAATTCAATGCAAATGCTAAACATGCATATTATAAAGAGACAAACAATAGGATAGGAGTTTGAAACGCTTGCCTCAACCTGTTTTTCTTGAATACAGACGTGTGGAAGTGAAAGTAACCTGAAACGCTACTGCAACTGAACAACAAACTTCCATTATGCAAATTCTTATTTTTAACAGACCAAATGCATTCAGACACTACTAAGAAGTATTAGGGACACACTGAAAAGCCAAGAAAGAGTCAAAAAGGAAACAGCCATAAAGAAATTAGATGTATGGAAATAGGGTTGAATTTTATCGGGAAAACGTTAAAAGTGCAAGTGTAGGAAAAAGTTGCAAAAACATTTCAATTTTGATGAAAAAAAAAATCTCAACTTTTTCCCCCACAAAATGTATTCATCTATTTCAACGTCATTCTTGTAATATTTTAAATTCTCATATTCATAAATTAACATTATAAAGTAGTATTTTTTTCCAGAATTTTTTTGCAATATAAAAATAACACAATATATATTCAAGAAAATAAGTTATGTGGTGCGTAGAATCAAGATCTTTACGAGAAAAACATTGCATTATTTTTAGAAAATATATTTTACAATTCTAATAAGCACAGATCATTATTTGTTTAAATGTATTTTCATTTTGTCCTATATTAACATACGTCATATAGTGTACTATCCATTTTGCAAAAATTAGTTCATGACTTTTTTTTCTTGTTAAATTACAATTTCATTCTGTTTTTTTTTCTGGAGAAAGATTTCATTCTCATTATATGATGACTATATTTTGACGAATATTTCAAATTGGCATACATTTGGAAAATTAGGGATTATTTTACCTGGAATAAAAAGCTATTAATGAAAAAAAAAAATTTTTTGAAAACTTGTTTGTGATCATAATATTATGCATCTATTCAGGTAGATTTCTAGACTAATGAAAACTAGTTGAACTTTATTCTGTATCTGATATTTTGAATTCTCTTAAAAATAAGTCAGATTTTCTGAGAAACAAAGGTGTACTATGACAAAAAAATTAATAAATCAAAAACACATTTGTAACATTTCAAAAGTGTAACGATAAAGCTCGGTCAAACACAGATATGCTCGTAGTCATGGTCAAAGTTCATTCTGGTCAAATTAACATCTTCCACATTTTTTCACATTCCAACTGCTCGTAATATTTTGACTTTACTTTTTGTAAATATCCATACTATAGTAAGTAGTGTTAGCAAGAAAAAAAAGGTGTAATTAATGTGTAACTTGACAGTCCTCTTAATGCAGGTTTATGTTGTGCATATTTGTAGTTGATTTGTTATATATTGTTATAATTTCACATATTGACAGCGATTCAACCTACCCAAAAAACTCAACTGTTTGTTTTTTTGTGTGCTCAGACTGAAGCAATTAAAGTATTGGCATAATGGTACCAAGGAACTATGTTTGAGTTGAAGATGCCATCTTAGTTCCAACGAATTATGTTGAAATGGGTTGAAAACCTTTATTTATGTATTATTCACATATTGCATTTTGTGGCATCTATAGGCAACGAAACGTTTTTCTTATTACAGGGAGTTAATTATTCGCAGATTTGAACTACTCGGTCCCCTCCTTATCCCATACACACAGTGGGGAACATTGGTGAACCTCTATGGAGAAAAATAATAATAATAATGTAACTAATGCAAAATCATTCTTGTCGTCATATTTTTTTTTGTTCAGTGTGGCCCTAATGCTCCTTCAGCAGCAAAACGCGTGCACGTAAAACGCTAATTCATTAAAAGTGAGCATTTTACAGCAACTTCATCAAATGCCTGCAATTCAGTGCATCTGTAAATAAGTTATTCTGCGTGTTAAGTCTTCTCTGCATACGTTTTAACTGACTTTTTTTTGTTTGTTTTTGTTTAAGGAGAAACAGTCTCCGTAGCGCCCCCCTTTAGCATTCTGTGCGTTGTGGAAGCAGGTCAAGCCCCCGGGAAGATTCCCAGCGGAGAAGCCAGAGGGATTGTTTTGGTTTACGACAAAATGAGGTTGCGCTGCGCCGCCGCTGTAACACAAGGTCGAGGCACTTCCAAAGCAGTGTCCTATAAAAAGCAACACGCACTCAAACACACACACACACACACACACACACACACACACAAACTTGTACAAAGTGTCAGTCTGTACTTGGGCAAAGCCACTCAGCCTCAACCGGAGTCCATGCTGAAGAGCTCGATGCCGTGCGGGCTCCAGTGGAGGCCCACTCCCGAATTAAACACCAGCGACCAAACGTATGGGATGAAGAAGTCCTCGGGTTGGTCCTCCTCCACATACTTGAACTTCAGCTCCGGAAACTTCTACACAATGGGAAGGATGTTAAGGAAAGTGATTAGGATGCACGGAGAGGAGAGGCGCACTCTAGAAAATTGCCAAGTGGGAAATCTCCCCTTTTCAAGGTCTCACGTGCCAGCGTTCCAGTCGATAGTCAACAAAAAACATGGCTGACGACCTCGATAAGCGTGCCACCTACCATTACAACGGTGGTTTTTAACCTTGTTGGAGGGACTGAACCCCGGCAGTTTTTTTTTCACCAAACATTTTTTTATTAAATTCATCAAACACTAAATTCCAAATAATATTTTGCGGAGGAAGTAACTGGTTAAATTATTTAGTTGTTATAATCACTTGAGTGTTACACAAGCATTGACATGGATGAGATGAAAATATTTTCATAATTCCAATTCAATGATTGTAATAAAGTAAAAAAAAAAAAATCTAAATGGTCTTCAAGTGCAATAAATTAGGTTTTTCATAAAAGTAAGAAAATACTTTTAAATTCATGTGAACAGTAAATTTCAAGAAACCGTAAGATACAAAAAAAAATTGGCTTTTAAAATTCTATTTTCTAATGAATTTATGGGAAAAATAGCAAATAAAATAACGGATTCAGGGTTTTATGAATTGATATCAGGCTCAGAAAGGAAAATCGAGTCGATATAAATTATTGGATTTTTTAAAACCCAGCCCTCCTTTCCATCGAATCTGTCTCTCTTCACCTAGAACTCAGAAAGGATTGTGTTCTTGTGGCTTCTTGATATTCTTGTTCGTGGGCTTTGCTAGATAGTAGATAGCTAATTGCACTGGACTCGAACTAAACTAGATTTATAGAGCACTTTAAAACAACCACCGCTATTTTCTCAAGCTGGAACCCGGTGGGAAAAAAAATACAATCAAAACAGCAGAGGCCCTACAATTGAACCCTGTGGAACACCATACATCCCCGTTACACGTGAATTCATATTGCGCATCCGACCATTTTTGTTTTTTTACTCGGCATTGTATGAAGGGATTACAATAATAAAGAACTCACATGACGTACCATTACACCAGTCACAAGTCGACTACTAAGTGCACCGAATTCCATGCAGCATAGATAGGCCAAGCAATGTAGCATAATTAACTGCAGCTAATGATGGTTAAGCGGGGCGTGTCATCACGAATCATGAGTCGGGGGCGTGCGTCTTGACCTTCTCCGAACCCCTGAGAAGGGCTCACTGAACTCCTGGGGATTCGATCGAACCCTGGTTAAAAACCGCTGCATTAGAAAAAGGTATACCGGTACCCTGTGTGTATATATACATACATAAATATTAATATTTATATATATATATATTTATCCCTGTACGTTGAACTCTTTATTCTTGTACAAAATGACCAAAAAAATGTCGTGCTACAAAAAGTGGTGTGTTTTTTGATTATTGATTACACAGACATGTTTGCATTGCATCGCATGGTAGCCTGCGTGCACCAGGTTGTCATTCAGCTGGCGGCTTCTCAGTGATCACTCTTCATGAGCGACTACAGTAGTGGCAGATGTAATTCCACCTGACTCCGAGGCTAAATTGCTTCCAGCGAGACACGGATCAACTCCGGGGTCCGACGTCTGACCTCTTAACTAATGCGGCCATGTCGCCTTTTGACCCGGCCGCGTTGATGGCTTCTGTTTGCCAAATAAAAACGGTGGCGCGTGGCTCATCCACGAGGGAAATAAGAGGAAATAACTTTGATGTGGCTGACCTGTGCTCATAACAGGTGAAAACATCGGGGAGTGTAATAAAATGAAAGCAAACATGGAGCGGTGTCATTTTGCACAACAGTTTGACCTTATTGTCTGAGCCTGCGGCGGCGAGGTGCCGAGTTACATGATTACTCGCTAACAGCAGTCAGACTCCCACTGGTCTCAGCTCGTGTGGACTACACTTGTTCATAAACACCCCCACACACACACACATTGATGTACTATTTACACTGTAGTCCAGACGACAAACAACACTGGCTCATGTGTCAATAAATGGAGCTACATATTAGGGTTGGGAATCCTTCAGGAAAGAAATAATATACATACATAGGTGTATTTATGATGGAGTTTTGCTCCTACGGCAACACTGTAAAACTAATGTACGCTATCATAATTGTAATCTATTAATTATAGGTGATAGTAGTATAACAAAAATTGTGAATATTAAGAGTTTGAAATGATTAATCAATTGACAACTAATCAATGATCAATGATAATTATTCTATCGATGAATGATTTAGAGACCATGTTTAATTTTAAATTGTTCAAATCAGCCTATTTGCAGTAAATATTCTCAGATTTCTGAATGAAAGTAGACTTTAAAAAAAAAATCTGTAGAATCACAATAAAACATTTGCAAGCATCTGCTTTTACTTTGATCAACATTTAAAAAAAAAATCAGTTTGTGCATTTTCTGCACTGTCAATTTGAAATGTCCTGTTTTGAATATAGGGATGGAAATCAAAACTTTAAAAAAAATCTGATTCATCGACAAAATAATCGACTAATTAATCGTCAATTAATATAGTATAGATAATTAGTTGTAGCCCAAATAATATTTGATATAATACATAAATTAATTGGTATGGTTTGGAGCGTTGCTTCTTGGTTGTTAGCTAGCTAGTAGAATGACACTGAATTATTGAAACTTTCTCCAAACTTTGTAGATCGGTCCAATGTTCAATAAAATCTATTGTCTCATTTTGGATTTTGATTCACAATGGACTGTTAATCTGCACCAGAAACCTTTTCTGTTCTCAATAAGCAAAACTTGAAATCAGGATATATGGTTTTAAAATGCTGTTTCTTGGTTGTTAGATAGCTAGTAGGATTTCTATGAAACTATGTAGAGAGGTTCCATATTTGGATGCAAATCTGGATGAAAGTGCCAGAATATAAATAGTCAAAACTATGTAGCTTCATGTTTTTTCTTCACTTTCGCTAGAGGAATGATTTTTTTTCTCACAATTTCATTCATGGCAGAACTTTATGTCAGAAGTTTCAGTCTTAAGCTGGTACCAAAATAGAAATGGTAGAATCCTGTTGTCCGTTTGTTCCTAACATTTTACAGTATATTATTTTGGTATCACATTATAGTGAAAGAAAAATCGAACTGAGGAGGGAACATACAAGAAGTGAGGCCATTTCTAAATAATAGAGAGGCACTTTTTTTGGCAGGCTTTTGTATACAGTATGTCTATTTTGAAAGATTGTAATTATGCAAATCATGTGGCAGTCATGAAACCTGTTATAGCTAAACAAGGAGTTCAGTCCACCCTGCTAGCACTAGCATCCCGTTAGCACTAGATTTGACAAGACATCGCCGAAGGAAGAACCAACTGAATTTCTGTGGGTAATCTTTTTCCCGCTTAATTGCAAGAAGTAATTTTTCAACATTTTCCACTCATTTCTTACTGAATAATGCATGAATCTTAATGACAAAACTCCGATGCATGGGCGGAAGGTGTGCCATTTGGTGCAGATTCAAATTAGGATTGTTTCACGCCCTGCGGCGGGTTCTGCGGTCGACTGAGTGCGATCCTCGTTAACACTTCAATTATCTCTGTGACCTTATAAGCGTACTGTAATTGGTGAAGTCTTCAGTAATGTCATGGTGATTGTGGCTTAGATTTCAATCGAAAAAAACTCAACTGAAAATACAAAAATGAAAATGTTATGGGAATATGGTGTTTCCGCGCTAACAGGCGAGAGTGGCTGGCGAACATTTGATGAGCCGGTGTCTACGAGAAAGTCGTCTACACACAAACGCCGGTCGGATAATAGCGACGCTGCATTGTGAAAACAACACAACGTGCGTTTTTGTATGCGTGTGCGTGTTCTGGCATATGGCCTGTGACCCCGGTAGCCCTGGCGTCTGGGTCATTATGATAGCGATAGTGTAGCGCCGAACTCAATAGAGCATGACTTTCACCACAGATGATTACTGACAGCGTGTGTCTTTATACTGTGTGCAGACAGCAGAATATAATGAGACACTCCTGTATTATTGATGCCCTACTTCTATCTATCTACCTGCTGTTTGTTGTGTTTGGCCCTCGAGGTGGCCCTTGTTTTTTTTCTGGCTTGGCAGAAGCCATTCAGTATTAATTGCATCATGGATGGACCAACATGGGCTGGATTTAGTGTTTGACTGACATTTGAGCAGCCTTTGATGTGCACAATTTAGGTCACATGATCACATTGAGTTTGTGCTTCTTAACATGGGCCCATAATGGCCTCTTCCAATTTGGACAAAATGTTAACATCTTACCTCAATAGACGAATGAAGCCAACCTTTAATTGTATTTTTATCTGCTTACATAAAGAAAAAAAATACATTGTGGTCATCTCCTACCATTGTTTCTATTTAGCTCACGATCTTCAATTAGTCGTTTTTGAGTCTGAAGCTAATTTGGATTAGCCTTGATAGACATCCTCGTAACAAAGGTCATAACATTTTGTCAAAAATTAAATTTTTTGCTTCTGAACTATGCCAGCTTTTATTATCACCAAATTGTTTGCTGCCATGGCAACCCATTCTCGTGCGTAGCTGCATTTTGTCATTAACATTCAAGTACTTTTCACTGAGAATGGCTATAAAGATGTGTGTAAAGATGAATGTTATAGGTGGGGGGGAAAAACAAAAAGTGAAAGCAGATGTTTACAAAATGTTTTATTTCGATTCAAAACAAAAAATAATCTGCTTTCATAGAGGACTGCGAAAATGAGAAAGAGAGTCACTGATGAGAGACTAAATTGGATCATTTTAAATTAAACTAGGTCCAACGATTAATTGCTTCTCAAAAATAATTACTGATTAATTTGATAATCGGTTAGTTATCAATTAATCGATTAATCATTGCACCTCTAGTAGCTCCCAAAGCTGATTGCTGATCTGATCATCCTAAGCATTGTCATGTCAACTCAACTGTAATGATTCCCAGAAGAACATTTTGGTTGGCAATACAACGTACGTAAATTCAAATACTAGAATTTGATCTGCTTTCGATCCCTGAATGTCTCAACGAGGAGCGCTTCATCATCGAAACGCCACATGTGGTTTACAGGAACAGATGGAACAAATCAGTGCTTCCGATGTCTGGGTGAGCCCATTTCCCAAAATGATAAAAAATAAAAAATAAATACTTAAGCGTGGCGTCCCGTCAGGACGGCGGGCCAGTGGCTAATCCGAAAAGCTGTTATGAGAGTGAAATTGGAGCAGAAAGGATGCACTTTAGGCCTTTATCAAAATGAGAGCTTCACAACTTAAGTTTGCACAGGAAGAAAAATAGCCACAAAATGGCAGCAATATATTACATGGTATCAACTGTTCATCTGACCATCTCCCTCATGACAGCTGGCGCCGGACCGCGGTTTTATTTGCGAATGAGTAGAGGCCTTGGGGCCCAAACGATCTCAAGCCATTTTCAAACTTCAAATGGAAAACAAACTCGGCTTGCAGGCCTGGAGCTGACGTTGAATGCGAGTCGCCTAGTGGGTCACTTTTGGTAAGCAGAACTGGCACTGCAGGATGAACCACTGGATTGCAATACAGTACGATCACTGGCAAATTGTTGTGATAATATTGTACTGTGAGTTCATACAGCACAGTAAATTATTCTGTAAATTTTGCTCTAAACTGGTTCTATTTCATCCCACTCTAAATAGAGCAAAATTTACACTTGAAAGAGAGTAAAATATTAAAAGTAAAGTATTTGCCTACCACATGAATAACCTATGAAATATTTTCACTCAGAAATTCTAAGTACATTTTGCAAGGAGAAATTTTGACCAAATTTGACTAGTTTATAAAAAATTAAAAAAAGAAGATACACAAGGGTTGAGAAACGAACTCACGACCTTCAGCTACCACCTGAGCTATGCCACTCCTACTGTTTGCTAATATCCAAGAGGAGACCAAAAACATAATTGTTGTCAGATTCCACCCGACACGAGCGATATACTAACACACAGCAGGAGATACTCTCACCATCTAAACCCAATCAAAACCAACATTTTAGCAAACTGAGAAGAATTCAAATCATTCTTATTATTTTCACGCGTGTAGAAAAAAAAATAACTTGTATATTAAAGATGTTTTTTCCTCAAGTATATTGGTCGATCACCACTGCATTACAATACCATTGCAACATCCTACCATGAGTTACTCCCACTGCCGACCAGCTACTCAAATAAAAATCTTTGTTCACAGTGTATCAAAACAATAAGAGCTTTCCTCCTCTTCTGCCATTATTGGAGGGAGTACAAAAAAAGCATCTAATATGGCCACATCCAGCATCTCAACACAAGAATGTTTCCTCTGGCTTTCAGTGCTTTCTTGGAACATTATCTTGGTGCCTTGACTGTCTGCACAGCGCCTTCCCCTCTTAATATATCTGCAGCGTCTCGCCCCTCCTGGCAGTCACGGCAGTTGTCTGGGCCCACTTGGCCCGAGCTCCTATCAGTTAGTAGTAGGTCCTGGCGGGACGTGCCCTTGCCTCTGGACACAGACTGGCCGGCCCTCATGTCTTCACTCGGGGGCGCCGTGTTCACTTCCCTTCCCTTCCCCTGTGCTGTGCTGTCAAGAGCTAGGCTGGACGCAGAAGAATGCGAGCTGTGGAGCAAGCGCGAACCACCATCAAACACACGCATGGTAATCCGTCAAAAACAAACCACTCACAAACATACAAGCAGAGCATGGTGATCTGTCAAAAACAAGCCCATCTATTATTAATCTTACAAGGCTCATGGTCACGAGGAGCTGGATTGCGTGTTTAAACCGCACTGGAAGGACTAATAGATTTATGGTTTCAAAAGGATGGATTGCCACGGCGCTGATGTTTTACCATGTGCTTTGTGTTTGTCTTAATGCAAAAATGGATGAAATACAAACGCTCATTTTGCTTAATCTTCTGATTTGTTTTCTGGTTTCGTCCAATATTGCACTCTGTTTACTACCAATAAACAACAAATAAGTCGTCTCGTCACACATGCCAGAGCCACAAAAAAAAAAGAAGGATATTTCGTGCAATTTAACACATTAAATATCTATAATATAGACGAAAGCAGTCTTGGGTCCAACCCTTGATTGCTTATTATGATTCACACTTTCAAAACACCAGGAAAAAAACTGATAAATGTAAGCTTTGGATAAAGCTATGCGGTCCAATTGTAATATTTGTAAATAATAGCACATTGTTTTAGTCCATTAATCAAAATGCAAACATTATGCTACACGTACACAAGTCACTGTTTGTGGTGTTATCAATAGCTACGTGCTAGTTGTTGGCTTATTGCTTTTTAATGATTGCAATAGTCAATAAAGAAATTGAAAGTGTTTCAGGAACAGCCTTGAACATCAATATCTGTTGTACTTGTCGGGCAATATGGTGACTTTTCTTTCTTTCTTTCTTTTAAGAGAAAGACCGATGTTTTTCTTCAGGGCCACCGACTATTAGTAGTCAAAAAGGCAACTAACCAATGTTTGGAGCAGATCGTGTCATAATAATAATAACAATAAAAAAAAACTCCAACTCTTTGTTGCAAGGTTTTTAAATATGTGTCTATTGAACAATTTAAGATTTGCATTGTATTTTTTTTTTTAAGGCGCAGTGTAAGTGACCACGAGATGTTGCCATAGCATAGAATGCAGCCGAAATGCATGGTATTTGGAAGCACGCACACTACGGTGGCTCAGAGAGGTGTGAAGTCCGATAACCGGTCTCTCTACTTTTTTTGTCCTGCAGTTTTTGTACATGAATATTTTTGTTGTTTTTTAAAATTATTTATTTATGTATTTAGTTTTAAATGGATAATTCTCTCGTGAGAACAGAGGGTCTAAGTGAGTATCTTAGAAAAGTAGGGTAAAACAAATGTTGATCTTTCTAGATGCTAACAAAATTCATGTCCCGTTATGTACCTTTTAAATAATCAACTACTTTCTGACTAAAACAAAAGCTAGAGGGCTGGATTTGTATTACTAATTCACCTTTTGATCCTTTGGTTGTTTGTGTGAGATCATTTCAAAATGCCACAAAGTCACTCTGACTTCTTTGGCAGGCTTTTGTGTCTGTGAACGGATTGTATAACACGCTGAAGTCATGCAACTTGTGTAATTAAGACTCAAAGGAAAGCAGTTACTGCGTGTACAATGTTCTCACTAGCATCCCGTTAGTCGTCAGATCAAGTGTTAAGTAACCAATGAAAGCTAATGTCTTTGATTATAGATGGAAAACAGATCAAAACAGTGTTGTCGTGGCTGTTTATTTACATGACAACCGTTTTATTGGAGTGTTCTGTGTAGGCACACAAAAACACAATGGAGGACCACACCTTCCTTGTTGGATTTGTGCTAAAAATGCTTTATCAAAAAAGTTTACATTTGCGGGACTGCTTAAGTGTCCAACGGACATATGGTAAATTTCAATAGTGTAGTTTAAGTTAAAGCTTTAAAGCCATAGTTAACTGCAGAGTTTTTCAAATATATGTATATTGAATAATTTAAGATATGCACTATAACTTTGACAGCCCTATTTCAAACCCATATGCAGACAAACGGTATTGATAAGAAAACTGTTGATGTGCTTTAGTGTGTGCTGCTGTTTTGATCAGCAAAAAAGTTCAAATGGGCTCCTCAGTTAACTCTATAAGTGGATGACACCATTGGTGAGATTGGGCTGCTACTTGATGGTAAACAAATTAGCATTTTGCACTGACAATCGGCAACCTAATAAAAAAAAATAAAAAAAGAAAACCCAAAGTTTAGTGGACCCTGTCTTTGCGTGATTGTTAATTATTCCTGATCGGCTAATCATGTCTGAGCCCATGTAAATCTTAGGATAAAGCGATTGTGAGAACGTCGCTGGCCACAGGTCTTACAGACTCCCAAGTAGCGCGCAAAACCGGCAAAGATAACTAACCCCCCTCCTCCCTTCGCCCCAACCTCAGGAGCCAGAGAGTCTGTCGGTTATCGCTGCTCAATAAGGCAGATTTTGGTCGGTCTAAACAACACATTCCACAGCCACTGCCCATGAGAGTCACTGAAACAACACACAGCACACACCCACAAACAACGAGACTAAGGGAGGGTCGTCCCCGAGGCCGTCGCCTTTTAACCCTTTCTTTCAGCTGGGACAAATTTTGCATGTTTTTTGTTTTTTTGTGTGCGTGCTTTAAGCAAACAGGCGTCTTGTAGTCTTCTGTCAACAGTTTTCCCCTGACCGGGAACAACAGTTTGTTTTGTCAGTTAGCAATCTGGAGAAAAACTATTCATGTCATATAAATGCCTTTGGGGAACACCATGACTGTCTGTGTTGAAATTGTAATGCTTTTAGGGTCGTTTCCTGCATCCACAGGAAAAGTAGCAAAATGCACTTCTTCCTAATCTTTCAATGGGAAGAAAGATACAACAAAAGGTGAAGCCTGCATCAGAAATTCCCCACATGACAAAGAATCTTCTGTTAGGATGTCTTGATGTCTTCTGAAGATTAAATAATTAGGTCAAGTCTCACGGGTGTTACCTGCAGTTAAGGTTCCTAGATAAGAGTGAACTTTACCAACACGAAGAGTAAACTTTACTAACACAAATTTAGATAAAGGTTACATGTAGGAATTTATTGCCTAAGGTTACGTGTTTCGTCCCGTCCCCCCAAAAAAATTAATTGAAGTAAACACAAAGGCATCATCAATGTTGGCTCAATGGCAGCTGGGATAGGCTACAGCTTTCTGCAGGCCTGAATAGGATATGTGGGACAGAAAAGGCATGGATAGATGTAGTTTCATCAACTTAACCTTTGAAAAAGGTTATGGTGTGAAGTAGTTAGCCAACTAAATGGGCTGCCAAAGAAACATGAAGCAAATGTGGTTTTCTGGTATCTTGCCAAAGAAATCAAAAGTTACGATCTTAGAGGCACCAGGTTGGGTGGAACATAATTTGTCACTGCTTGCTGCTTAAACGTTTTTGTCAAAGACAAATGCCCAAACCTGACAAAAAGGCCTGGATAAGTTCACAGAAACAAGTGAGCAAGCCTCAAAGTCAACGATATTTGACCCAATTTAATGATTATCCTTCACCGCTACCTCGTCAGCATTCTCGGCGCGTTCACTGCCAAGAGCTTTTAGCAGTAATTACCAATTCATTGATGATTCCACACGACATTAATCCAGCCTATGGATTTTCACACTGGGGGCTGAGTAGCCGAATGAGCTCATCAGACGAAGGCATGCGTGAGGTGTGGAGAGAGACTGCTGTTTGTTTGAGCGATGGCACCATCAAATAGTGGCCTGCGTCTCCCCGAGGAGACATTGGCCAAATTGTCTCTTTACTTCACGGCGCCCTCTGGAGGTACAAAAGTACTCAGAAGAGAGTGGCGCGTCAACATGAGGGCGAAGCACATGCGTGGACGTAAAAACAAAGGATATGAAGTATGTATATGGACGCATGATGATAATGCACTGCCAACTAACGCTAACATGATATCCATATTGATTGTGAACGTCATAACAATTTATTTTATTTTTTTATGTGAGGGACCGCACATATGAGGAAAAACAGCCCAGTGGGAGCTTGGAGTGTGTGGTGTACTCAAGATGACCAATATTTATAACAGAACTGACCTGTGTCAAGCACTATGATGCCCCAGACTGAAGGGAAATACAATGAAGATGGAAAACGAGCTCAAGGTGGGGATTTAGAGACCAAGACCAATTGTAAATAGCAAAATTTGGCCTCCCCCCAAAAATAATGAGAATTGTGTATCTTTATACTAAAAACCCTAACTACACCTTGAACTATGCTCCAAAAACACTTACTAATCATTTCAATTAGACATTATGCTTAAAAATAAATGGTTTACTGATGATCTGATTAAAACAAATATATATATCATTTTTCACTTGAGTGATACAAAGATAGTGTTCCCTCGTTTCACAGTTTGTTTTTTGTAGATTCACTCTATTGCAGATTATTATTATTTTTTTTTTTAAGTATTACTTTTTAGGCTTTTGCTGACCATGATGTCATCTATTGCAGTTTTATCTCACTATTTTGTAGGTTATCTTGCTAATTTTCTTCCTTTTAAGTCAGACCAGTTAAGAAATGTTATTTTGATTTAGTTTTAGGGGAAATTGTTTTACAAAAAAAAAAACGAGACCATGAAGAGTCGTGTTCGGAAATCCACTCTGACTCCCGTGCACTACTCAGAATGCATGTTGGGGCAAGGCAGAGTGTGCTGCTGCCCTTTCATTAATTTCTGAACACAGCCTATGTTATAAACCAATCCGCAGCTCGTGCTTGAACTGTTTCCATCTGTACTATAATGGTCGTCCCAAAACACACCGTTCCCTCATCGTGGGTGCGTACGGAAATATGTTGGGGAATATGGATTTATTTGTATTTGTATTAAAGTTTGTCTTGAAACAGCTTACCTAACTGGAATCCTGTTGCATTGTAACAAAATTACAATCCTGGTTGATTAATTAGACAATTAAATCCTTGTTGTTTTTGTTGTGCATAGCAAAAATAGTTGTCAATGCCTACTTCTCGCTTAAATGCTTCTTCTTTGACGTCTTTAATAGAAGCGCGAGCAGAGAAGAAGAAGGCGACAAAGAAATCCACCAGGATTGTAACCTTGGATACAAAGCGTTGCAGGATTCTAGTTAAAGTAAGACGTTGTAAGGCAAACTTAAAAAAAAATACTTTTAACAGTTGTATTAGCCAACGTTCAGTCATCCTGGTCTACTGCTGGGGTGCAGCAGGGTTGAAGGACACAGCGGAGCTGTCTACATGGCTCATCGACGGCTACATCACCTAGCGCGTAGGTGGCGATGGCAAGGGCCACGTGCCATCCCTCTTCCTAATGCTAGCAAGACAAATGCCTCGCGGCCGGTATAAAACACGGAACACATGATGAAACATGCAATTAAGAGCTTCAGCGGCGGTGTGGAGCCGAGCCGGGGAAAGACTGGATACATATTTCCTCGCTGATTAATGGTGGAGCGCCAGGAGGGGCCGGGGTTCGCAAACCCGGCAGGAGTGGTGGGAGTGTTGGGTAACGAGACGTTGTGGCAGATTTATATCCAACCCCCATCCCTCACCCTTCCCCCCCAATCGTATGTGCCCGTGACAAAGTGCCCCCAGCCCCCATCCCATCTCCTTGAAATGTCATTATATGTTCGCATGGAGCAAGCCAGCAGGGATGGAAGGGAGATGGGCGTTATGGCTAATGAGAATGGGGTTTGGCCTTTTGTCACATGCCCCAATGGCTCTTTCCATCTTTCTCCCAGTTCTCCCCTGCCCGTAATTCCTTTCCCACCTGTGCACACAACTTTATGGCACCAAGTCACCCCAGCGGTCCCTACACATGAATCGTGATTATGGACTGCTGCGGGCGCATGCCTTACCTTCAGCCTGTCTATAGGCAGGGCCTGGGCTCCTTTCATGATCACCTCCTGGACCCTCTCCACGGACAGGTCACTTCCGGCCTGCTCCAGACGCTGGCTGAAGAAGGCGATCACCTAAAAAGGTTGCCAAGGAAATAGAGGAGGAAATTACAAAAAGGGACTTAGGTGTGTTTAACCAAGTAAACTTGTCATGTACTGAATAGACTGTTGTCATAACGGTCCCATATGGGCCTTCAAAAACAGATTCAGAGCAGATAGCAGTTACAGGTGGTCCTAGGTTTATGAGTTTTGTTCCAATGATGGGGATGTAATGCAAGTTGTAATCACGTAACCTATGCTAACGCAGTAGTAAAGTCAGAATAACAGGAAATATTTGAATGAATACCACTTGTAACTTTACAGTACGTAATCTTTTTAACTGTATGTTAACCCATTCATGCTACAACATTGTGAAAATGCAAACAAGCAACCCAAAAACAACCGTTTTCATCATATAAATGGCCATGAAATGTGCTAGCACTCGTGTGATGTGAGCTGACGTGTAACTAACATCCTGTGCTTGCATAGGCTAAAGTGAAAAGCCGGATAATGAACGCGGCTGGTGCCTTTCACAGGCACAAAAAGCTCTTTGCTTTTTCTTTGAGACACACACACACATTTCATGCTTATCTCACTGAAGCTTAATATCAATTGCCAGCCTTCCTTTTGGTCTAATCCCAGCATAGTGGCATCAGGCCCGCAGCAGGAGTGCCCCTATATGATGACACCCAGTGCAATATGGAGCTTTAATGATATATATAGAACCACACAACAAAGCAGCCTTTTGCCTATATGTATTGGTCTTGTTGGATGTCAGCTGTTGGGGCTGTAAAAACAAGGCAGCAATCATCACTGATGCAGATGCACAAAGGCTGGATAAACATTGGTGCAATAGCTTGTTAGTGTGTAAAAATGTATATACTGATATCGCAATGCTGTCAGACATTTTATTGCTTTTTTGAATGCTTAATGTGGAACCTCCCAATTTTCGCACTTGGGAAATAGTTTCTAGTATTGCACAGGCAATGTTTGAAATACCATTTTGACATAATTTGTTAAAAGTCTAGACAGTAGTTAAATAATAATTTTATTAAAAAAACAAAACGTAACCCTTTTGCCAAGTAGCATCTCATGTGGTATGCTGGGATAAAATTAAATGGCTTCAGTTTGACACCTGTGCTTTAAAGTTTTAACTTCAAATTGTACCACTTTGTAGATGTACTAGATTGGAATTTATTATGTTTGCAAAAACTAAGACCACTCCTAGCAGAATTTCAGGCTCTTTTATAGCATAATCATTCCGACTACTCTGTTACCGATCCATTTGTCCACATCCTTAATTTCTTAAAAATAATACGTAAAACCACAGGACGTTCATATTTCAAATGATGCCAAATATTTTGGGGCACCCTGTAGTATCGCAAGGGCTATTCCCAGCCCAAGCAGCTTTGGCACAACGTCAAAAACATAAAGGTTGTCGTTTGCGCATAAATATCTTAAGTATGTATCGAGCATTTTGGATTCCGTACTCACAACGGGCCTACTGTATGCCCTCCATTCTGTGATGCCTGGTGGGTTTCAGCCCAAACAAAAGATCAAGCACGTGCTGCGCTTGATGTTTGCAGCACTGCACTACATTCTCCCCTGGAGATATGTATGATATTTGATAATTAAAAATCTCTTTAACGGAGTCTTTTTAATGTTTTTTTCTCTTTCCAAATATATAAATTTAGCAAACCCACAGCGCTAAACACATCCACATGCAGCGTTTCTTCTCTCACAAACAGAGCACACAAGAGCATTCTGTGCATCTACAGCGAAATACTAATCTCCTCATCAGTTCCGAAGGCCTCCCATATGGGGTTAATTTAGAGGAGCACTTCCCTCAATCCAGCATCTCATATGCACACGGATTTGCAGGCAGAGAGGGGGAAGACTTTGGAGAATCGCCTCAGGGAAGCTGACTTCACTGAGGGATTCCAGCAAGCATGCTTCTTCATACTTATGGATAACAGCGGTGCCTATGGCGATGTACTATGCAGACCCTCCTCCCCCCATTGGGCACACGCACATACAGACACACCAATGGGAGACTGCTTGGCTTCATTTCCCCCCCTTTTTTTATTTTTTTACTCGACTTATAAAGTAGTGAGTGACAGGTTTCGCTGCCACCATAAATGCTATTAACAAATATTTGAGACTTATCTTATACAAGGGCAGAATTTATCAATTTATCAATATTGCACAACATTTTCTTTTTTGTTAGTATACACGTGGAGATAATTGTTGATATCCTTTTGCGTATGAAAGAACGCACACAATTGTCGGTGAAATAACTGACAATATTCAGCAAAAAAAGTAATTGAAAATACTGCAAATTAAGTAATGAGAATTGGGCATTAATTTTGAAATACGGTTCAACAGAATGATTACAACAACAATAACAACAACAAAACAGGCCTGGACAACAACAAAACGCAACCCCAAGAAAAGACTGAAAGTAATTTCACTCGCAGTATAACAGGAGGATTAAGTATTCACAGTGTTTCCCACAGATTTGAAATCGACTTGGGTGGGTGGACTCCGGGGGGTGTTCCCAGTCCTTCTACTTGCGTCTCCTCTAACCTCATGATCCACAAGTGAGTGGCAGCGAACTAATGTTACATAAGGTATATCTGGTCGTGACACGTTGTTGTTGTTTTTTAATATATATATATTTTTCATTTTCTTGAAATCTACTTGGGTGGTGGCCAGTTTACTTGGGTGGGCCGCCCAAGTATTAACATGCTGTGGGAAACACTGACTCAGTACCAGCCCTTCTCATGTAGAGAGGCTTTGGTGAAAAAAAATATACAATTATGATGAACACTCCTACTGTGCTCGTTTCTTACCAAAGACATTCATTCAATATGACCTGCTCAACATTCAATCATTGAAAGATACAGTAACAATGCAAATTACATTAAAAAAAACAAGATACAATAAAAGAAACAATATAGGGCCAGCAGAGTTAGTTGTTAGTATTTTGCAGCCTTTATTTAGCCAAGGCAGCTGTTTTATATCAGAAAATTATCATGGTGGGCATACACCAAACAAAAATTTTACAAAATGTACGATTACTGAAATAAGGATGACCTCGTCTCAGTTAACTCACTGCTTGATTAATTGAGCACTAATCTGAGATACTCAAAGGAGGCCAAGACTTATTCTTTTTTTGAATGGCAACAGGTGGATACACATGTTTGTTGTGCTGCACCTTCTACTATCTAATGGAAGATCGTTTAATTGTTCTGACTGTCACTACACACAATGAGGGTTCATGTCGTTCGTGTTCATGTGTTTCAGTAGTTGATGCTGTTTTGGTTAGCAAACTCCATGTGTGAACACCAGCATCAATCAGTGAACTGACTTTGTGACTGTTGAATGTCCTTGTATGGTTGTATGCGTCATTGACAAGCAATTATAATTACCACCTGTTGATTATGCCTTGAGACATGTCTATTACTTGAAGAAATGAGGCAACCTTTTGAGGTGGTTTCATGCGGGATACTGACCGTGTCCAAGTTTTCCATGATGTCCTGGAAGGACGGGTGCGTCCTGAACTGCTCAAAAAGCTCCCGCTTGTAGAGTAGCGCATACACCAAGTTAGGGTTGTGGTGCAGTGAGTTGCAGAGGCAAGAGTTGATGATCTCCAGCATCATGCGGATCACTTCCTCAATCACATTCAAGTCTTGAGCCTGAGGGGGAAGACGGAGGAGGACGACATAAAAGGTTAATTGGCTTCCTACAACACTGGTTTCACGTATAATGGTGGTTTTAAATTATTTCTTCCAGAGAGATTAATGTGTGTACTTTGAGGGTCGAAGGGGAAAAGAAGACTAAGGGCAAAATGGAAGATGTAAAAAGATTTTATTTGCTAAGCTAACTCTCGCAAATGCTAGGTGGAAATATAATACATTAAATAAACGCCGCATCAGCCCGGGGGTTACACTAACCACTTCAGAATAAACGCCTCCCTTTTCCAATAGACATGGTGCGTTTCACACACAGACAGGCTGAGCCTATTTCAAACACGCCTGCTAACCAAAACAACTTCACCTAAAGAGTATTTCAGATGAATTTTAGTGTGAAGTCTTTGTGCATGTTGTAAACGAGTTCACTGCACTGTAAGGCAATTACCATTCCAGTGCATTTTGATGAGTGGTTGCGCCACAATGTTGTGGCCGTCCGTGTCCATGTTCCGCCCTTTCTGCCTCAGTTCTTAACGTTTCTCCCAAATAGCTCTTTATATTGATTTAAACTCCGGGTTTACTTTTGACAAAGACTATAATCGAGATTCCTATTGGAATTTCAAATTTCTGTACTTTTCCATATCCTAATTTTTAGACTTCTCAGCGTTTTTTTTGTTTCGCTCAGAGAAGTATGCTGCATCTGAGTAAATATCCTCAGTGTATCGTATATAAAACATGTACTTTCATTATTCTTCTCACAGCTAATCCTCATTAACATTCACTCCCAGCCATTTTTACTGAAGCAACCCTCTTCGCTCCCGGCTGTTTTACTGGATTTTGACTGATTTTGCAAAGTCCACAGAATATTGTGTTCTATTGCTATAAAAACATGAAATCTACCAAAAGAAAGATTAGAGTCTCTTCTTTCATCAGGAAAAAAAAAGGATATTTGTATTTGTATCGGTTTTGCAGGATTAGAATACAGCTAAGTTTCATCATTATTCACAAACCTGTTGAAAACACTGGGAAAAAGAGCTTGCAACATGGCCCTGGCGGAGATGTTATACTCTGCTGCCACCAGCTGGCCGTTTTTTGTATTAACTACCATTGCTTTAAGCGACCTCTTCAGATCAGAAGCTGAATCAAAAGCCTTCTGTATGCTCTAGCATTAAAAAAAAACACACACAGACACACAAAAACGTATAATTACGTTTTTCTGGAGTGCAGGACAAAGTATTAAAAAAGTTTTTGGGTATGAACGAGTTAAGGTCACGGGCGTGCTGGCGCCTTATCCCAGCTGGCTTAGGGTTGTCGGTGGTGTACACACTGAACTCGTCACCAGCCAATTGCAGGGCACACATCGACAAACAACCATTCATAAATTAACAGTTTCACCAGAGCATGGCGGCCATCTTAGAAATCAAAATTATACAAAAAATAACATTTGGTCAGGGGTAGGTTCTAAACATCCCTGTGAAGTTTCATTGAAATTCCTTGAAATCACAAATTTTCTCATTTTTAAGTTAGAAAACAGTATTTTAAAATAAAAAAAAATTCCCATACTTTATTTGTCAATTTCCATACGTTTTAATACATGGAAATTGCTTGCGTAGAAACACTGTTTAATATACCACTAACGTTATTTAATATTACAAAAATTACCCTGTACAAATAAAGGCCTCCGCATAATTGTTTTGGTTCATACTATGAATTCTTTAAGCCCAGCTTGAGGCAGACATCTTTCTATAACAAAGACCCAATTGGAACAAAACTTAACATTATTTAGTTTAACTGGGATAGAAAAAAGGTTTTACATGCTTGGTTCAGTGAGCCCAGCTGTACATAAAGTACCCGAACATTATTATTTCAGACTTGGACTACATGCATACATACAGCATGATAAAAATAGCACATACATATCAAATCAATCCATCTGCTCTTTATGTGGAACATGTTTGTTCTTCTGTTCATCTAGTCGGGTTTATCACGCGTCAACGCCCCAGAAGACCGCCGTCGCCAAGAAGAGATAACATTCGCCGTCTGCATGCACAGCTATTCAACGGTGCAATGACAGCATTGTAGATTAAGATTCCGTCATGACGCGGTTGGTTCCCACGCTCTATATTCACGAAAACAAACTGCATTGGGTATGTTTGTAGGGGCTGTACTGTACCATAAAAGCGTATTAGACGATTTTTCGAAATCGTACTTTTTTGCATGTTTATGCCACTTTATGTTTAAGATCATCAAGCAAATATTGGACAAATATACCTCAAGTAAATTTTATTTACTAAGAAATAAAACTATTCAAAGCTACCTGGCCTGTGTGTAAAGGTACCTGCAACCTAAACGAACTGGTTGAGCCACCCTCAGCAGCAATAACTAAAATTTTCTATAACTGAGTCTTTCATATCTCTACGGAGATATTTTGGCCCACTCTTCCCTTCAGAAATTCAGTAGCAATGGAGGGTTTTCGAGCATTAACGGCCTTTTTAAGGTCATGACACAGCATTTTAATTACATTCAGAAGTTAATTTGCGTGTGTTGGATCACTGCCCTGCTGCAGAATCCAAGTGTGCTTCCGTTTGAGGTCTCTGGTAAAGAGCAGAATTTGTGGTTTGAACAATTACAGCAAGTTGACTAGGTCCTGAAAGAGCAAAGCAGTCACAGACCATCACACTACCACCACGTTTGACTGTTATGATTTTCTGAAATGCTGCATTACATTTACGCCTAAAATAGAAGTTTTCCCCCATAAGAATATTTCTAATTATGTAATTATGAGTAATCATATGAAGAATTACGACTTTAGCATTGCACTAGCCTAGATCAATGACAGGCTACAAATTCTGGTTACGTCGCCACTGAACGGAATTTTGTAAGTCGTGGACCCTCTGCATCTCTTGTTGTTGTTGAAGGAGACCACGATGAAGTTTGATGACCTTTCAAAACAGTTTTTAATTAATAAAGTGTACACTAAATGAACTACTACATGGCCAATAAGTAACACTACTTTTTGAAACACTAGAGTCGAGTGTTGGGTGATAACCTTCCTTCCAAGTGGCGTCATGCCTCTACTTCCAAAACCATAAAATTTACATCGATTTAGCCATCCCGATTCCGCGGCTATGTCAGGCAGTGTTAGAGGCCTCAGTTGGTCCATCCACCCATTTTCAATAGTACATTTCCTCATAAGGGTCATGGGGCAGCTGGAGTCAATCCTAGCTGGCTTTAGGCAAGGTGAAATGAGGATACATTTAAATTTTGCTAAAGAAATAAAACCTTACGGTCTGTTTCGCCCATAACAGTGGAATGCACTTCCTTCTCAACAAAGAGCTACTTCTTCAGTGGATGTTTTTAAAAAGCAGTATGAAACATAGTTGTTTAGCAGACATTCCAGTAAGACTAGACTCTCTTTGAATTTTTAGGATTTTCATTTGATGTATTTGTGTGTGTTTTTTGCATTAGGTGCAAGATGTAAAATGTTGTGATTCTGTATGTTTAGTATAACTACTTGACACACTTTGTGGGTTCTATCTGTCTCCTCACATTTTGGGACAATAAAGTCTTCAATGAACCAGACATGCATGTTTTTGGAATGTCGGAGGAATTTCTACCCAAGCTTCGAACCCCTAACTTCAGTAACTTCACAAATGTCAATCAAACAAGCCCACATTTCACTCATCTTCAATGTTAACCTTTTCTCTGTGCTATACAGTATGATTGGCTGCTGACACGAACAATTTTATTCTACGCCGCCAGACATCCGTGACAAACATCTTTGTTCTCGTGATGACGATGACCTGTTTTGAACAAGAATTCGCTAATACCACCTAAGACCCGTCTCAAAACAGGAGCACGGCAAGTCATCAAAAGCTGATTGCGCGGCGAGATTGCGCCTCAAATCTGTGCTAACCATCTTAAACAGAACTGCATGTCGGGGCCCTTATCTCACAAATAATGTTGCTGGAAGAACAAAAAAGCACATTGAGTGGGAACACTGGATTGGGAAGATTTGAAATATCTATTGAGCGTGATGCATTGATTACCAGCAGGCTGGAGGACGAGGAGGTACGGGGCAGGCACGAGAAGGTGAGCGGAATACAAGGGCGGCTAGAGATAATGAGGATTGATCGTGCGTCTGGAAGCAAAGAAGGAAGCGCTCGGGGCTTGACTACGCCGCCTGGACCCGGTCCGCTGTGCCGGCCCATAATTAGAAAGAACCAAGGGGGAGCTGAAACGGGAGACAGTCGAGTAGGACGAGGAACTAAAATGGAGGAGTGGATGAAGTGTAGGATTGAGGTGGCGAGTGTGTTTTGTTCTCTTGCTGCGGCTTAATGAGATTGGCCTGGCAGGGGAAAAAAATGCCACGCTAGGGAATTCAGGTCAGAGGAAAATAGGCTAGCTAGACGTCTGCCTGGCCCCATGTGTGTATGTGTGTGTGTGTCAAGTGGATGAGATTAAGAGGTCTACTTGAAACCCAGACAGGATTTAAATATCTTAACTCCTCATTTCTTCGCGCGCCTCGCTTTTGTGCTTGTTTTCCCCAAAATTTGAATGCCCCAGACAGACTAAAAAAAACACACACACATACACGTGGCTTTTCTGCGTTTGTGTGCGACTTCCTTCCCTCGACTCCCATTTCCAGCCTCCCCGCGATGTTGAGTCACAAACCACCCCTGCTGCTATTTAATGCCTCCTCACACCCGGGAAAACAGGCCTCGGATGTGAGCTGTATCATTACTCTGCCCCATTTTACAGTCATTTGCACAAAAACGACAGGAGCCTTGGAGCTCGCATCCCCGCCGAGCATGAATGTGTTATGTCTGCAGGTGTGTACGACCGCCGCTATATGTCTGACAAGGTCGATCATTGGTTGTGCAGCACAACTAAACATCCTACTCGTGTTGAATTTCCTTATTCTTTTCTGTAAGCATTAGAGTGTAAAACCAGGGAGCTCTAAGAGGCAGCAAGCATGTAACTCCCTGTTAAAGTAGGTGCCGGCATCATTAAACCAGTAGCTTAGTGATTCCCTGGCTGCTCACCGCAGGCTGTTGCAAGGCAGACAAAGTAGACGGGCCTATCGGGAAGCGGCACTGACAAAGACAAGGACAGGGTGACAGACTTGAAAAGCAGATTTTTCCACTAGTGAATATTTATTTTATTTTTAAGGTAGCCAACACAGCAGGACAACTGCAGTAATACCTCTACTCTAATTACAATTTGAAATGTTAACTTGTGTGATGTCACAGCTCTGAACAGGAAGTCAGACAGACACATGAAATGCATGTACAAACCCAATTCCAAACAAACAAAAACAGAATACAATGAGTTACAAATCACGTTTTAACCTATGTTTACTTACACTACAAAGACGAGATATTTAATATTCAAACTGATAATCTATTGTTTTTAGCAAATGATCATAAACAAACTTAGAATTTTATGGCTGCAACACGTTCCAAAAAAGCTGGGACATGGTCATGTTTACCACTGTGTTATATCACCTTTTCTTTTAACAACATTCACTAAACGTTTGGGAATTGAGGACACTAATTGTTGAAGCTTTCAGTTTTTAAGTAGAATTCTTTCCCATTGCTTGATGTACAGCTTCAGCTGTTCAACAGTCCGGGGTCTCCGTTGTCATATTTTCTGCTTCATAATGCACCACACTTCAATGGGAAACAGGTCTGGACTGCAGGCAGGCCAGTCTAGTACTTGCACTTGTTAACTACGAAGCCACGCTGTTGTAACGTGCAGAATGCGGTTTGGCATTGTCTTGCTGAAATAAGCAGGCATGTCCATGAAACATTGCTTGGATGGCATAATATGTTTCTACAAAACCTTTATGTACCTTTCAGCAATAATGTTCCCTTAATAGATGTGTAAGTTACCCATGCCGTTGGCACTAAAATAGTCCCCCATACCATCATAAATGCTGGTTTTTGAACTTTGCGTCCATAGCAGCTTGGATGGTTATTTTCCTCTTTGGCCCGGAGGACACAACATCCACAATTTCCAAAAACAATTAGAAATGTGGACTCGTCAGACCACAGAACACTTTTCCACTTTTAATCTGTTACCTGAGATGAGTTTGGGCCCAGAGAAACCAGCGCCGTTTGTGGGTGTTGATGAATGGCTTTTGCTTTGCATAGTTTTAAGTTGTTAAGGATGTAGCGCCAAATTGTATTTACTGACATTTGTTTTCTGAAGTGTTACTGAGCCCATGTGGTGAAATCCTTTATATGTCGGTTTTCGATGCAGTGCCACCTGAGGGCGTACAATGTTGGTTTTTGGCCTTGCCGCTTACATGCAGTAATTTCTCCTGATACTCTGGACCTTTTAATGATATCATGTACTGTAGCAGATGATAAAATCCCCAAATTCCTTGCAATTGTATGTTGAGGAACGTTATCTTTAAACTGACTTTTTTCTCATGCACTTGTTCACGAGGTGAACCTCGCCCTATCTTTGTTTGTGATTGACTGAGCAATTCAGGGAAGCTCCTTTTATACCCAATCATGGCACCCACCTCTTCCCAATTAGCCTGTTCACCTGTGGTATGTGCCAAATGGGTGTTTGATGAGCATTACTCAACTTTCTGAGTCGTTTTTCCACCTGTCCCAGCCTTTTTGGAATGTGTTGCAGCCATAAAATCCCAAGTTAATAAACTTGAACAATTTGAACAGTAAATATCTTGTCTTTGTATTATATTCAATTAAATATAGGTTGAACATAATTTGCTAATCATTGTATTCTGTTTTTACTTATATTTAACACAACATCCCAAATTTAATGGAATTGGGTTTGTAGAGGACCATAAAAATGTCAAAATTACAACATTCTTGGTCCATGTTGAGATCTCAAGTACTGGTTAAAACAAAAAATGGACAAAGGGACAACAAATTCAATGAATTCCTCAAAACACATAGTGGAATCAGAGAAAAACAGAGTCAGAGTGACCACTACTCTTTTTATATATTGTGAATGGTAGGAGGGAAAACAGCAATTAAAAAAAAGATGGATGCTGGAAATGGAGCAGAAAAAAAACACACACCATGCGGACACACAAGAGCGTAGGTCAGAGTGACTTGGCAGCCCCATCAGCAGTCTGTCTGTCGTGTCTTTGGGGACTTTTTAAAATAGGTCATTGTCTGACCTGCATTTATACCGCAGCGACCGCGTCATAATGGTGCCGTTTTTGCCAGGCGACATTCTCACACATAAGGTCTCTGCCTGGGGTTTGTTTTGGAAAAACATGGGAATTTGATGATTTTCCCATAATGCAATGTGTCGCCATTATAGGTCAGGGCAATATTACTGAAAAGTGTAACACGATATAAATATTTCATATCATCTTATATCATCACCCGGAGAAAAAAGGCAGAATTTATATAACTTTAAAGTGGTAAGAGTATTTACTTTATTTACTGATGTTGAATTGTGAATCAATATAGCAATAGCATTCAGCCAAAATTTTAGCACAACCACCGATCATTTGATTTGACTAGCAAAAGTTATACTTTTTTTTTCTGCCATAGGAGAAGGAAGATCCCCTGCTCTTCTCTATTGTAGCGTGGCAGGAATCAAGCAGCTACATTCAATCTGTGACCTAACTCACGCAAGAAACGAACGGCGGAGCGACGTTTCGTCTTTGGTCTGAACGCAGCTTAGCGTTTTGACTTGCATACAAATTTGAATTACATCGCTGCTGCAAGAAGGACTCCCATGTAGTTAGCCCTCATGATGACTTGCTGGCAGAAAGTCATGAAAGACCCAGGAGCACTTGCTGCTCCTCCTGCTGAGGACACTTGGGAGTCAAACAGAAAAGGGTGGCTTGTGTCAAGGCAGGCAGACGACTAACTGCTTGGATTTGCTTGCTTCATTTTAACGAGGTGGGTATGGGAAAGAGCTCACAAAAGATGAGAAGCACCAAGAGAAGAAGCACAGTAAAAAAAGGGACTCCCGCTGACAACCCAGAGAGGCTGACTTAAAACAGAACGAGTTCCTTTATAATTTGTGAAACTGGTAGCATATCAATATGTTGCAGCATTAACGCACAATGAAAATGTGATTGATTTGGTCCCCTAAGGATGGTGAGCGCACCTGCTCATTTTGTACAAGGAATGATGGCAGCTGTAATGGACGGCGCACTGGCAACACCGGAATCCTGCATAAGGTTTCCTTAGAGAAAACATTCCTCTCAAAGTTTCCCATTTCCTGAAGTGACATAGCTGAATGAAACAGAAGGAGAGGTCTTCTTTCAAGGATGAACTGTGAAGGTACAATTCAGAGCATTGAGGAAATTTTTTGGGGAAAAAAAAGACCTTTCAAGCCAGTGATTCTTAACCATTGGGCCTGCCGCGAGCGCCATCTAGCACAACGGCTCCTTCTACTGCACGCAATGGACGAGGCGGTTCCAAAATTAGAAACAGCGTCGCGGAACCTCCGTTGAATGAGCTACTCTTGAAGCTCACAAATATCTTGCATCTAATAACGCCAAAATATGCAGGGAAGTAGTGCATCGGAATTCAATTTCTTGTTTTCTTCTATTTCCGGGTTTTGTTATGCATTCAGCTCCTCGCCATTTTTGTCCAATAGGAGCACAGATCGTCACGCGGGTCGACGTGAATATGCAATATAGTCCACTTGCAAAAAGCACAGAGTGACTATGAACCGCACCAAAGGATACATTAATAATTAATAAATTAAGGAGTTTTCTGGTCTGAATACACCCATAGACGAATGGATGCTGCAATTAATTCTGTTCTCGCAGATTCCCCAGCAAATCAACATGGAGCAGTCCCAGAGATTGATAATAAATCGAGTTACACTGCCTCGTTTGCTTAAAAAAATTATAATTCCACATAAACGCACACAAAAACTGAATTCCGGCTTGTTGGGCATCTTAATGGGTGCCAGTGTTTACACATAAATAAATGTAATTGATGACCACATTGTATCATATTATTTGATAATGAATTTATAAACCTTAATCAGATTTAGTTTCGTTATTAAATACAAACAATAATAAGTCAACATAAATCACAATTTCTGAATGGGCAGTAACAGTAATTTATTACTGCTAAATTGTGTTGCAGTGTAATCCTTTGCACAACGTTGAATGCTTTTATTTTGTTAAGTTCAATACGGGTGCGCATTGTAAATAAATGACACAACTTTACTACAAAGGAACCAGAAACGATCGACGTGTTCTTTCCATATTGAGAGCAATCTAATTTTAAAGAAGAAGTAATTTGCGAACTTCTGCACATTTTAAAATACTGTACAACTTGACGCCAGTCCCCACAAATATATGCAGTATAATTTACTTTATTACTGCTAAATTGCGTTTAGTTTACTCAAATAAAAATCAGTAAGTAAGGCATTAATTGAGCGTACATTCCTGTCCCTTGTGACCACGTATTCTTTTGCCGCTAGTTCATTACGGGCCATTAATAACTTGAAATACTGAATGGTGGGAGTTTTTGTAAACTGAGGATCCAATGTATGAACAAATCCAAACACATCGTGGAAAGTATTGCGTTCAACTGCTATACAAAGTGATACATGTCGCATCAGTATCAAGAGAGGCCTCACTTTAGTAATGGATGCTGTTGCTGAAAAGTTTGAGGAAAATTGGCTGAGGATTTTGCTGACAGTGTATGGAACAAGGATATACCCATTGTGCTCCGATTACTTTTTTTCGGCAATTACAAGTGACTCAGGGCTATTAGTTGCATGGGTAGGGAGGAAACAAGACTTGATAACCTAGTGCCAATTAGTAGAAGCCATGATGAGGAATGGGAGTCATTTGTTTATTACCTGATGTGTCCTTGGGCTGGACTATTACCCTCAACATGACAAGCAGCGCTACAAAGTCAAAGAACGTCTCTAGTCTCGGCTATTAAAAAGAGATCACAGTTTGTGACTCAACTGCTGCTCATAAACACCGACAGGGTGGTCCAGCAAGCTCCTGGCTCCTTCGTATGGGTGTCTATGTGTGTCTTTTCCCAGAAAGGCAGTAATAACAACAGTAAACAGACAAACAGACAGAAGCACCATTAGCACGACCACTGGCTGGGAGGGTAAACAGTGACATACAACACAGCGCACACAATCACATCTTTTTACGCTCGCAGCACGTCACCATGTATAATTTAACAACCACAGCCACGTTCCCCAGAGAATGACAGACGTGGAGGGGGGCGGGGGGTGAGACTGGGGAGCCTATGGTTGTCCCCGGGGGTTTCAAGGGGCCCATTGCCCGTCACTCTTGTCTGGCTGACGCTAACCAGATACAGCAGCGTAAACAACACGTTCGGGGATGAGGATATGGGATGGGAGCGAGCGGGGGTTGTGGCGTGGCAAAGAAGACAACATCAAGAGAAATAAAAATGGAGGGAAATGACTGATGACAGAGGAAAACGACAGATGTTTGCACTCCACTATTTTTTGCCTCATAACCTCCCCCCTGAAAGTCTCTCCCTTGTAAAGAACCCTATTACATGTCCAGGCAATCCCACATTAAACAAACATTAGTTCTCTCTGTAGGGCCAGACTCCGCCAAATGACATTGTTTCCAGATGCCCTGTCTCCATCGGCCCTTTACCACAAACCTCCTCCCCCACTGCTGCAATATGTTATCCTCCAGCATGCTTCTCTCTATATGGATGCTTTCCCACTACAGTGCAGTATGTAATAGATGGCTAGAAATTACTAAAATAAACACACCTGTTAATGTTAGCTTACCCTGTATGCAGCGGTATTGTACTGAATGGCAGCATCAGTAGGAACAAAACAACAACAGAGAAACTGGGCCAAGGAGAATTCTATTTGAGAGGAGGCTATGGGCAGTGAGAAAATGAAGTATTACAGGAAAGTGGGGATATAACACGCCAGCATATAAAAACATTAGCACCTGTTTTTTTTCTTTTCCAGTATATATATATTAGGGGTGTTGGACAAAATCGATTTGGCAATATATCAGAATATTAATGGTCCATTAAGACTTAATATTTTATTTCACTGCTGTTCAAACATGAAACAGACTGCAACCTGTTTGTTAAATGCAGTGGCTCAGTTATAAGCCTGAATTTTAAGACAAATAAATACATTTTCATTCAAATCTTCCAGTGTACATGTACAAGTTTACTGATTAGTATTTTTCTAAATTTGAGTAAAAATAAATAAATCGCAATAATCAATTTACTAGGCAATTCACACCCCTATAATATATATATATATATCCTCGCGTCAGAACTGAACTAGGGAAAAAAGCATTCGCTTTTGCTGCCCCCACAGCCTGGAACTCTTTACAGACTCAACTAAAGCGCTCAGAGCGCTTACACTTGGAGCCTTTCGATTCATATTGACTGATAAACAATGTGAGACGACTCAGCAGTGCCTGTTTTTATGATATGTCATTTGGCATTTAATGTATATGCACTTAATTTTATTTTTCACATTTAAGACATTATACATTTGTAAAATGTATTTAAATGTATTGTATGTATAGTCTTAGTTTTAATGACGTGTCACCCTTGTAAAAGAGATCTTGATGTCAATGGGTTTTTATCTGGCTAAAGTTATTATTATTATTATGTAGGTGTATATATGTATATATATGCTCTTACATAAAACACAGCCCCTGAAGGGAAGGAAGCAAGCCTCAAAACGTATCAGGATAATTGCATTTCATATAGAATCTTTACATGCGCATTGATGTGTTTGCAAAATGGGTCTCATCAGACAGCCGCTGCATGCTTGAAGGAGCACTGACATGCACTCATGATTCCCCCAGCACCTAAGGGCATCCTCATACATGTCACACCCTCTCATACAAACACAGTAAAGAGAAGGACTATGCAAATCTAATGTGACAGCCAGACTCACCTAAACAGGCAAACCTGAAGGCAGAGATGTATGAGCATTGATACAGTTATAGGAACCACACCCATTGCTTAAGTGCTGTTAGGATTAGGGATGCACGATAATGCTATTTTCAAGAAAGTGCTGATGTCAATAACCGATAAGTAAGCCGATAATTGTTTGCAGAATTAACTTGAATACAAATATACTTTTGAATCCTACTATACGTCTAACATGTAAAAATACATTGAAACATTGTGTAAAGCACCATGAAGCTGAATTTTATTGATATCTCTGCTTCAAAGACAACCAGTAACTCATTTTGAGTTTGCCAAAACAAAACAGTAATGTTTTAAAAATGCAACAAAATACTGCGACTACTACATTTTGGGGAGACACAGTAAAGAAAGCCCACACTGGCGACTGCCATGTCGCCATGATGCATCTTCTGTGAACATGAGGTTGCGCGCATTTTATGACGTCACAAATATGCGAGACTACCATAGGAGAGGGGAGGGGTTGAGGAGTTGGCCACAACCACAACAGACGGACCAATGTAGCATGTTTATGTCTATTATTGTCGGTGGATTTCTTTATTATGTGGTTTATCTGTTTGACGTCAAATTGGTCGATAATTGCCGATAATTATCTGCTACCAATATTATCGTGCATCCCTAGTTAGGATGCACAGTAAATATTGTCTAAAGCTACTCCCTCTGAATCAGCATTTAGGAGCCATTTATACACTTCTTTAAAGTGGAAGTCAAGTCCAAAATTGTCTTTGCAGTAGTATGCTTTATGTGTACCCCCCCCCCCCCCTCGTCCAAACATGATATACTGATTAATATTGCATTTGTGGAATAAGAAGACTGTTTTATAATATCTATATAGGCTGACAGTTTTATGCAGCACCGCCCCCTACTGTTGACTGATATTGGCGTCAAAGTGCCCACCGGCACATCACATGACTAAAAGTAGAAAACAGGTGAGCCATGTTTGCAATTCAAACCCGCATGGTGTGCTGTGTTGGTCACCTCGAGTACACGACAATATCAGAGCATTCAGCACAAACTTAACATTTTATAAATCAGTATGTGCGTACCCTGCTTGAGCAAACACACCCAAAGCAGGTGTGTGTGCGTGTTTATGTGTGTGCGTGTGTTACTCACATAGTCGGGCAGGACTGTGTTATCACTCTGTCTGCCCCTCAGACTCTGCGTTGCCTGTTCCAGCACCTTGTTGTGCTTCTTGGAAAGCAAAGCAAATAGACTGCAGGAGACACACAAACAACCACGCAGGTTTGAATGCACTCAGTGCAGCACTGACAAATACCATTCACAATCACAAAAGCCTTGTATTTATTCCTTTTTATTCCTTTCCATATTTATTTGCTCATCTTTGCATCAACTCTTTTGTTTATTATTTTTCCACTTAACGGAAACGCTAACAGCCTTTAACCCTAAATGTGTGCTAATGTGTGTGCGTGTGTTGACGGGACTGCATGATTACATGTGATGGCTGCACATAGACGTAAATAAGGAGCTATGGAGTGTGCTCGAGCGACCTTGGGCACGGACACATGCACACACAATTGACAGTGTTCAAGTCTCAGTAAACTGACTCACCTCAACATGTGAGGTGACATGGCGAATGCTATCCAGACTTAAGGACCAAGTTCGCCATTCACTTCACCCATATATCAAATCAATTTTCCTCATCAAAATGAATTGAAATTCATTTGTTCCTGCTCTAGCAATACCACCATTTTTATGTTAAAGTTGTTGTTTTTTTTTAATCAAATCTATCCATACATCTTTTTATACCACTTAAACTCAGTAGTGTCTCAGGTGCCCTGCAGCCTATCCCAGCTGATTTTGGGCGATAGGTGGGATACACCCTGGACTGGTTGCCAGCCCATCGGAGGGATAATACAGACAAACATAGCTAATTAACTATTCACACTCTCAAATCTAAAAACAATTTAGATTCTTCAATTAACCTGCGTGTTATTAGAACGTGGGAGGAAAGTAGAGTAGCCGTAGAATACCAACACAAGCACAGGGGCGGCATGGCTCAGTAGTAGAGTGGTCATTGTGCAACCAAGAGGTTGTGGGTTTGATCCCATGCGATTGTGACCACGTCAAAGTATCATTGAGCAAGATACTGAACCCCCAGTTGCTCCTGATGCTGCGTCATCAGTAGTCGAACGTAAAGCGTTTTGAGAGCTTTGTAAGGTGGAAAAGCGCTATATAAATTAAGTACCATTTACCAAACAACGGCAGAACATGCAAACTCCACACAGGAAGGCTGGAGCTCAGATATGAACCCCCAACTCAGTACTGTGAGACGCCTATCTACAAAAAAAGAAAACAAAAGAAAAATTTGGAACATCAGGAACTAGAGTCGAGAGTTAGTTCAAACCCAAGTTAATGTCTGCTCCAAGCTCCTTGTGAGTGTTTAAGTATTTGCGTTTGTCCCATTCAATAAAAAGGCAGAAATTGTATAGATGGTGATTGCTTTCCTTTTTTTTTTCTCCACTCCAGTGGAGCGATGGCATATTTGATGCTCACTCTCAAAAACAATGACAAAAAAAAAAGACCTCATACGTCAATAATGTACCACTGTAATTTAAAACCTCTATTAAATATCTACTAGAGATCAATTGAACTGTGCAACACACTGCAAAGCATTCAACTAATATATAGAACAAGAGAGGACAGGTAAGTCCTTTAATGGGTACACACCTGTTCATCTGTCAGCAATGGGACAAAAAAACAACTCATGGCCACTTTTTAATTAAATAAAACTCAGATATTTGAGCAGCTTTGTCCGAGTGTCTGTTAAGCCAGTAGGACTTGTTGTACTCTTAGGATGTTCGAGCTCCAGCTGGGACCCTGGCACACAATAACACACTGTCATGGAAACGAGCGAAATGGGCGGACTTCCACGCGGCCGCTCCACGGCGCCCATCAGTCATGAGGGCGAAAGCAACAACAGACCGCCTCACTGTCAAATGTGTCTGCATCTCAACAGGCTTTCTGTTGTGTTTGTGCGCACACACATACTGCACAGAGTGCATCTTTTGTACGCATATATGCTTGCTTGATTCATATTCCTATATACTGTGTTGGGATTATGTGTGACATTTACAGCTCTATGGCGAAGAAAATGGGTAAATTTGCATGAAGTGCATCGTTCCATTATGAAAAATAAGGGGGGAAAAAAAGATATGAAAAGGTTACTACTACACTTTTATTACCTCGGCAAACAATGGTCTGTTTTTGTCATGGATGTGCATGTGGATGTTTTGTGTGTATGTGTCTAATAATTTATATTATTTGGTGCAGATCCATATAAAAGGTGCAAATCAAGGCTTATCGGCTTTTTCTTTCAAAATCAATGGATTAAAAAGATTGAGAATTATTCAAGATTGAGAACTGGACTTTCTTCTCCTTCACTTTCCCTTCGTCTGCCAAATAGCTGAAAACCGAAAACATATTGTTAGAACAAAAACTAACAAAATAATGAAAACAATAATTGGGGGGGGGGTCCATTAACAAAATAAGAACGAGCATTTTTTGGGGGGGGAAAAACTTTACCTAAAAATGCTATATATATATAAATGTATATAAATATATATATATATATATATATATATATATATATATGTCACTTTCAATACCGTCATTAAAAAAAACTGCAGTGTATAATGACCTATTATGATATTAAACATAATTTTTTGATAACATGACATTTGTAGTTGTGTTTTCAAATTAGTAATACTATAACAATTAATATTACTACAACAGTTTAAAATTAATAGTAATTTGTTAGTCATGCGACAGTCACATGACCGCTCATAAGACGGAGCGAGATAAAATGGCTAGTCGGCACAGCTCGGTTAAGCGGTCCCCTAAAAAAAGTGAATACATTAAAAAACGCAACTACTACAATTAGGCAGCAAATGTCGATGAGGCCTGTATGCAAAATCTGCATGAGGACTGTAATGGTGTGAGATGGAATATACTTCGAGGATCAATATCACCCCGCTCACTGCTACAAAGAGATGAGTTTGTCGCCAAGTTCACAAACATTTAACAACTACCGGTACTTTTAAGTCCATATGACCTTCAGAAGCGCGCCACAAAGCACTATTATTTATATTTTAAAAAAAAATCAGTAATTCATTTCGTTTTTCATCTATGGACACACATCAACCCGAGACCGCGGCACGCATGTGAGTGTATCTGGGTGTGCTGTGGGGTGGGGGTGGGGGCTGCATGCACATGTTTGTGTGTGTCGCGTAGATGTCGAGTGTGCGCCCACAGCGGGATCCAGTAAAGCGTCCAGTAAACCGAGAAACAGTTTGTAAGTGTGTAGGACCACTAGACGTTTGTGCGGGTTCGCGGGGAAACGGTTTAGACTGAGCTTGGCTCAGCGGCCACGCCAGCTGCACACTTCAGCCAAAGATGTGCTATCATGGAGTGACAGACATTCAAATGCGCTCCGTCACACAAAAGATGATTAAAAATGCAACCGGAACACACAGTGACCAGATCTGTGACCATTAACTTCTAGACAGATTAGCGGTTGTCAGCCCAAGATGAGTCTTAAAAAAACAAAAACAAAAAAAAATAATTTAAAATTAGCAACGGTATTACCGTACACCCCGGTGAAATGTGAAATTTGAATATCGCCCAACCCTACAAACATGACAACGAAGCAAAGAACCGCACTTTTGGAGGAAGAACCCGACTTCAGTGCTTCATTGGTGTGGCGAGTATCATGAATATAATGTCTTTTTGTTGACCGTAGAAAGCTAAAAGCAGAAATGGCGTCTATTTGGTAATGACGTTGTGCATGCGCTGCGGTGTCGATCAGGATGCAGGACTAACTCTTTTGAACTTAATTCTTTTTTCACCTTAACCCCAATACTGACTGCCTGTAAACATATTCACTGTCCCAGTATTGTGGAATACCTTTTCACATAAGTTGTGTCCAGCCTCTACACTACAGGTCTAATACTCCCTCTAAAGTTGCAAAATTCCTTGGTTTAACTTTTTCCCAGCATCATTTTCCAACCTTTAATCAAAACTGTGCCACAAAAAAAGTTTTTTTTACAGACTGGGTAATATGAACTACAGTGACAAATTCAAATATTCCGTATGCGGGAGGTTGATATCTATAGAGAACGTCCAAATTTTGATTGCTTGGCCTTGGTGGAGGTCAGCGCCTGACCAGGTTGCTCTTAAATTTTCCTTCAACACAAATACAGATGGAATTTAAAATGGCATGTTTGGAAAACATGTTTTCACCAGCCTGTTGGGAAAGATCAATTTCTCCATGAATCCCAATAAGGTTATTTTTATGGTGGATGGAAATGTGCTGTTTGGTGCATTGATGACTCACAACTTAAGTGTGTAGACAAGAGAGCACCAAGTGAATGAATGTACTGGGAGACAGAAAGAGAGAGACTGTGGAAGTGATTTAATGCGGCGAGGGACTGCGTAATGGGAGAACATGTTATCTGTGGTAAAAGAGGATGAACAGTAAATAAAAGGAAATGATGGCGTTGGGTGTGCTGTCGGCAGGAAATTCAAGCGGTGGCGTGTAAATAAACAATGGCCGCCATGGTGCTTGTCTGGGACTCCATTAAAAGGAGGCCCGGGTTAACAGTCTGACTGACTGTCTGTCTGTCTGGCCGTTTGGAAATGCCGGCCAGGAAATCCCCTTTTATCTGGCCAGACAGTCCATTTAGTTCATCGTGGTTATCACTGCGGCAGCTAGCTAGACGCCGCCGCGGGACTGACAACGTCCGCAGACGGTTTCTCCCTCCCCAAAAGAGCAGAGTCACAGATATGCAGCAAGATAGATAAGAGGATGCTTGTGCGTGCATGATGATGTGTGCGTGTGTGTCTGCGAGGGGAGGAAACGCTCTTTCCTGTGCGGAAGTTGACAATCAGAAGTGAATGGCTCGACGTGTGTGTGTGTGTGTGTGTAAACGTGTGTGTGTGTGTCATCACAAATCTACCCTGGATGTTACATAATGTTATTCTCTGAACACAGCCGCAGCACAAACTCAATATTTTATATTTTGTTTTTTCTCTGTATGCACATACTGGGAAACACTGCAAATTCACAGTGGAACTGGATGTTTTGTGCTGATTCAGCATCAATTATTAAAGTGGCATGGCTGTGTTGGATATTTGTGTTTTATTGTATTTGTAGTTATCTTTTATTCATTTGTTGTGTTTTCTATCATGCGTTTCATAACTGGAGAAAAGAAGAAAATGGCTACGTCATTTTAAGGAAAAATACTATATCAGAATAAATATGGTTATTGGGATATAAAATGACCTATATCAGGTTGTAAAATGTTGGTAATATTGCACAGCACTCCCCGTTTCTAGTCTTTCTTTCGTATTATACCTATCAATCATATATACCCACCTCACTACAGTGTACCATATAGTGGTCTATGTCCTATATATTTATTGCATAGTAACTTTCTATTGTATCAGAAAAATCATATCCATCTTGGATACACACTATATTAGTGATGGTTGATAACACTTTCTTTTCAGACAAATACCAGGATGGGTACTCACCTCTTGAGGAGTCACCAATACCAAGTATCAATACCACTAGTACTTTTGATACATGAAATTTCCCTCATAAAACATCCATCTATTAACATATGAACCTGGTACACAGGATGATCACTACCTGATGATACGCTGGGCAGCGTACTGGTGGAGACATCGGAACTGGGCAGACATGTTCGCAAGCGCGGCCAGACAGTTGGTGTGGAGGTATTTATCCTACAGGAGTAGATACCATAATATAACCAAACTATATCATCAGTATTTCAACACTTTTTTTTTGTGACAGAACTACAGCTTTACCCTTGTGCGCGTCATGTTGAACTGGATGGTGCGGATCACCACCAGGATGAGCAAGCTGCCGAGGGAGATCTCGGTCAGTGACCTCTCCGAGTACCACGTGACGTTCTTCAAGACCTGCGACGACAAGGACGCATTAAAAAAATTAACACGGTGAACAAGCGTGTGTTTTGTTTCATAGGTGCGTGCAACCGTGCATCCAACCCACCACTTCATGGACAGAGCGGTTGAAGGCGTCGTCTTCCGTAAGGATGAGGAGAATGATGAGTGCCATGTAGACGTGGTGAGAGTTCCTTTCCTCCACGTGGTAAAGGATCTCCAGGATGGGCAACACCTAAGGAACATAAGAGTGACGTTAAATGTTCGGCCTTGACAAATATGACAATTAATCACTTTTTAATTACTCACTCTTCTGCTGCTAACCAAAACTTCGGCACATAGAGGGATCCAAACATTCCCCTACGCCCACCCACCCAGCCTGTCGGTGGTTGGCAATTTTCCACACATCTTTATATCACATTTTGACATGTAAAACAAATAACATTCCTCAAAGTTTGACAACTGCTGAGTCCCTTTACGTGTTGCTAACCAAAACAGCAGTCCTTCGATATCACGAAAGCACCCCCTCTGACCTTAACACATGCTGTAATTGAGTTCCCTGTGCAGTATTACAAATGATCTGCCACACATTTGTAAATTTTATTAAGTTTTGAACACCAGTTTAAAAACAAACATAACAATGCCTCCCCCTGCCAAACACCTTACCCCCCATCTGCAGTGGAGTAACTAAACGCCCCCAGCCACTATTTGCTGAAATACTTGGCCACCAAGCTACCCACCAGATTGTCCATGTCTGTTCTGGAGAGCATGTAGGTCCTCATGTTGGCGTTCTGGTGGAGCAGCGTGTAGAGCAGCAGTGTGGCCTGGTCAGAGTACTGCTGCTCGCACAGCGCCGTGTACAGGCTGTTGAAATTAATCTGGAACGTGTGGGCTTGCTCCATGGGAATGGATGACGTGTCTATACGGGGCACAGGCAACTGTTTTATTATAGCGAGAAAAATGTACCCTGTATCACCTTCTGGTACCGGTTATATAAATGCCCCCATTTTCATCAATTTGGGTTAAGGCTACTGACTACATTAAGAGATCCATAATGTACTTATTTTTGGCATCGTTCCACCACAAATTCCGTATGTCCACCATTTTTTATCTTTGTCCACATGTAAAGATGGATTTAAAAACAAAAAAAACAACAACAAAAAAATTGCATTAAATTATTATTATTTTTTATTATTAATGCAGAAATCCAAAAACAATAGATGGCACTATAACTGCTGACTGTAATGCAATTTCAGATAATCAAAAGTCCGTCAGTCATTATGCAAAAAGACAATACACAATATGAACCTATATTTAATTAAAAAAAAAAAAAATATATATATATACACTAGCACAAATACAATGGTACCTTGACTTGAAAGTTTAATGTGTTCCATGACCAAGCTTGTAATTCAATTTATAAAGCAAATACATTTTTCCTATTAAAATAAAGTGAAATACCATTCATTCTTTCCAGCCCCCAACCAAAAACAAAGCAGAATCTTTATAAAAATAAAAGGGAATATATACATTTCTTTAATCTGCTAAATTACCTTATGTTGTACGATATAGACTGATTACCAGTATTTATTTTGTTGTGAGAACCGCTATACATTATGTTATTAGGGTTTGTATTTAAATGTTTAAAATGAATTCACTCACTGTCCCACCCATTCCAATACACGATGGAAATCAGGATTACAAAACAAACTGGCTGCTGAAAGCGCTGCCCCCTAACCCCATTACCTTGTGTGTTTCTGAAGCAGGTAATAGCCTGACGGTAAGGGTTGGGCCAGTCGGGCCCGTCGGTCAGGTTGGCCAGAACTAGCAGTAATAGGAGGCTCTGATTGGACAATGGTAATTGGTTGTGCTCCAGGTCCACCCCCACTTTGCTGCCAGCTCCGCCCAAAGTAAAGACACTCCATAAACCACCTGAAGACACACAAATGGAGTATTATATAGTATTATTATTGATATACATAGTTACTGGAAAAAGGGCATAGAGTACACATTCCAATTTTTCTTAACCTTTTGTTTTGTTAATGTGTGAAACTCTACGGATAACACAAACAAAATTGTCGAGTTCTTATTGTGTGTCGTACGCTTGAGATGATGAACATAGCACACAACGATATCTCCACTGAGAAGCGTGAGTTTAATCTTGCTCTGCAAGATGAATTCTTGCGATATTTGTGAGTTCACAAACTGCGGAGAATACATCTTTTACCGAGCCCGTTGATGTCCACCAATCACAGAGCGACATTGTGTTTGGGGGCGGGATATGCAGACAAAACCAGAAAGCGCCGACACCGTGGGAAACAAACTAACCTAATATGGACGAATGGACGCTGCAATGAATTCTGTTCTTGCAGAGTTACTCACCGTTTCAAATCAAATCAAACTTTATTTATATAGCACCTTTCATACATTAAAATGCAACTCAAGGTGCTGAACAATTGAAACATCCATAGTACAATAATTCCTTGTTGAATGTTGAACAGCGGCGCTTCGTGCATTTTTAGCTGGTAAACATGTTTGACGAGACCGAAGACGGCATTTTCATCCGTTGCCGTGATTGGTTAAAACGTGTACAAGATACGACATCTTCCAAATGAGCTGTAAGTATTGTACAGAACGCCCCGCCTTTCCCGGCAAATCACCATAGAGCAGTCGCAGATTGATATTGTGGAGAACTCCCTTGAGTGAATCACAATACCAATCTGGCCTGTCGTAGTACCAAAACTGAACTGTCACAGGCAGCATGGACAGAGAGAATCTAAACTCCTGTAAAATGAAGAAACATGAGCAGTAGCAGAAAATGAAATGAAACTATACTAACTATCTTATCCAGGAACCTGCGGTTTCAAACTCATTGAACAGGGCCAGATCCTCCTCTTGTGTGATGAAAAATACGGAACAGGTTGAAACATTATGGTGCAAACTATTTTCCAGGCAGATTGCAGAGGACACAAAAAAATTAACACACCTCATATGATAATCACTCAGGATAATCTTTAAGAGACATCCGACAATGAGGCCTTTGCCCAACCTTGTTTGCAAGTGAAATTGCTTAAATTTGGCTCGTTTGTCAGTAGGTGTGTACCCCGCTCAAATTAGTATGTTCAGTGCTGCAGGCCCAATAAATTACTCCGGAAGTAAATTTAGACAATATAAAATAGCTCTCACTATTCAAACACACAATGATCCTATAAAAGTTTCTAGCTCTGGGATAAAGTTCCAGTGGTCAAAATGCAGCAAAACATGCGACTCATGGGAGGGACACTTTATTAGGTATGCCCGCTTAGCTTCAACTGTTCAAGCGGCAATCGTCAATAGGCTGTAAATTGTGGCGCCGTTAAGCAGTAAATTAAAGGTGTGCCTAATATTCTGTCATATCTTGCTAATCTATAGATTACAAGTACCAACCTTGCTGTAAAATAAAGTCAGTCTGATTTATGCTTGATGAGAGAATGAATGCAAAAGGAAATGAGCCGCCAGACTTGATGTAATCAAGACCAGAACGGGCACAATGGTATCACGGGTGACCCTTTGCAGCGCCCGCGATGTGAAACAACATAGCCGGCGCCAGAGAACAAAAACCACTGAAGCTACTAGAGTCTTTTTTTTCTTTTTTCTTCTTGCTAGTGGTGGGGGGGATGTGTTGAGTTTCTCGTGCGGGCGCGCTCAGGCGTCATGAGAAGCATGCGCGTCGAGGCACACGGATGACCGCCCTCTGGCTCCTGGACGTCTAGCCACAGGGTAGCTGTGATGATGCAAGCGTGGAGCCGGATGGGGGTTCTGATAGGCAGTCTGCTGTTGGTCCAGCCTGATAGTGAGAGCCAAGTAGACATGTTGCCATCTAGTGGTGAAGGTTAAAAGGGCAGGGTAATTCTGGTATTATTTATTCATCATCAACTCAATGTTGGTTGTTAAAGTCTAGGTCACTGTTCTGTATAAAACAACACTAGCATGGTGAGTGACATGAAGATGACTTGGCAATTTTCGGAATCGGTAGTATCACAACCGTAACAGAAGTGGGACCAGGCCTGCATGTAATGGTATGCTACTTATCTGGTTTTGGAACGAAAAGCAGCAGCTCAATGCATGTTTTTTGTTTATAGCTCCAGCTCCAATAGTTTTTTCTACAACAGGCTTATTGGCCCGACACAGTGAGAGGCAGCAAATTTATTGTTTTGGATATTAACTCATTCACTGCCATTGACGGCTATAGATGTTAAAAATTAATTTGAACTATTTCTATTAGTTTAATATTTTTTCCACTTTTGTTAACAAGAGTATGAAAACCTAGAAAAAAAATATTGTACATGCATACATTTAGAACAGATATAAAAAATAATAATAATCGTGAGTTAACTAGTGAAGTCATGCGATTAATTACGGAATTTTTTTTATTTCCCGACGCTCCTAATTCTTAATAATCTTTTCTTCTTTATTTTTTTTATAAACAAAAAATTATTAATAATTTTTTAAAGAAACAAATATTCAAATTCCAAGTAAAGCAAAAGAGTGAAAGGGGACAGAAAGAAGTAAAACTTGTTTTGTCTGCCCCTGATCAACTAAACTCACGATTAATCACAAATTTTATATCTGTTCTAAATGAACAATAAAAAAATGTCTAGCTTTTCATACTCTTAACAAAAGTGGGGAAACAAATGTTAAACTAATAGAAATAGTTCAAATGAATTTTTGACGTCTATAGCCGTCAATGGCAGTGAATGAGTTAACGGGGACAATGGAAAATTAGTGACCAAGCGCCATTCATTTGCAATCTGGACACAGAGGGGTGAACGTCTGCTCTGGAAGGGGTCTCTAGAAATCTTCAAGAACAGGCCTTAGCTGTATCCCCTGTTGTCATGGAAACAAAAGCAAGTGTATATATTGTGATGTGCTTCCCCTTTCAGGTCACCCCAACAGATTCAGGTTATTGGATCTCATCTTGGGTCATTCCAAAAGGTTACATTCTTCTGTTGAACTCATAGTCCTGCTAAATAGTAAAATTCCTCTTCTCTTTTTCTTGCTATATTTCTGGAATTGCGGCCCAAAAATTGAAGTGGTCAGTGAATGTGGGTGTGTAACTTTTGTGAGGGAGGAAGATGACTTCACCACAGAGCTAAATTCTTTCTGAGAGAAAATAAGATCCCAAGAGAGACGGCGCCAACCTGTGACGCAGCCTTGTTCAAGCCATCACTGGCACCACAATGACTGGCCCGACTGTGTCACTGAAGCCAGTCAGCCACATTTCCTGCACTCACACACACACACACACACACACACACACACACACACACATTCACAGAGCTTTAGTCTACCTTAATGGAGGCTTTTTTTCTTCTTCTTTTTTTTTAAATCCCTAAATAACTACTGTGACTGCTTTGGCTATGGCCAGTCGCCCAGTCCGGGGGGAAAAAAGGAGGTGAAAAGGAGGAAAGGGAAGTGAAAGGCAAGGAATGGAAAAGGTCACACACGGACACAGGTCTATAATTCCTACTGGTCTAATGGAGAACCTCAAGAACCTCACATGTAACCAATTTATAGGTTTAGTGCTCTGCCCTGTCAATCAAGCATAGACAGATCTCTGCCCAAGCCCAAACGAATGAAGCATGAAACAAAAATGTAAATTTAAAGGTCCGATGGCCAAACCCTTTTTTGCTCATTATCTTTTATGTCCTTTTATCCAGGTTTACAAGACATCACAGGATGGTATATTATTTTTTGTTTGCTTCAAACCCTTTGTTTTTAAAAAGTGAATCTTTCATAGATGCATTTAAGCATGAACTAAAAAATTATCTTTACAATAGCCTTTTTATTTAACCATTTAGACTGGATTTGGGTTCGAATTTTCTGCCGCCTGTCTGCGGATGTGACGTCATGTGGGCAGTGTGCACAGAAAGAAGGGAGTTTGCTGTTGCATTTTTCGGCCACATGTGGCAGTAGCGATTCAAAATGAAATTTTCTGCATTGAGCAGCTTTAAGATAATGTGATGTACATTGGTGGAATAAAAAAAACAATATCCACATATTCTGTCCCTATTTAAAATTGCATGTTGTCATAAATCTGATAATAGGAACTAGGAAGGGTATGTGGCCTCATGATAAGCATCAACAGAAAATTGTGGCAGCCTCCATCATTTAAATTCCCCATACGTGTTCTAAGATGATGACATCACTACTCAATAGACTCAAATCAATTATCTTCTGCAAATCCATCAATGGACCAAAACAGAGGGTATTGGACTACAATGAGGACATGAGAATAATTTATAAAATTAAAATAGGAAGCTGAAATGTTTTGCCCTGGGGCTGTGAAATCGTTAACTCAAATGTACCACCTTCACCTCAATTTGTACCAAGTTTGTTGGTCATTAGCCAATGGTTGGTTGGTTGGTTAGTTTGTCATTTGGCCATTTGGTTGGTAATTCAATCATTGATTGGTTGGGATTTGGCCATTTGCTTATGTCACTGGCTTGTGCCCGTTTCGCTGTGTTCTATATAAAATGCAATGGCAAATACGGGCTTTAATGCGGAAATTGTGTGAGATCTTTGTGGCTACAATAGTTGAACTAAAATGTTAGTAATACCTCTTACTATAAAATTCAGTTTTTGAACTGACTGTAATAAATAAATGTACATTGCAATCAAAACTGAGCATTATTGTATTCGTACTGAGAGACATTTTTCATACAGCTCTTGTATTGGGGCTGATTAGAGATTATAATGTGGAAACAAAGATGAAAGAAGACGGGCCAGAGACTCTGATTCTGGTGCTGTACAGACAGAATGCCAGCACGCTGTTCTTATAATCTCAGACATATGAGAACATGGTGTGTTCAAAAGCACACATTTTCCCATGATGCATACACAGCAGTGGAGAAAAGAAAAAAGCTATTCTTCAAAAAAGCTCCTCCGGCGGTTCTGAGAATAAAACATAACCTAAATGTGTAAAAATGTCCCCTTTAGGAGGGTTTTTTCTGTTGTTTAAGTTGCAAACAACATTTTCCACATGGAAATGGAATGTGCACGCTTCATACAACGGGAGAAATGAAACAAGCGCTGTCTCCTAGCGGCGACTACAAGAGTAGCCCTGTGTCTTTGTTGATGTGCGTGTGTGTACATGGGAGGCGGCTGCAGACAGACGGGCTGTGGGGGATTACGGAAGAGGACAGGGCACCATAACTCATCATCAGACCCGTCTGTGGCCACTGACACACATACATACACAAAGACAAGCCAGGGAATGCCGATGCCTCAGTGGACCTAATCTGCCACCAGTGTCACACAAAGAATGCTTTTCTGCAGGAGAAACCCGTGGTCGTACCTGTATGGTCACAAACATTCACATTTCACACAAGACAGACATGTATTTGGCGCATGCACGCACAGTCGCACACATCCAAACGCGCACACACATGCATATGCACACAATAGGTGAAAGGCAAGAAAGGCCTGGTTTCCCACCTATAAAGCGCTGGAGGAAACCCTGCTGTGTGTAAACATTAATAGTGTAAATGTCAACGGCATTCGATTCCCTGAAAAATCGTTCAAGCCGATTAAGTTATCAAAATGATGACATACCCTGTATGCCGCCATATTGGGCATTTATGACCAGTTCAGGTCATCACTGTGACGTGTTGCGTACTGTTCATTTTGGACTTGTTTCCTGGTGTATAGCGCTATAAAAAGACCGTATAGCGTCATAAACTAGTGCCCTAGCTTAAATAGCACTCCTAACTATTTCAGGTTTCATACATTCATTTGAGAAAGAAAACAACAAGGATTTACGTCATCAGCTGGCGAATGCAGCAGCCTCATGGTTAATTATTGTGTAACTGTTAATTATGGTTGCATAATGTACAAACACATTTATGTGTACATGTATATTTATGTCCATATGATACTCTGAAAATATTAGAAAACTTTATTCTATTTATAATCATAAAGTTGGCTCTTCCAATTGCCTCATAAAGAAAAAAACGATACGTAACCTAATGTACATAAAGGACCGATTGTCACCAACATTTTTGTGCATATATGCATATCCTAATCAAAGCTTAAAAATATTAGAATGAAAGTCACAATATTTTGGATTATGTTAATGTCATATGGATATAAATGAGGCACCGCTTACATTTGCGAGTTATGTTCTAATATTTTAAGACTATGATTTTGTCATGCATAGCTATTCTCATTTTTCGAAGAGAATGCAGGATGAGTGTCGAACATGTACAATTTGGTGGCGGTCATGGCACTCTACTTTAAAGCAGGTGTTGGTGTTTTTGTGGATGTATTCTTACTTGCCACGCCAGACGCCAGTCCGTAAAGCAGGCCACCCTCCGCTTTGGGCTCAAAGATGTGTGTTGCAGGGGGCGGACATTTTTCCTGCCTGATGAAGTTATAGAGCAGCGTCTTCACCAGGCGACTAGTCAGTGACAAGCTGGAGAAAAGGAAAAGTACACGTTTATCCTCTTTCCTATCTAAATATTTACACGAGTCCACTCATATTTTGCATGACATCGGGTGCTGGAAGTGACTTTTGCTCATAACTTGGGAGCATGTGTATTTAGGACAGGAAAAAAAAACGGAATTTGGGTCGGAAACTTATGGAATGGATGTCATCCCTCAAATTCCGACTTTGCGCTCGTCTCCCAGACAGCGAGGGAAGGGTCACAGAGGAGACGGCGGGGCGATGGCTGCTTCCCTGTTTTTAAGACCGTAGCGGAATAACACATGAAGACATTGTTTGTGATGTGCGTGATGAAACTGTCTGGCAGTGCAGTGAAGCAGACAGAGGCCCGCAACAGTCCCACGACAGGCTGGAGAAGTTCCAGCAACAGAATGTGGACGGCCCGCTCCGGGTACAAACTGAGAATGTTTGTATAACTTTTAGTAGACACTTTGCAACTCAAGCATGAGGAAAGGTGTTATGCTAACCACAAAACCAAAAACTATTGTGATGTATGAAAGCAGTACAAATGTCCATGTAACAGATGCAATGGTTGAAATGTTATTTTTCCTTTTTGTTACTCTTTAGGGGAAAAAATTAACTCACTTGACCACAAGCATTCCAGAAAATGTATGCGTGTGTGTCTGCTCACCATCGTCCCTTCATGACATGTCGGTAGATCAAACCATCTTTGAGGATTTCCTTGCAGAACAGCTGGTAGGAGAAAAACACCAGCAGTGTGGTGACGGCTTCAAACAGGATGCTGTATGTGATGTCACTGCAGAACACAAGACCATAGTGTGGATATTAAAGCCCAGTTATGCAACATCAATTGAGCGAACATCATCATGTTACTTTTGTGGCAACACTGAACCATATATACAGCCATTGCTTCTCAATTATTTTTTCTTACGCACCCCCAAGGAAGAAGAAAATATGCCCCTCAACTCTCTGCTGAGACTATAGTCTAATAATTTGTCTATAAAATTGTACACCCCTGCTGAGGAGCTAGTGCTCCTTGTACACTCTCTGACAATGAGAGCGTCACTGCCACCTACTGTAGCGGATGTGCAATTACACTTTATTCAAGCACGACAAAAAAATAAACATGTTCCCTGAGGTCACATGCGCCCTGCCTGACATCGCACCGTGCCTCCCTATTTGAAAAGGACTGATATAGGGGCATAAGAGATGCACCAGCCAGGACATACTGTGTGTTAGCGTTTAGTTAAATTAATTGTCTTGACTTTTTTGACACAATTTATATTACATTTCACAACTACACTATTGTTTAATGACTGAGATAGGTAATTTGTTTTAAATTAATTTTGTAATTAATGTAGTTTGATTTTTTTATTTTTTCGGGGCGAAGTCAATTTTATAATATTAAAGTTACAAAATTAATTTTAAAATAATATTTTCAGGCAAAATAACTCAGCCATGGACAGGGATATGTTAAAACAGTGTAAGAGCATGTGAACAACTGGTATTCTAATGTCAAAAGGCATCAATGGAAAAACTGCAAACACAATGACAACTACTGACATTGATCCTGTAAAAATTAAGCCCCAATAATAAGAAAAAGAAAACAAGTTTTCTTCCAAGGCTATGATCAAAGCGAGAGAAAAGTGTAACCACGAAGGAATGACTGCATCTGCACCACGAGCACGTACTAAGGAGGAAACGGGCCGAGAGCCACAAAGTGGTGGAGGTCGGGAGGGGGGGTGGAGGCAATGGAACAGGGTGAGTCTGGAAGCCAGGAACAATGAATAATATGCTGGAATGTCCAATGTGTTTATGTAAGCGCAGAGGATTGAATGATGCCTCCAGACAGAGAGGAGGAAAGGATGTCTTCCATTATGACAAATCCACTCCACGCAAACACACCTCTTAAGCAATTATTTTTTCAGTCAATCAGGAGTTGGATTCGATCCCCCACCCTAACTTCTTCATCGAACCAAGACATTTTGGACATTGCGTCCTTCCCAGGCAGCACGATGCAGCACCCTAGTGGTTACTGCATCTGCCTCACAGTCAAGAGTTTTGGCATTCAAATGTTATCTGTGTGGATTTTGCATGCGCTCCACTGCTTGAGTGGGTTTACACCAGGTACGCAGGCTTCCTCCCACATTCCCAAAACACCAATGTGAGATTCATTGAAGAATGTGAGTCTGAATGGTTGTTTATCTACAATATGTGCCTTGTGACTGATTGGTACTATCAAAGATGGATGGACAGCATGCTTGCGATATTATGGGAACAGTTTTGTGAAGGCCTTTTTTTTTCTCTTCCCCTAGCCATGTTTGGAGTAAAGCCATGCGGAAGAACAAGACATGAAGGCAAACACTTCTTGGATCAACTAGAACTAAGGCTTAATCTTCTGTTTGTTCCATTTTCATTCCCTGTAGCTGTAATGGCCACTTGTCCCAATATTTTTGTTTTTAGATATATGGTTGTCCTCAGAGGCTTATACCAGCGGAATGTATGCTAACATAATTGCCTCGTCATTTGATGATTGCAATATTTGACCAAATCTAAGAAATAGTCCCAAAAAATCACATAGAGCTCGAAAAGAATGGAATTCTGCCATTTTGGCTCCAAGTGTGTATTGTCGGGTAATTTCAGTCATTTTGTAGTGTCCTTCAGACAAACCTGTCCAAAAGCTTATGTCACCTTAGCGACATAATCACTAGTAGTATCAAATTTGAAATATGTACAGATTAAGTTAAATTGCGAAAAATGTGACTTTCGTTATTACAAGTGGGTGTAAAGTTTGTTGACTGCACAAAACATGAAAATACACAGCGATATGACATTTCTGGGCCATTTTTCCCCATTTCAAGTGGTCCTTCAAAGACAAAAAGTTTATCAAGGTGAAATATTTTTCTCCCAGATTGCTAAATTTGAATCCTGTTTACTAAACAGACACAAGACAAAAATTGCCAAACGACATTTGAGTTTTCATCATTGTGTGGGTGGAGCATAGCAGAAAAGTTTGACGACCTGCCATAAAACACAAAACTCTAATAGCAACTCCACAGGGTTGGAGCTTGGCCATAATTATTATAATGTGTGAAAATTAGTTCTGTGATTGGTTGTTACCTGAGCTCTGCGCAACTGTGATATTATTTTCAGCCGACAGCAAGTAGCAAAATGGCCGCCTACCGAGATGGAGAAAAACGGGTGGATTTTCCTTCTTAACTCATTATTCCACAAACACATTTTAAACATGCCGTGTAAGAAGTAGTAGTGGCGCATACAACATATTATTGCCAAGCATATTTTTGGGTGGACTACCCTTTTAATTAACATAACAGTTTTTGGCATGTGGGAGGAAAAAGTGCCCAAAAAAAACATCCAAGCACTGGGAGAAGACGCAAATTCCACACAGAAAAGCCAGACGCCAGATTAGAACCACCAACTACAAAACGGCAAAGCGAACAGATTTTTATTATGCCTGTGTCTATTTTCCTGGACGTAATCTAAATGAGAAAGAAGAAAAGAGAGAGTGACAAACTGCGTAAGGGTCACCACTGTTTCATCTTTTTTGAAGTCAGCTATGTAACATGTCAGACAAGTGACATTATTAAATAGCTGCGGGGGAACAGTTGTGCCATTGTGATCTTCCCGGTCACCATAACTGTCTTTTTTTCCCAACAGTCTGAGCACATCTTGACCTTTTTAAAATGTGCACAAGTTACGTTCATGACTCACACACATACACATGCACTCACACTGCCGCACACTAATGCACACACTGGAAGTACTTACAGCAGCGGTACTTCAACGATCAGGTGCACTAGGTTGGATAAGAGCTCCTCGAGGAGGTCCTCATGGCTCGCTCCTAGCAGGGACGAAGAGAGATGTTAAAAGCCCTTTTTATGCTGCCTGTAAAGTCTGCAATTTTCCACCTTTGCTCTGTTTTGTTATTCTATATGAAGGCCACAGACACGGAATGGATGGACTGAGTTGAATAGGCAAGTTTCAAGCTTTCAAGGTAGTATCAGAGATGTAACAGGCAGGTCAATGCCTGTACCCTTTTACTCTGCCAATAAAATCTGCTACATTTTCTGGCTTTTGTCGCCATATGTCACTGTTGTGTATGAACAGCACCAACACAGATGGAGGGACGATGTTGACTTGGCAACTTTTCTGCTTTGGAGGTAGTATCTGTGAGGTAAAATATGCAGGGCAGTGATGTGTCCCTTTAACACTGCCTGCAAATTTCCGCCTAAAATTAGGTCAAATGGACAAAGTACTTTTTCAATTTGTTTTTGCCTTTTTGTGTTAACCTTTAAGGCAAAGGCAATTATTTTGATTGTTAATATAGATTGGGGTTTAAGTAAGGAAGAAAAAGTCAACATAAAAAAAACATCACTTACTATAAACATTGAAGCCTCCATAAAAAAACGCAACTATCAACAAAGCTACCCAACTTTCCTAGATTTCTTGAATGCAGCATGTCACTTAGTTATGTCAGATTGTTTCCCTTTCCATGCACCCTCTAACAACAACTTCCTGTCCTAGTCCACCTCCGTGTGTATGTGCGTGGGAGGAAGAGTTGGAGACATTGCTCACCCCCACAAGAGCCTGGCGCCCTCTCTTGGTAGCTGAACTGCAAGTGCAGCTCCTGCTCGCTCATCTCCCGGATGAACACCTTGAGCAGGCAGCGGATCATGAAGAGAGCATTGTGGGCCTGCCAGATGAACAGCTGACTGTGGAGGAAGAGTACAAATCCCATTATAACACATTTTGAATGCTCATTAACTTGGATGACAGAAAAGAATGGGACAATTTTATTTTAAAACATTGGCTATTCATTATTATAAGTGTTTAATTTATTTTGAAAAAAAAAATCAATATTGGATCCAGTAATTAAGATTCCAGTTTAGGAAAAGTTCCATATAAATATCTACAGGAATTCAAGCCGTGGAATTTTGAAAATATTTTCCATGCGATTTAGGGTAATTAATTGTGAGTTAAAGAATCATAATCAAGCGTATAAATATCAACAACAAAAATGTCATAAGCAGACATCCATGGGGGGAAAAAAACAGTACAATTAAAATTATGACATTTCAACAGATTGATTTTTCTGTAGAACTTAATGAAATTTGAAGTGTTACCATGCATTCTTTCATTGAGTTAATTACACGCCTCCCGCCAACCCATTAAAAAAAAAAAAGACCAAAGATGGACACTCACCCCATTCAAAAACACTGATAACATCTCATTCAACATTTTCAATGAAAAGAGCTCCTCCTCTGCTTTCAATAAGTCCAATACAACATGCTAATTAAAAAAAGCATCTTTCAGGTATCTAAAGCACAGTCTCAGGATTTTTGCTAACCCTTAAAAAGGTACAGAAGGCAGAAAATCTAATTTTGAATTGCAACTGCTATCTGTGGCGGGGAAAATGAAACAATATTTTCCCTTCTTCACGTACACAATGCGTACATGACTTCACATCCTCAAACAGAGAGCGGGAAATTCAAATCTGAATCCAGTCTGAAAACTATGGGTTTGCAAGAGTTCCCACTAACAGCTAAGGTGTTAATCTACTAATTTAAGAAAATGTTGTGGTCATAAATGAATAAATAAAAAGGCTATTGTAAAGCTATTGTTGACTAACTTGTTACAAAGTGTCAACCTTGCAATATTGCAATAAAATTCCCATAAATTCCTGTTAGGTCCAATGAAATAATTTTCAACTTTGAAAATTTCTGGAATTTTGCAACCCTATTTAAGATGCATAAAAAAAACACTAAGCAAAGAGACAAAAGTTCAGTGAGCATCAAACGAGTATCATTCACTTTTTGGAGACATAATTCCCTGCTTTTACATTGTTGATTTTAACAGTATTCAACTTGTTCTTACCACTGTATGAGTGTTTTTTTGTTTTAAAAGGCAAGACGTATGATACTTTCGCGCATCACATTTTTGTTGTTCACTGTAGTTTTTGTGTTCCCAAAAACAAACAAGACTTATTTTTAATTAAAACTATTATAAAGCATTGCACAACCTAATCATACATCAGGAGACCTCAGTTCAGTGAGCATCAACAATGAATGCTAAAAATAAAGTCACAATACTTTCACATCTTTACTTTGTAATTTGTCTGTAAAGTTATTATTATAGATTTTAGCTCCAATTGCAGCTTGAAATATGAGTGCCCTGACTTAAACTCTTATCTCAAGGCACCACTGTATGAGTTACAAGTTGCGAGTGTGGTCAGGGGACAAATTAAACTCGTAATTCAAGCCACCACTGTATTTAATATGAACCGTGTCTAACATATTTTTACCATAATACCTACGTACTTGGGAATATTCAATGTTCCAAATCCAAAATAAAACAAATATTGGGATTAAAATGCTGTTTTTATGTTGGTGACAGTTTGACCCTGAAACAGATGACTTCTATTTACATTACTTCTTTTGGGGAAACATTTTTCAAATCTGAACAAATAGAAGACAACTGAAGTAGAGAAAAGTCTGGCAATACTTTAATCCAAATATAATAATTCTAACTGACATCTCTTTTCCCATTGAATTGATTACGCTGACCTTGCCAGTCCTGCTTTTGATTAACTCTTCCATCTTAGACACGTTAACAAGGAACACTGATGACGAACACAAAAAGCTTCCCACACTCACTCTTGGCATTCTGTGGAGATTTTCAGCTCTTTTGTCCGTCCCAGGAAGATTCTAACCAGCGCGCCAAGGTTTCCTGTTCTGGGATTGTTTTCAACTGAAAACAGGAGGGGAAAAACATTACACACGTAATACAATTTTCCATGTGCCTGACTGCAATATTGATAATTTATCAATTAAGAAAGTTGCCGTACTGAGGAGCTTGGCTAGTGGTAAAACAGCCTCTTCCAGCAACTTGGAATCTCCACTGTTTGAAACAGAAAAACACAAAAAAACACATTCCTCATATATGTTTACTTCATTTTATGCTTATATAATGATCTTCATACTGCCATGACCCAATTGTGCTCCAATAGAAAGAAAAAGAAGGAACATTGTAATTATGTCACTTTAACCATGCAGCCTAACAATGCTTTATTTCACAGGAACTAAACACTAACTAGTCTAGAACAACCCTGATGAATGATTACTCAAGCTTTGCAAACATCCTGGAGTAGTATGGAGAATCCTGGACGGGACTTAACCGCTTCAGACACGTGACAACACTTCTGTGTCGAGTACCTGCTGGTGGGACTGATGACGGTGAAGGAGATGAGCTGGTTCCAGAAGGGGTCATTCTCCGATATGGACTCGGTGCCCACCAGAGCCTTGAGGCTGGGGTTGTTTGGCAGGTCACTGAGCTGGCTGGTGTTGGCTCCCATCTCCAGACTGAGTGCTGCCTCACCGCTTGTTCGCCGGGCATATGTCAACACCTGCAAACATAAAAGTGTTTGAAACATGACCAAGGTGACTCGATATGTTTAAAATATTATAAATTATCTTTCCTGCTTGTCTTTATCAAGGTTGCAAATGAGATGCAGCCTAGATTATCTGATTTTGGGCAGGTTGGTGGGGTGCACCCTTAACTGGTCGTCAGCTAATCGTGTGTACACAAATAAGCACTGACACACTATTCTTATTTAAACCTAAGGTGACTTTTGTCGAGAGAAGCCAAAAACACCCTAAACTAGTCATTAGCTAATTTCAGAGCACAGATAAACAAGCTTCACACTCACGCCTTAGACAGTTTAGTCTGCACTTCACTTAACACGCGTTTTTTGTTTGTTTTTGTTTGTGTGTGTGTTTTTGATTGTAGGAGGAAACCCACCCACATGGGGAGAGCACGCAAACTCCACAGAACAAGGCAGAGATTCGAATTCCCCTAAACTCAGAATGGTGAGGCAAATGTGCTGACCACTAGGACATCGTGCTGCCCTGCTAACCTAACATTATGAAATAAGTTTAGGGATCCCGCTATTATTTGTATGTCGTTATATCGCAGTTAAAACTGCACTGCTTTGACAGTCCTCTATTTAGCATGACGCAGAAAGTGCTGTAAAGCTAATCGGCGTTATGCTACTGTCGTTGTGACTGATAACAGGCGAAAAGGACACCAGCATGGAAGCGACCATTTAAATACGTTTGGATAACTAAATCAGGTTGAGGTTGTTGCTATGACAGCTAACGTTAGCCGCTTGTTCGCAATCAGCTGACCGCTTAGCTTACCTGTCAGAAACGCTTCTCGCCGCTCCCGCGGCTCTCTTCAATAGTGGGACAGCAAAGTAAACCCACCCAGCCTTACGTCAGTTAAAGCTACTGACTATTATCTCGGTGGAAGGTAAAAATGTGCAGGCTTCAATCGCCGAGAAATTATAGAGACAGGGGGAAGTTCTACTTTACACACTCCTTCGCCTCCATGTTTTCCACGTCGCGGGCCGGACTCCGTGCGTGATGACGTATCGAAGGGAGTGCACTTGCGTCGTGACGTCACATACTAACAAAACGCGACACACTTAGAACATTTTTTTTTAAAAATATATTTATTTAAATTATTTTGTTTATGATTAAATGACTGAACTGGAATATCCTATTGTTTGGTCACACTAACTAATACTACAACTGAACGTGCTTTGTTGAGGCCGTTAGCGGGAAAAAATAAAGTTACAGTACCTCACACACAAGTCTGAAACACTCTCGTACTAAAATATAATATTTTGAAATATGCGTTTAGTAGTGTGTGCATGAGAAAAATAAAATAAAAAAGATGTGTATGAGAGAGTTTCTGAGTGCAAGTCTACAATTCCCATTTACACCTGTGGACAAATGAAAAATCTCAGAACTGCAAATGGTAGTAACCACCAGGCCAACATGCTACCTTATTCAAATTGTTAACAGTGTTTTTGTTTTTTATTTCCCCAACAATTAAATTTATTACTATTATTAAAACAGTCCAAAAATACTAATTATTTTGTACATTTTGCTGTTTTCATTTAACAATGAGTCTCTCAAATAAATACACATTGAACAGTCTTTCCATATACATAATTTATTTCCTTAATAATTTCAACATCATGTTTCATGTGGATAAAAAAATTTCAACAGGTGAAATATTTAACAATTAACAATTGAGACAAGGTGAATAATATTCTACATGTCATCTGGAAGATGCAACACCTATAGAATACATTATTTACAGTTTTATCAATGTGCTGCACTACAACCAGTCAGAATGATTAGTCTGTCTTCTTGTCTACAATGGATCCATTGGCAATAACCTCTCCATTGTTCTTGAGCTGGGGGGAGGGGGGGAGAAAGAAGATTAATTAATTACTTTTTTATTTTTTATTATTTCATCACATTTTATGGGTTTATTCTTCATTTTACCTCCTTGGATGTCCCGTTGCACTTCTCGCCGACGACGGTGTCACCTGTGCCAGACTCCTGCACTGCTTTTTTGGTCCAGAATGTATTGATGATGGGCGAGATGAAAGGGTAAAGAATGGGCTCCAAGAACCTCTTGTAGACCCACAACAGAACAGGGATGACAATGCAGGGGATGCAAACCATGGTTGTAGCAAAGTTAAGAACCTACAACACAGTCACACACACACCGTTAATCCGCAGTGATGTTGCGGTACAGTTCTAATGTAATTTACTGGCAAAGTTAAAAATCTCTATATATATTTCGTTTAAGACAAACGTTTATTTATCAAATGTATACATTTTAATTCACGTTTACTTGACGACTAGAAGTACGTTATGACAAGCTACACGTGTCAGGCATTTTGGTAATAAACTTTAGTTACATAGCTAAATAGTACAAGTCACCGTGTATTCGCGTAACAAGGCTAACCTTTTAGAGATGAAAAACACAAACAGGCTCTCGCAGGCTATCTTGCATGTGAAGAGAAGGCTCTGGAAGGCGGAAGACAACACGCATGCGCAAAACCTACTTCCGCTCCAAGGGGACGGGCGGAAGTTGTCGGTGAAGAAGGAGGCGGAAGTAGTGGCATCTCAGGCGCCTTTCTCAAAAAACGCAGTTAAATGGCTTTATGAATCACAACTACGTGAGTGACTTCTTCGCTTTTCTATTCTTATTCATGAAGTTAGAACTAACATGTAAGCGGAGCATATTCCTAAAATGGCTAATGTCACATTCACTAAGTAGACCGCGAAGATAGCTGTAGTCATGTGGCAATCGGATTAAACATTTAAAAGCTAAATTTGACTATCCGCAATTAACTATGTAGATATCAACAACGTCTTTCTGATTTGTCGTAATTACATTTGGAAGAGTTGGAAGAAGAAGAAAAAACAAGTACACAAAGACTGAAAACATCAATTGTATTTTCATCCACAGAGGCAGAACTTCATTACCAAGCTGCTGAACTACACTTGTCAATTTGAACTACACTTGTCAATTAGTGTAGTGCACAGGTGTCAACACAAGAACCAGAGGCCATTTTCTGTGGCCCGCCAAAGCAAATTATGTGCATTGATTTGGGGTTTCATGCTAAAATTTACATTTAATATAAATGTAATATAGTTTGAGCAAACAGTATTTACTGGCTTTAGATTTCAAAAGTAGTTATTCATCAGTTTGTTGTGTTTATATAATATGAGGCGATATACGTTTTGTTTTGTTTGTTTTCTCAGCACGAAAATGCCGCTCTCGATGCAGTCGCAGGGCGACGATGAGCAATACGTGCTGGTGGCCACCTTGGACAATGCGCGCAATCTGTCCAACATCCTGAAAGCCATCGCTTTCAAGGACCACGCCCTTTTCACCGCCACACCCAATGGCCTCAAAGTCACCGTCGAGGACTCCAAATGTCTTCAAGCCAATGCCTTCATCCAGGTTTGTTTGCTTGTTGAATTCTATGATCGTTATACTAATATTAATACTTTTGGTTTTATATTCCAGGCTGAAATCTTCCAGGAGTTTACTATCAAGGAAGATTTGGTGGGATTGCAGATCAACCTTACCGTTCTGCTTGATTGTCTCAGTATTTTTGGAGGAAGCACAGTCCCAGGTGGTGAGTTGGAAGCGGCAAATATCACTTAATACAACTCTTTCTACCTACCGTACATACCTATCAACGGTATCTCTTGTCTTCTGTATCTGTGTATGCCTCAGGCATGTCAACCGCCCTGCGACTATGCTACAGAGGCTATGGTTACCCCCTGACCCTGTTCCTGGAGGAGGGCGGTGTGGTGACCGTTTGCAAGATCAACACGCAGGAGCCCGAGGAGCCCATTGACTTTGAGTTCTGCAGCAGCAACGTCACAAACAAGGTGAAGGTCAACGCACATCATGCTAATAGAACGTCTGATGTCACTGCAGAAGATTAGTGATGGAAAAGTGCTGCGATTACAAAAGAAACCTGAATTACTTGTTACAGTGTTGCAGTAGCATAGTGATGGTGTCTCAATACAATATGGAGTGCACAGAAAATGATGGAAAGTGCGACAATAACTCGAAACCAAAGTGATTTATTTCTACGAGAAAAATAGTGTCTGTGTTTTGTTTTTCCTTTTTCCATCAAAGGTGATCCTGCTGTCCGAGAGTTTAAAAGAGGCTTTTTCTGAACTGGACATGACCAGCGAGGTGCTGCAGATCACCATGTCCCCTAAAGAGCCTTACTTTCGGTAAGGGCTCCAACTTTTTTGGGCCCTTTTCACTGTAGGTTTTGTTAACGATTTTACTGATTTACAGGCTGTCGACATTCGGCAATGCTGGAAGTGCTCATTACGATTACCCCAAAGATTCTGACATGATGGAGCTTTTCCATTGCACCACGAGGCAAACCAACAAGTGAGTGTTTTTTTTTTCTACCTTGTGTTACAAGCCAAATTTTGTGGAACAAGTAAACCAGCCTGAGATATGGCGTCACTCCAGTGAAGTGGGGAAAAGGTACTGTAGTGGTACGTGTGTGCAAGGAGAGACAGATAACACTAAGATGTAAATATTAGCAAAAACCGACCAGGGCTGATGCACACGTAATGGCGCTGGGCAATGCTGTCACCTATGGGATTTTTATAGGAACAGCAGTCGACATGTATAATTAATGTATCAGTAAAAAAAAAAAAAAAAGAAGAAGAAGTAATAATTAGTAAACATACTCTAGCATTTCTACCAAATTCAATTTTTTTTGTTCAGTAGTTATTAGCAAATGTTCTCTCTTTGTTGAAAGTCTTCCACGATTAGCCAGCGCCACATCTGATAATGATTTGAACTTAAATAAAACGTTGCATCCTACATTTAACGCTTCTTCCATCCAGGTACAAAATGTCCCTGCTGAAGCCGTCCACCAGGGCGCTGGCGTTGTCTAGCAAAGTTTCCGTGAGGACCGACAGCAGGGGCGTCCTGTCGCTACAGTACCTGGTGCGCAATGACGATGGACAGATCTGCTTTGTGGATTACTACTGCTGTCCTGACGAGGAAGTGGATGATGAGGAGTGACTGTTTCCACAAAAAAATGTGGCAGTGCAACTTTAAACAATGTACAATTATGGACAAATGGGTTCAAAATAATTGAACTTGCTGCTCATTCCAGCACTTTCATATTTTCTGCTTTCTTTGTGGACATAATACATAACAGGCAGCAATTATTCCAAGGATGTTTCCGTTTGATTGTAATAAATCTATGCATTAAAAAATATATATACTCACAGGATTGCTGAACTACAGCGTGTCCAAAGTCTCTTTACAAATTGATGGCCACTAGAGGGTGCAAGGTGCTGCGTCTTTTCATTGTCAATGATTTTAGTGTTTTCACACTATATAATGTACTTTATACATGACATATTAGTCTTATGTTTTGATGAACTTTAACGATTGGACATTAATAAAAGTTTTTATTTGCATCTGTTTATGGCGCCACCTACAGATGTTTTGATGTAATAGACTTTATGGACATGCTACACATCCCAGCAAAATCATATGGAAATCTTGTTGATGTACGTTGAAAAGTACGACAGGCCAAATTCAGTCGAGGGGACATAAAGCATAAACATGTCATTTATACCGTAGTAGTAGCAGCAGCCCATTGCATCGACGTTGATACATTCGTCAAAGTCCTGGCTGCTCAGTACAATGCGGCTTGAACAATAGGTTGACCATAATTTAAGTAGAACGGAAATCCGCAGAAATCATCCTCAATGTGTGACTGGTGTTAAAGTTAAGTTTTTTTGTTTTTTTTACATTTGTATGAAAATGTTTATACAGTAAATCAAGGTTGACTTCAAGAAATATTCCAAACTTAACAAGTAGCAACTGTAATATGTTGCAATCATTCACACATACAAAAAACACAACTGAAATGAATAAATGTATTTTCTATTCCTTCCTGGTCATTGATCAGTCCTTCCAGTTACCTGCGCCCCATCTGCATCCTGTTCCTTTTGAACATTTTGCGCTTCTTATTCTTACTCTCTTTGGGCTTGGGCGGCTCCGTCTCGATGGTCAAGGGTTTCTCCGGCACCGGCGTATCGAAGACGGAATCGGCCACATCGCTGATAATCTCTGGCTTGACTTGGGCCTTCTTCACCATCTGCACCTCCTTCACCACCTGCCTCTCGCGCACGCGGGCCGCCGCCGCCAGACGGAGCTCACGCCGGTGCTACGTGGATAAGATAGCATCATGTTAACTGTAGATCCCAATACAGCGGTGACTCCGAGACGGACGCTTTGCTAAATTAGGACTTTGGCTGCAATTTTTCCCGGTGAAATACCACGGAACTGTGCACCTCACTGGAACTCATTTTTGTCAGCACCTGTTAATTCTCTAAGCTGTTTATGATTGTTTTTTAAGAGACAGGCGAGTGAGTACCAATACCAGTTATCGGTATCGGGCTTATATCATCCTTATTTTAAGGTACTGAGTTTTGTGGATTCCAGTAAAGTGAATGTTACCATATTGGGCGACTTGAAGTGTGCGTTTTCATAGAGCGTGGGCCCCCCGAAGCTCCCCTGAAACATCTTTATGAGGTTCAGGACGAAGCGAGGTCCGATTTCCACCAGTGCTGCATCCTCCTCGATGATCTGCAAATGATAATAAAAAAAAAAGTCAAATTTGACAAGAGGTGGGGTTTTTTTTTTTATGACAATCAAAACAAATTACCTGGTAGTTCCTGAACCAAATCCTGTTGTCTATGATGGTGAAGGTGAAGACATGGTCCACAAAGGGTTGACTCTTGGGGTGATATTGCGGCGTGGAAAATGTCTGCAAAAAGGCCTCTTAATAATGACCATTTACTTTGACAACTCTTTCTACAATCAATTTGTCAGAAGAAGCATCTTTAAAGTTGACATTTACAATGGGAGTTTAAAGGGAAGGTGTGGATTTTTTTTTTTTTAACAAAATAATACATTTAATACAATAAAAGGCTTTGCCATAAATCCAGAGTTAATCCCGAGAGGTTGCACCGACCTGTATGAATAACTCCTTCAGCAAAGCATAGTGGGGCTCCATGTCAAATGTCTGCAGGGGAAAACAAAAAGTTGTGAAAACAAACCCGAGCAATTATAGCAGCCATCTTGTTTCTGGCTTTACTCACAGGATCGAAGGACAAGAGCGGCCTGGATCCTTTCAGACAGTTCCCGGTCATTTTGAGCTCAGCCAGTGTATGAACTGTAAGGAGTTTACATTTACATTACACCTGGAGCTACTGTAAGAATTACTCTCAAGTAGTTGATTGTCGGCCACTCACTATTCTGAACAAGGAATTTTGCAGAGGGTCCTTGTGGGCAATTTGATACCCTGCGTGACAACAAAATTGTCAACCTTTAATAGATTTTCTGGACCAAAGTAAGGTTCATATGCTAAAGAGTAGAAGATGACTCTTACCACATATAGAGATCCTGTTTCTTCTTGGCTTCAAAAAAGAGGCACTTGTTGCAGTTTTTCATCTCGCAAACCTACAAGGAAAAAATATGTCCTAAACATACATTTGTATCAATTCATCTATTCATTTTCTATAGCGCTTGTCCTCATTTGGGTATGGTAATGCATTTATTAACCATTCCAAAAATAAACGTTTTATTAGTCATATATAAACAACACTCACCTCGTTAATAACAAATAGCTTGTCCTTTCTGTCCATTTTGGTATCTAGTAGGGATTAAAAAAATTTTTTTTAATTGTACAGTTAATAAGCTACAATTTGTTAATAAAAAAATAGCTTTCTAAATCACACTTTTGATACAAACGCATACTTCCTGAGCACATCGTTTCCTGTGCTTGCCTTTCAAAATAAAAAATGAGTTTTCAAAACAATATTTAGTATCCTACCCGTAATTCCTGTTTTGATTTTGGTTGAGACTCTCAGATGTACGCAACACTGACCTGCTTTCGAATGTGGCATTATGCTTCTCAGGTCTTGCATCAAATGCCTCGTTCTGTAGTTTATGCCTCTCGAGGAGAAGATGAGAACTCTTTCCTTGTTGGTCCATTTGCCCTACACACAATTGAAACCAACAACATCAATCAAAACACTAACACGCGAGTCTTTCGTGAAGATAAACTTATATTTTGATTTGGTTAGCTCCATGCTAGCAAGTTAACACCCTCCGCGATTTATAACAAGCTCAGACACGTACCATAGAAACCGGCGGTGGAATGATGAATTCATCTCTCTTCTCCTGTTGGTTGTCAGCGGCGGGTTTGCCTACATCTGCGACAGTTTTAACTTTTTTTGCGTTTTTTCCACCGGGTAATCGTCCCCCACGTTTTCGCTTGAGCGTCGACATGTTTCTTTGGACAACTCTCGCGTGTGTGGACGAGAACGTAATCCATGTGTTAAGGGCCGAGAGGGACAATGCCCCAAGCGGCGCGGAGGTGCAACTGGACTCTTTTTAAAAAAACAACAACAACGGGTTGCCTTAATAAAATTGTCTATAAAGCTATTAAGTGTTTAGAATATTTTTTGTATTTACATGGGTGATTGTTTATGTTTGAAGCAGAACTGTTTGTAAAGCGTCATAGATATTAGACAATTCAGCATTCCGCCAGAGGGGGCACCAGCGAGTTTTCCTTGTGTGTACAGGCGAGACGAGAGAGAGTCGAGAGAGAGACGTGAGAGAGAGTGAGAGCGAGAGGGAGAGAGAGAGAGAGAGAGAGAGAGATTCTCGCGTGAGTTAGCGGCACGAATGAAAGACCTGTCACTTGATTTGCACTAAAACCTGCATATTTTTAGGGATTTGGTTGAAAACTTGACAAATAGTACAACATACGGACTCTTTTTTGATTATGTAACTCGCACAAATTTAATATTTCTTCCAAATAGTCGAGGTTATTTCGACGTTAACCAACATTCAGACCGGTACTTAGCATGCTGCTCTTTGCTAAATGCTAACGAAGGTACAACGTGAACGGGAGTGTAAATTTCGTATTTTATTATAACAACAATGAAGTGCCATTACGAAGTACTGGGAGTCAAACGGGAAGCGGACGACGACGATTTGAAGAAAGCCTATCGTAAATTAGCCCTGAAATGGCATCCTGGTCAGTGGCAGTCGTCGCCCAAACCTTCCATCCTTAAGGTATATAGTCCTAATTATTGTTATCAAACTATTCCAGATAAAAACTTGGATAAAGCCGAGGAAGCAGCCGAGCACTTCAAGCTGATTCAAGCAGCCTATGATGTCCTAAGCGACCCACAGGAGAGAGCATGGTAACTACTGTATTGCTAACAAATTGTTTATGCAACTTCATGTACAATATGCTGGGATAGGCTCCAGCACCCCCTCGACCCTTTTGAGGAATAAGTGGTTAGGGAAATTAATGAATGAATGAATGGATGGATGTTTAACACGAAATGGGTCTGTTTAAAAACATTTTTAAAAACTCAACAATTTGTTCCATAGTCCACTTCGACTGTGTTACATCCCACATAATTTTCCTTCATGAGACATGCCTCTGGGTTCTTATGGGAATGTCACAGCACTGCTGTTTGTTAGGTATGACAATCACAGGGAGGCTCTGCTGAAAGGCGGCCTGAGCGGCGACTACGAGGACGACAGCATCGACCTACTTCAGTTCTTTACTGTCACCTGTTACTCGGGCTACGGTGATGATGACAAGGTTGGTGCTGCCAAACGGGAAAAATAACTGGCTTCGTGAAAACATGACAGCTGATAAAATGTGGTTTTCTTCTCCCCATTAGGGCTTCTATGCAATCTACAGGAATCTCTTTGAGTCTATTTTTAAGGAGGAGATGGAGCAGGGTGAAGTGGAAGATGACGATGATGAGGAGTTTCCACCCTTTGGGGATTCTAAGAGCGATTACGATACAGTAAGTACCGGCACCTCACGTAGTGTATGCAATTGGAGGCCTGGTGAGGCGGGTTATGTCAGCCAATAAGCATGTATTATAATTTTTTGATGATGCAATTTTGTGCCAAATTAAATGGAAAGTCCTCTTCCCTTTGTCTGGCATCTAAATGTACATGTTTCATGTAAAGGTAGAAAATTAACCAAGTTTTATACAGGCATTGTCATAGTATTAGTACTGTTTTTGTTTGATTTGAGGAGGGAGATTGAAATTGGACAAGCGCTACAGAAAACACATGGATGGAAAATAAGAAATGTGTTACTACAGATTTTTATTGTCTTTATTTTTATTTAAATGTTAGCATTATTTTTCTGATGAAAATAAGAAAATATCTGCAATTTTGGTCCCCAAAAAGTTATGCTGATTTATTTTCCAAATTTTGAGATTTTATTTATTAATTTTTTTGTGTGTGAAAAAAAGTTAGATATATTTGCAAAAAGAGGACAATTAATTTCCAAATATGATGATTTCAAAATAACTACATATGTTTGTTGTATGTTTCATCTAAAAAACCTAGTCATTGTTGGAATAAAAAATAAAAACATTTGCAATATATGTCCAATAAAATTAAAATAACTCTCCAGTTATGCTAACTTTAATTTTAAATGATTAATTTTCTATTCATCTGAATTTTTCAACCGTAGATTTTTTTTAAACTAAATTTTGTCATAAATGTTTATTTAACCCAGAGTGTTTTGTGAGAAGAATTGTGAAAGAAATATCCTCACTTGAAAACAAATCTCTATACTTGGTGATGAATTTTCTTTTTATCTGACATATGTCGCAAATATCCATGGTTTCATTTGTACTTTGCATTGTATTGATTTGTGTATTTATTCAATTGTCTATAATTCCTGATGACGTGTAAATTCTGGTATTCCCGTGTCGCAGGTGGTCCACATCTTCTACGGTTACTGGCAGAGCTTCTGCACGCGTAAGAACTTTGCGTGGAAGGATGAGTACGACACACGGCAGGCATCCAACCGCTGGGAGAAGCGTGCCATGGAGAAGGAGAACAAGAAGACCCGGGACAAGTCTCGCAAGGAGCGCAACGAGCTGGTGCGGCAGCTGGTGGCCTTCATGCGCAAGCGCGACCGCCGCGTTCAGGCGCACCGCAAGGAGGTGGAGGAGCGCAACGCAGAGAAGAGCAAAAAGGCACAGGAGATCAGGCAGAAGCAGCGGCTCAGTCAGGCCAAGTAAATATTACTCATTGCAGCACGGGGTTTAATGCGTATGCCTCACAGTCGAGACTTCTGTTGACCAGTTCAGGTTGACAAGTAACGAGGATAAGCGCTGTACAGAAAATGTATGTGACATGTGTTCCGAGGCTGGCGGAGGAGTACAAGGAGCAGAGCTGGGCGGCCATGTCGGAGCTGGAGAAGGAGCTGCAGCAAATGGAGGCTCAGTACGGGGAGGAGTTTGGAGACGCATCCGAAAGTGAAGACGAAGAGCTGGGAACACACAAGGCTGTTGAGGAACCATTAGGTTTGTTGAGACAAACATGCATCCAGGGGATCCTCGGTTGCCACAGAATCAGCAGATTGCGGGGGGAAAAAAACTTCCTGTTTTTTACTGGGTTTTAGATGTATGCCTTACAAATTCAGGTTGCCCGTGTCATTACAACAGTTTTCTGTGATGAACAGGGGACCCCTGTATTTGCATTGATTGATTGATTTAAAAATTTCACCTATTTACCTTTTTTGTGCACAGACCAAATCACTATCTAATATAAAATAATTACTTGCCACCATTTTGCAGCTTTTTGTTGCAATTGCTTCTTTGAGGGTTGCGATTTTTCACTATTTTCACTATTTGTGGCAGGACTCGGTCCGTAGTGCTGTAATCATTAATGATATTTGTGATCACGCACCTCATTGAACAGGTCCAGATGGCGACCAGCTTGATGCAGACGACATCAACTTTGATTATTACGATGATCTCTACTGCCCGGCCTGCGACAAATCCTTCAAATCTGACAAAGCGTGAGTCTTCTTTTTCCCATCAGAATGTGTTGGATGTTTATCCACTCAGGGTCACACACAATCACTTCGAAAAATGTGTGTAAAATACATGCACTTTTGCTCAAGGAAAAAGGATGCACAGTGAATTAATCCATCTGTTGCAATCGTAACATCTTTATTAACTGTAGTGAACAGGTGAGGTTTTAAAGGGGAAGTCCACCCAAAAATGTTCTTTACAATAATATGTTAATTGTTCAATGAAGCCCCACAAGTTTAAACATGGTATTCAGGTAACGGCTGACCACGGCTCACCTGTCTTCTGAAGCTGAGCCGTGATTGGTCGTTACCAGAGCCCTGAGTAAATTTGATATCATTTTCAGTTGACAACATGAAGTAAAATGGCTAATGATGGATAAAAACCGGTGGATTTTGCTGCCTAATTCATTTTCCACAAACGCAATATTAATCAGACTTTATGTGTTCAGACGAGTGGGGCTGCAAAGAACATATTATTGTCATGAACATTTTTCGATTGACTTCCCCTTTAAAACACATTTCAGAATTTGTTACAATTACATGATGAGTGTGAAACTATTACTATGTAGTAAAAACTTTTTTTTTTATCAAGTATATGTTGAAGTAAAAAAATGCACAACCCTTGAGAAGAGAGTAAAAATGTAGCGCAAACATTAACCACAATGCTATTAGCTAAATGCTATTTATGTTAGCAACAAGCTAACGTTCTTGTGACATTTAGTGAATGATATTGCTCATATTTTTAGTCGGACTCCTTCCTATGTGGCTTGAAGTTCCAATTCCTGTTTTGTGCTTGCTAGCTGAAAAAAAAATTTGTTGCTGTCCCCTGCAGTTCTCACCTGTGCCAGCAGGGGTTGTTATTGCACAGCACATATAAAAAGAGCAACACAATGCTTATAGCGAATATCCCATTCTATTCATACATGTACTGCAATGTCTGTCCTTTAAAGCATGAGCAACCATGAGAAGTCCAGAAAGCACAAAGAGATGGTCACGTTGCTACGGCAACAGCTTCTTCACGATGATTCACTCGTTCTAACCCTGGACCAGCCAGAGGACGCTGAGCAGGAAAACAAACACATGGCAGACCAAGAAGGCGAGGAGGCGGAAGAAGGGGAAGAGGAAGATCAACCAAGACAGAAGTGGGTCCTTGTGAGAAACACGAGCGCCACACTTGGTTTGTTTTTACATTTTAAGAATGTTGTCCTGTTACGAAACACTCAGACTGTCCAAGAAGCAGAAGAAGAAGAAAAGACAGCAGAAAGCAGCCAATGTGAGTTACCCCCAAACACGCCAAGGACATTTTGTGACATTCTTTTTTTCTTTTATCCAATTTCAAACCATTTTGGAATAAATATGGGTCCAATTTGACAGACGGTAGAATTGCTGATCCACATTTGTATTGACATTTGCCACCAAATCAACTCGAATGGGTTATTCAATGTTCTTGTGCTGAAAAACACAATATGGTCCAACAAAGGAAAAATCCACTTCAATCAAAATGGTAAATGGAGTGTACTTATAAAGCACTTTATCTTGATCACATATTTACAAAGCCATTTTCATTTATCTCATTTAAACATATCAAAGTGTAGCCTACACCAGCGCGTAAACTAATGAAACTAAAAACTGAAAAAAAAATTGTGTCAATGAAATAAATAATAATAATAAAAAAATGATAACTAACAAACTACATTATACATTTATAAAACTACAATTATAGCAAAAATGTATTAATTGTTTTCGTCTTTGTCAGCATGTATTTATGTTGTCATTTGAGAATTGTAGTTTACCTTTTTGGTCTTTTTTTTTTTTATCTTGCACCTGACAAATACTCCATATATATTTAAAAAAATACTGAAACTAATAAAAACCAAACTAAAACAAAGCACTAAAAAAAAAAATCTAATAAAAATTAACAAACCTGCTCCAAATACGTTTTAAAACGAACTGATATTTTTTTATTATTATAAATGAATAATAAATAATAAAAGATAAGAAATGCAAAACTAACCAGGATCCAGCGTTGCACCCTGGCCAACGGTGAACACCTTACATTGCTACTAGCCTCATCCTAGCTAGCGCTAAGCTAGTTAGTCTCTCAGGTCCGCCGTCCAAGTTTGCAAATTCCCTTTCATTTGTTGCTAGGACACGTTAGCCGGCCAAATATTCCCATAACTACTTCCGGGCATCCATTCGAATGAACCACATACGTAACTTTCATGCCTATGGAAGATGACAATTTGTTGTAGTTAGGACAAATAAGTGAGAATATCTGAAGGGTTCATTGTGGGGTTCCTACTTCCTGTCCACAGCCTGTAATGCAGAGCACTCCAGCGGAGGAGCATGAAGAAGTGGAGGAACAGACGTCAACCCCACACGCTAAGGAGTTTTCGGAAGATTACGCTGGAAATATCCCTGAAGAGGTTCTGGCACATGTTCCCGAGGAGTCATCGAACCCTGAGGAAGCCGAGGAGCAGGACCATCTCCCTCCCGAAGAACCTAAGAGGTGAGTGTTTTTGTTTGCTTTTTTCCGCCTTTACACAATAGTTCCGATTTGAACCATTTTTCCATGTTGGCCAGCTCCGTGAAGACCAAAGCCAAAAAGGCAGGCGGAAAAGACAAACCAAAGAATGTCAAGGCACATACGGAAGGAGAGCAGCTTCCTGAGGTTGGTACAGAAATGTAGTCGTGTGATGTAGTTTCACTCCAGTCCTGTAGGGGGTAGTGATGCAGTTATAAGTCGCACGTGAACTTCAGCTGCCTACGGGATTTTTTTCCCCCTCTCAGAAGCCGGTGAAGCTGCGCTGTGTGACATGTAATGGCGAGTTCCCCACCAGGAACAAGCTCTTCGACCACCTCAAATCCAGCGGCCACTCCTCTGCGCTCTCCTCCAATCCCACGCCGACGGCCTCCAACATCCGGAGCAAGAAAGACAAACGAAAGAACAGATGACATCACTTTCGGTGGACTCAAAGAGAACTGGACTGCGCTATTGAGGCCTGAAGAAGCCTTTCCGGGACTTGCCAGGTCCTTTTTTGCAAAGTAGCAACTTTGGTGGACATCATGTACAGCATGCCATGCATGACGGTTCACTTCTTTTTGTTATCTCTGACTGACTGTCAAAAATCAGACAGACTTTACAAATAAAGTAATAAGTAATGTAAATATATATATTTTTTTACGAACTAGTCATAACAAAAATGTGTACAAAATAATCATAAAAATATGAATACACAATTATTATTTTTTAGATAATATAAAATGGAAAATCTATAGGATTAAAAAGGTTTACAATTTAACAAACTAATAAAAACACATACTCAAGTGACAAAATATTCTATAAAATACATTTAAAAATTATATTAAAAAAATGTCTAACACATTTTAATTTAAAATGGCCTACAAAAAAAATCAAATGTTTGTAAAACAATCCCAAAATTTAAAAATAATAAAATAAAATGAATTTCTCAAATGTAAACATAAATGCAAAACATTTAACAGATATAATGTAGAAACATATATTAATCACAATGAATACAGTATTTATTTGTATTCAAAGTACCGTAAATAAAGTAAAAGGTTAGGGTTGGGGTAAATAAATACCTTCATTTTTTGGGGATGAGTAGTAAACCATGTTAACTGCACAGAGAAATTGTTAGACTTTCCAACAAACCCCCACTAAAAGGTTAAATGATTAAACTTACATCAATAGCATGAATGGTCTAGATAAGAAAAGGGCTTTTAAAGCATGTAATTAAGGCACTTGTGAGTACAAAGAAGGGAAAAAAGAGGGTGGATTTAAAAAAAAAATTGTTGAGCACTCGAAGCGAAATGCACAAACTGACACTTTGCCAGCAAATCTGTAAATGTTTGAGGGAAAACGCACACATTCATGCTGTTCAGTTCAACTACCTTAAATATAACATGGACATTTTGGGAATGTGTCAGGCAGTTCCCAAAGAAAAGCCTAGATTCAAACCCAGAACTTCCTGACTGCAAGGCACATTTCAACTAAATCGGTTGTGCCAGTTATCCATTTAGATGCTGCATAGCCGTTTTTTCTTGTGTCTTGCATCTTACTTACTTGCTACATGTGCTTTGTGCGCTTGTTTCCAGGTAACAAAAGACACTTGTCAGTCATTGAAAAGTCCACATGTGCTCGGCTGCCATTCAAGGCAGCTTGAGTGCAGTGAATTTCCAGAAATAGCCTTTTCACAAAAAAAACAATAATCTTCTGGGCTTTTTGAGTCGTGTATTCAACACAGTCTCCTTTTTTTTCCAACACTACGACGGCGTGGCTCAGTAGTAAAGTGGCCGTCTCCTATCGGTGAGGTTGTGGGTTCGATCCTCCCAGTGGACCTGACAGCAGCCGGGTGTATGAGTGTGTGAATGGGTAAATGTGAGGCTTTCTAAAGCGCTATATAAAAAGCAGTCCATTTACTTTTTCAACTCGGCCAAACACTTTTCTTTGTGTGAGATGGAATCCCAAGTGTTTTTTGTGTAAGGCACTTTGAGCGCATTCCTGGCAACAAACTATTTACGCTAGGGATCTCAAGTCACGGCCCACCGAGGACCATTTGCGGCATGATATTTTGCTTTAATATTCTGCTTGACATTAGTTTAATGTTAGTGTGGCACACACATGTTTTTGCTGTTGCCCTGTTTTTTTATTATTTTTTATTAATCACTAATTGGCAACCATAGCTCAGGCATGTCACGTCTCTTGCTGTTGTGTTTAAAAGTGATTTAAGTAACACAAAATACCCTTCGCATAGTATGCCCAATTGACTTTTCTATGACACTTAAACACAAGTTTTTTATGAATCTTTAACCATTTACAGAAATGCTGAGGTGTCAAACACAAGTATGCTAATCATTTTCCAACGCTCCTATAGTCAGCAAATATAGACAATCATGTAATATTCATCGGATTCCTACACAGAACATATTAGCAAAAAGAAAAAAACTTTATGTAGGACTTTCAAGTGACTTGTTTCCTACCGTCACAAACAAGAACGTGACGAGCACCCAAGAAGGCGACGACACAGTTTTCATGTCTTCACAGGTCTGAGAGTATGTAAATAAGGCGGTGGCAGGTGAGAATAGCGGTTAACTTTACTAGCTTTGGGTTATTCCAATGAATGCTAGCTAGTCTTGAAGTATTCTATAACCCAGTGTGACAGATTACACAGCACAAACATGTAGTGTCCTCTTTTTATTGCATTTACATTTAGCTACAAATTAGAATTACATCATGTGCACATATTTGGCAAGATTTGTAGTGAGGTAGGCTTCATCTTTTCTAATAGCTAATGGCCCGGTTTCACAGACAAGATTTATATCAAGCCAGGACTAGTCCTAAATCAGATGACTAAAACGGTCATTTAAATGGCTTGCATGAGCGTAGTTTAAATTTGTCTTAGATGGTCCTAGACTATGGAGTCCTAGAGTAAGTTTAAACAAGAATGGCTGGACTCTGTAGTTAATGTTGTTCATCTAGATATTGTAAGTAATCTACACTCCCAAACTATCTGTGCTCTCTTTCACTAGCAATACTAAGCAGAAATTAAACCTGCCTCATTTCAGAATTAATTTAATCTTCAATTTAGTCCAAGAGTAGCTCTATTCCGCACTCTTGCAATTGTCTTTGCTTAAACCAGAACAGATTAAATATTCTATGACTATTTTAAGATACATCTGTGCAAGTGACTTAAAGTTAGGCCAGCTCAAACAGCATATTAGTTTGGGACTAGTTTTAAGCTTTTTCTGTGAAACCGGGCCAATGTGTTTTAGCTTCCTAACAATTGCAGTTTATAAAATTGTAGTCATGGTTATGCAAAAACAGATCGCCAAAGCGGACAATGTTCATTGCACTTTATCTTTGGTTGGGCTCATCTTCTCTCCATGAAGCGTTGGATGGACTTGTTAAAAACAGACAGGAAGAAAGCTGCGTCCGCCATCGTGATGCACATTGGCGGTTTGATGCGGAAGGTCTGAGGTAGGCAAAAAATAATCACACACACACACACCGCTACGGCATCACACTCATTTTGAAGCGTATTTTGAATTAGCTCATCTCATTGATGGAAATAAAAAACTTAAGCTGGCCAACGGAACTCTGTTGCTGACTAAAACAGCAGCACCCACTGAGCAGATAAACTGTCTCTAGACTGGAGTTTGCATGTTACTACTAGTGCTACTAAAGAGGATTTTGGACAGCACAGTTTGGCCCACAAACCATTTAGATTATCAAGAGTTCTGTAATAATTTTTCCCTAAAATTGGTTAATTATTGATTTTTAGGTTTTAAAAAATTGTTAATCTAATTGAATAATCAGTTTATATATATATATATATATTTATTTATTTATTTATTTTGCTTTAAAATAGTTTAAAAAATTGCTGTACATTTAAATTGCATTAATTTATTAAATAGAATGTAATTCATCATAAAATAATTAACTGCAGATACAATTTAAAATCTTTAGCACTAATTATTTTATTAATTATTTTATTAATAAAATAAACAAGTTTAAATATTAATTATAATCAAATTCATTAAAATAATGTATTGATTTTTAGATATGTTTTATTCATTTCTTTTAATTTAGTTATTCATTGACTAAGTTAAAAAAAAAGGTAAAATATGGAATTGTATAACTACATTTATGCAACTTGCATTTACTTTTTTTTTTTTACATAATGAATGAGTCATAATGGAATTTATTAGAAATAAAAATTTAAAATACTCAATAGTAATTATTTTATCATATAAATAATTTTACACATTCATTATCATCAGATTTATTAAAAATTCTAAAAATATATATTTATTATTAAAATATATCTTTTTGCAAACATATTTAACAACTACCAGTATTCATTTGATTAAATAATTATTAAATACAATTACATACGCACATAAAAAAATATATACATACACTTTTTAACTTACTTTTTTTTTTTTTTTTTTAAGTAGCCTTTTCTATGAATTACGTGGCCCAAACAACTCTACTGCAGACTAAACTCAAATCCAACATGCGAGCATTTACAGTACCTGTCCATAAAGTCCTCCCTTCCCGATGAGAATGCCCATGTCCTTAATGTCCTCAAAGATGGTGGCCATGTCCTGAGGGGGCAGCGGCGCTCTGCTGGACTGAGGACACAACATAAGCGGCTGAATATTTGACAGGAGAGTAAGTCTTACTGTGAGGTCGGTTGTACAGACAGACAAAGGAGTAAACCAAAATGTTGCTTTTTATCTTATATCTACTAATGAAGACAAAAGACGTCGATTGATAGCAGCAATCAACAGAAAGGACTGGCAGCCCACAAAGTATTCACAGATTTGCAGCGATCATTTTTTGCGAGGTCAGTAGATAAATGTTCAAAACATTTTACTTGTAAACAAAGATTGTAACAGAGGTGTCGAATTGCGTGTTTCACATTAACGAGCCAGATAGTTAGCGTCCACTCCAACTGCACAATAATGGGGGATTTCGTCTTTGTGCTTGGGAGTTTTTCACTCTGGAGCCGGAGTCATTTTCATGAAATTACTGCATAGCTTGCCACTACGATAGTCATTTGTTCCATGCTAGTAAACATAGTAACATAACATCATCGCAGCGTTTCAGTCTAGAACGGACTGTGTCAAAATAATCCAGTTAGCATGATCCACAACTTTTACCTTTGCATTACGAGGTATATTGTCCCCCAGCAATCTCGTCCCAGAGACTCAGCCAGCGACAAGCTTTCGAATCAGCCCCGGTGTAAGGAGCAGAGACGCCATTGACTACATAACGATATAGGTCATGCGCTGTGAATTACGGCAAAGTCGGCGATTTGATTAACTTGGTAAAAACAGCGGGCAACAGAAGCTGTTTTCAAACTAGCGATCTCCAACTTAAGTAAATATCGCGCTCTATGAGTGCCAACTAAATGTGCAACTTCGACTGACAGGCAAACTTTGGTTGAAGTAATAGATTCCATGGCTCTATGGGCAATAATAACTTTTAATTTGTAAAATAACAGTCACTAAGTCGCTCCGGTCACGTCCACTTCCATTCAACAATCATTTCCTTCCGCCGTCCGTCACATGGCAGTCACGTGATCATGTGACGTCGGTGCAAATGGTCAATACCCCTTTAAAGGTACTTAGAAGCTGCTTGTTAAAACGAGTGCTTCTGCTAAAGAATTAGAATTAATGGGAAAAAACATGAACAGGAGAAGTGAAGTAAAGTGTATTTTTTTCTTAGAATACTTTCAATTTAAGTAACTTTGCCAGACAAATTAAAAAATATAACAAAGTAACATCCTCAACAATATTAACTGTCCTGTCTTTTTTGAGGGCTCTGATACCTCTTTACCCCTGGAGAACCCAAGAACCCTTTTCTTCTTTGGAAAATTATGAATTATACATTAAATGACTGCTATAAGTTCACTGAACACCAAAATATATGTTTTTTCAATTTGAACCCTTTTTTTTAACTAGCTCAGAGTTGCTAATTTATCAAAATATATAAATAAAACATACTCCTAGGCATTCTGCAACGTGATATGAAATAGATTAACAAAAAAAACACAATTTTACCATCTGATGTTTTGCTGAGAAGATGGTTTTGTTTTTGCCAGCCATCTTGTCACCACCACTCTGGCTCATGTAAGTGCAATATTCATCCACTAGATGACCCCATGCAGGGGTCAGAAGTGGCACTCTGGACTTTTGAAGTTAAATTTGTAAAAAAAAAAAAAGGTCTTTGTTATTTGAGTAGCAGAATTTATAGGGGCCAAATTTGACCCCATGGGTTCTCCAGGGTTAAAAGGCACAAAAGTGTGCAAGCGAAAACGACATTGCTGTTACCTTGTCCCGAACCATTTCCACGCCGATCTGCATGCCTTTGCCACGGACATCCCCGATGATGTCATACTTGTCTCTGAATTTGGCAAGTTCCGTCATAATGTAGGTGCCCACCTCCAGACTGTTCTTCTGCGTTCCTTCTTCTTTGATAGTCTGACGAGCAAACGGTCATGTACATGTTAATTGTGTAATATATATATATATATATATATATATATATATATATATATATATATTTAATCGCATGAAAAGTGGAAAGAAATGTTAAACTAATAGAAATATTGCTTTTAATCATTCATACAGTAATTCAAAAAAAGGGTTAATGTTAAAAAATGTCCTGTAGTGTAAAAAAAAAAAAAAAACGAGTGTGATATTGATTTGTGTTGAGGTAATTTTTCTGCCACTTAGATGGCATAATAAATTCAGTCATGCAACATTTGGAATAAGACCAGGTGACGGCCAAAAGTAAGTTAACGTCTTTATTTATTATATGATATTTATATTTAACTATCACAGTTGTCTTTTGTTCATTCTTATTTTAAGTTAGTTAGCTAGTTTGTATTGTTACACTGCTGTAATGTGCTTAGTGTCAACATGCTATTAGCATAAATGCTATGCAGATATATTTCATGTTTTTGCTAACTATATGCTAACAAGTCAGTTCTGTTTCTCAAATAATGTTGCCTAAGATGGGCCAACATATAGTTCAATATCCGTATTACTGATTTGGAATTTGAGTTTGTGATTTACAACAAGCAAATAGCGCCAATTCAGTGGAATGGCCGTTTTACTGTTGCGAGGGATTAGAAGATGGAATTTTTACGTCAATGACGGCTGAGGCGATGGAACAAGCCAGTGGGTTCCCTCCAAAGGTGTTGAAGTGAACGCCCTGTGCGAACGTGTCTGCGATCTCTGCGAGCAAGTCCAAATGACAACAGTTACACAAGGAAACAATCATAGAACGTCATTTCTGTAGAAATTTGGTGCAAGTGCTCAAGAGCAGACAGTGAACTGAAATGCTGTAGAAAGTCAAATGTAGAGAATGGGGAATGTAGAAGAAGGCTTCATGTTGTGCTTGTATGACATAAATTGATCAAATGCTAACGTGCTATGCTAACATAGCAAGATGTGTTTAAAAAACAACCAAGCGGGTTGATTTGGCTTGAATTCAGGTCAAATTTTTAGTAAGAAGTGGTCAAATGCTAATGAGCTGCTAGCTAGCAGCTAGCAGTTGGTTGTGTAGCAAAATAGCAGCCTGACATAAACCGTATTGTGCAGTCACTGTACATAAAGTGCTAATATCCAAAACTAGCTGGGTATTTTTTTTAAGTTGGAATGGTTTGAATAGAGTGAATATTGTAAAATGACTACATTAATAATGCAATTTTTGCCTTGGAAAATGTGGCATACATATTGTCGAGGCACAGTGTACTTCTCATTTAAACCAGCGGCAAAAGTCTCAATTTTAACTTCCTGGGCACCGTCCAGAACAATCTCACCCCGTGTCGTAACCACCGCTCCCATCGGGAAGCCGTTCCCGATGCCCTTGGCCATGGTCACTATATCAGGAAGGACGTCGTGACCTTGGAATCCCCAGAAGTGGGTCCCTGTTCGGCCAAATCCCGTCTGTACCTGTAAACACATTATTGGTACACTTTATTTCAATCAACGCCACAATGTGCGATGAAAGTTGCCCGTAGTAAGACCATTAGGGTTGAGACTTGTTTGTTAGGCATGACTTGGCGGAATTTTCCTTATCTTTCCAGATAAGGAATCAGAAACAGATCAGTCAATGCAAATGTTTACTGGCCCCTTGTCGATCAGCAACAACACTTTCGGGCCTGGATGGACAACTGGTGGCCCGGCAAGTTTTGAAAATAAAAATGTATACTGTTGATGAAAAGTTGTAAGTTGTTTACGCCACCCTTAAAACCAACGCCAACCCCAAAGTTTTCTCCACCAAAGAAGCAGAGAGCACAATTTAAGTCAGGAAAATGGTGTCTTTCAGGTAAAATAGGAAGCAGATGTACAGTATGTTGAGGTTGACGAGTGGATGATGCCATTGAGCATTAAAATGTATTAAGATAATCTTCTGGACAGTGGTTCAATACAAAAAAAAAAAGACATGCACATATTTTGTCCTTATTTAAAATGGCCTTTTTGTCGTACATCAAAAACTTGTACGTTGGGGCACTCTTAAGTTGAGGTGGCAAAGTATTTTCAAACCTCATCAGCAATGCAGAGGCCGCCTCTCTTTCTCACAAGTTGGTACGCCTCCTTCAGGAAGTTTTTGGGGTACTGCACCGCTCCACCAACACCCTGCAAAAACAAACAGCAGTCAGCGCTTTAAATAAGTCGTGCGTTTAAATACGTTTTCATCCTTTAACTGATCATTTCTGTCTTGACTTCTTGAACCTCAGCTATCGTGTATAAAGTGCAAGTGCATGTCTGTCTGATATCCTATTCCTGTCCAAGCGGTACAGCTGTTTGTGGCTGTTTGACTTCCTGTTCCTGTCTAGGGGCCTGTAGCTGTTTGACTTCCAGAAGATTTATGCTCAAGCTATGTCAAGTTACTTGTTATTTGATGATACGCAAGTGCCTTGTTTGCTTGTGTATAATTGTAAAAAATAAAATAAAATAAAAAAACGGCCTGACTTCCTGTTCCTGTCTAGTGCCACAGCTTTCTGACTTCCTGTTCCTGTCTAGGGGCACAGATTTCTGACTTTCTAAAATGCCATGCTGTTTCTTTTCTTTTATGTTTTTCGTTTCTCTTCTTTTTTTTGTAACACAGATTTGTCTCCCAGTGAGAGTTTGTGTATTGTTTTTGTGTGAAAAATAAATAAATGAATACATAAATAAATAAATAAATTTGACTTCTTGTTCCTGTGTAGTGACACCACTGTCTGACTTCCTGTTCCTGTCTTGTGCCACAGCTTCCTGACTTCCTGTTCCTGTCTAAGGACATTTAGCTGGAGGGGGACTTCCTGTTCCTTTAAATGTAAAAAAAAAAAAATGTTGAATGAAAATGTGTCATGATTTTTAAAATAGTATTAACATTTAATTGAATTTCAAGTATGACATGCATTTCAATTTTCAATGCTACAATATATTTGTTTTCTAATTAAAAAAAAAGAGGTATCACGCCAACTTTTTTCTACTGTATGTCATCAATAACACCAAGCTGAGATCCCGTAACTGCTTTGCACATATTGACCTTACAGAGTATCAAATTGATTTATAGTAGGGGTGTGAATTGCCTTGTACCTGGCGATTCAATTCGTATCACGATTCATAGGTCACGATTCGATTCGATACCGTTTAATCCCGATACAAATCTATAAATTGATTATTGCGATAAAAAATTTTTTTTACTCAAATTTAGAAAATACAAATCAGTAAACTTGTACATGTACACTGTAAGATTTGTATGAAAATGTATTTATTTTTCTGAAAATTCAGGCTTATAACTGAGCCACTGCATTTAACAAACATTGTTGTCTGTTTCATGTTTGAACAGCACTGAAATAAAATATTAAGGCTTAATGTTCCATTAAAATAAAATTCTTCCATGCTTAATGTGTGAATCCTAACCCTAAGTAAGACGTTTTGTTGACTATACCCATAAAAAATTTTATGTTTAAAAATCAATTCAAACGCATATCGAATCGATTCGAGAATTGCGCGCTGTAATATCGCGATATATTGCCGAATCGATTTTTTCTAACACCCCTAATTTATAGCATAGCATCGCTGTCCTTTGAAAAACCCTTATGTCAATTATTTATTTATTTAACATTTTTACTTTTTTTCTTCGAAATTTAATGCAGACATCCCAAAAATGCAACAAAAAAAAAGGGACTTAAGTGTTTTTCACAGGACAGCAACAATAGTATAGTTTCATAAGCACAAGGTTACTTGCCCTCTCTGTTTCTTTCTTTTATCTGTATGTCATGTGGCCCCGATGGGGAAAAGTTGAAAAGAATAAAAGAATCCAAGTCATGAATTTCATCTCTGATTTTACATCAGCTGTGGAGTTTTAAAATGAATCACAAAATGTCTTTTTGTGTGTTTTGGGAGCGACACCTGAATCGGTTCAGCGAAGAAAGCAGCAATTCGACTGGGGACGCTGGTGTGAAACGTCTCTTCGAGTTGTTCAATGTAGTTTTCGTTTGCCATGCAGTAACCTGCGGAATACAACCAAGACTTACAGGTATATGATTGTACTCTTCCTGAAAACGGGGGTAAATGATTGACAGTAGGGGACCTTGAGCGTCTCTTGTGTTGTCCAGTTGCAGTTAAAAAAAAAAAAGGAATGGGGCAAACCACGGAAAAATCGACCTTCAAATATGTTACTCAGGATCAGGATACATGCTTGATTTAAGGCAATACTGTATATTGCTCATTTAAGCTTGAATTGACACTAGTGTGGTGTGCGCGTCATGTCTACCTTGGGCACAGTTACATTCTCTGGTTGTCTGCACAGGAGAATCCCTGCAGTGGCTTCCCCCCCAGAGACCTCTGAACACATCAGGACACATGGTCTGTTTGGTTTTTAGGGCAGAAAGCAAATCAGAAGGGTCCACAACGTGCATTGTACACACTTACTTATATGTGAGCACAAAGAGGGAAAAGCAAACAAAGTAGCCTTTACACATATTTGGAGTATTAGAGCTATTTGGTAAAGATAAATGCTAAGAATAGTGTGTTAGTATAAATCGTAGAATCACAACCAAAAAATGATGAATGAAGAATGAATAGAGATGCAATTTTACAAAGATAAAATCGAAATGTATAATTAAGTCCTACATTTTGTACAAAAAGAGCTGTCAATCATGCAACTTTGTTCACATATGCTTACTAATCGATCCACCTGACCGTACTTTTTTTTTTTTTTTAGAATGTTGTTAATGTGTTCTCATATCCTTTCAAATCAACTCTCTTAACCTTTGATTTTATTTACTTAACCTTATAAATGTATTATTTTAAGCTTACGAGTTTACAGTCACAATTTTACGAATGAACTCATGTGATTTTTTTCCATAGTCTTACAAATACATTCTCATAAATGCATTACTTTATTTATTCATTTTTGTAAGCATAATGGCTTAATAAAAAAAAAGTATATTTTTAGCGCTATGACTTTATTCTTGGGACAACTCTACTCTTTTCACAGTGTGACTTCACCAGTAAGGCTTCTATTTGATCCTCGTGACCTTGTGACTAACGACTTTATTTGCATCATATTATGACTATAGTCCTAGAAAAAAAAAAGAATATATATTTGTAACATCAGAAATATTTTTCTAGTAAATATACCACCTTACTCTTAAAATATTGTGACTTTTTGTAAAAAATGATGACCACATTCAATTAAATCAATTAATTCTGTAACCTTACTTTTTTTCTCGTAACTATTTTCTAAAAAAACAACAACATGACTATATTGTTCTAAAAAAAATGTGGCTATATTTCAGAATATTATGACTTGAAATATTACTATTCATTTATTTTAATTCTATGAGTCTTAGCATAAATTGTCAAAAAGTCACGCAAAAAAAAAGTTTTTTTTACATAGTGACGCTGAAAGGAAGTTAGTCATACATACGTTTGTGCAGCCTAAGCCAATGGCGATGGGGTACTTGTAAGCCATTTGTGAAGTCAGACCCATGGTCTGCGGGCTACCTCCGTGGTACGATCCTCTGCAAGGGAAAATGCAATGTTCTGTGCGCCTTAAATGCGATGTCCTTAACTCATTCACTGCCATTGACGGCTATGGACGTCAAAAATTCATTTGAACTATTTCTATTAGTTTAACATTTTTTTCCACTTTTGCAAACAAGAAAAACTTAGATTTTTTTAATTGTAAATTTAGAACAGATATAAAATTTATGATTAATCGTTAGTTAACTAGTGAAGTCATGTGATTAGTTACAATTAAAAAATGTAATCGCCTGACGCCCCTAATTTAAAAAAACGACGATTAAAATTTTTAATCGTAATTAATCGCATGACTTCAATAGTTAATCACAAATTTTATGTTATAAATGTACAATAAAAATAGTTTTCAAGGTTTTCATAAAAAATTTAATGAAATGAAAAAATGTTAAACTAATAGAAATAGTTCACATGAATTTTTGACGTCTATAGTCGTCAATGGCAGTGAATGAGTTAAAAATAATTATTATTGTGCATGAATATTATCCATGAAAATAAACATTAGCAATTCAAGTCAAATGAAAAATCCTAAAAACGTTGTCATGCGTGAACTATCATTACAGACCATTTCATTAGGCTCATATGTACATTCTGATAAGACAATAAGAACCAAAAAGAGGGCAGAGACCTGAAAGTGATGATGTCAAAGTTGCCAGTGTACAGTCGGGCCATACACATGGCTAGCTCATTGGCTTCCGAGCCGCTATTGGTCAGGTAGATTACCTGGATGGGGAAACACAGCTCGTTACCTCCGCCAAGCACAAAGGCAGAGATAATTGTCGTTAGCTAGTAAGTTACAGTAGTTAGCTGGTTTGTTAGCGTGAATGTCTCAAAACTAGACTGGCTGATTCAAAAGTTAAAAAAACAATAGTAAAAGTACTACTTTAACCCATTCACTGCCATTGACGGCTATAGACGTCAAAAATCCATCTGAACTGTTTCTATTAGTTTAACTATTTTTTCCACTTTTGTCAACAAAAGTATGAAAACCTAGATTTTTTTCATTGTACATTTAGAACAGGTATAAAATTTGTGATTAATCGTGCGTTAACTAGTGAAGTAATTCCATTAATTGCAATCAAAACTTTTAATTGCTTGACACCCCTAATTTTTAATAATCTTTTCTTTTCTTTTTTTTAAATGAAGGACTACAGAGATCAGTCACAGTTGATATGCTGAAATCAGAGGATTTGGACAGTTTTACATTAAAAAAAAAAGGCTTCAAATGATTATATATATATATAATTTTTTTTTAAAGATTATTAAAAAATTAGGGGTGTCAGGCCATTAAAATGACTTCACGAGTTAACTCACAAATAATCGCAAATTTTATATCTGTTCTAAATGTTTTCATACTCTTGTTAAACGTGATTTTTTTTTTTAAACTAATAGAAATAGTTCAAATAGATTTTTGACGTCTATAGCCGTCAATGGCAGTGAATGAGTTAATCTTGAAACATTGGGATTTTTCTCGTTAATTTACACAACATGTTTGCACCATTGCCACCTCTTGTAAATCAACGTACGCGTATTTCTCATACCTCTACGACTTTAATTTTGTTCAATTATGTTCTCACAATTTTATGACTTAATCCCGTAAACCTCACAACATAAGTTTTTCTTGTCAACAGATTTTTACATGCGGCAGTGACCCTCAATGAAATGATTTAGATGGGCATGTTAATTTTGATTTACCCTTAGCGGAGGTCTGTACTCAAATGAAAGCATTTCTAGTCCTAAAAAAAAATAAAAAAAATAATAAGGCTTTGCAGTACCTTCAGGGGATCAGGCAAGTTGGACGCTAGTTTTTCACAATACTCGTGAACCGAAGGATAAACGTAGATGTTGGTGGTGTGTACCAGCCTCCTCAGCTGCTGCTCTGCGGCCGCCGTCACTTTTCTGCGCAAGTGATTCCATTCAAAACACAACAACAGTGCGGAAAGAATAAAATATCCGCTTACGGGTGGCAGTGGCCCACGCTGACGGTGGCCACGCCGGCAAAGAGATCGAGATAGCGCCTCCCGTCCACATCCCACAGCCACTGCATGTGACCCTGATGGATGTAAACCGGCTTCTTATAGTAGGTCACCTTCATGATCATTGGATGGCAGTTTGTCCGGCGGATTTCCATCAGACGCTCTTTGGACATCCCCTGAGCGGACAAGACCCATCGCATATCATTTATTGTGGCAATATTTTCTATATAGAAAAATGTATTTCTTGAAAGAAAGGTGGAGTGATTAAACACAGCAGGCAATATGCAGGCCGACTGTTTTGTGCTTGTTGTCACCTTGTATTTCTCTGGTGTGAAGCTGCAGGGGGGCATCTCCAACAGGTCTGCAGGAGCGGATTTCAAGGTGGATTTCTGACACAATGGCCCTACGGAAGAATGGAGGTCAATGACGTCGTTGATTCAAAATACGATGGACCAAAAAAGTGATACCATTTGGAGTTCAACCAAAATTCTCTGGAGAAAGTATAATGATACAACTTTCAAGTATTTCTACATCCCTTACCCAAAACTGAATAACTTTTCAAACAGTCGACATAATAAAAGACAGATTATCCATTTTCGTTCTCAATTTGAAATGGTTTCTAGTAAGGATAGACGATATTCAGCATTTTGACGAATATCGGCATCGGCCATTTTGAAGAATCATATGGCCGATAATAGATCCATTTAAAAAAAAAAATAAAGTGCTAACTTCAGGGAACTAATTAAAAATATATATATATAAATTTTCAGAGATGCTGCTGGGAACACCTTCTGTTTTGGTTTGAAATTAAAACTAAGATAAATAAAAATGTTATTCTTCAGATATTTTGGAATACTTAATTTACTGTAGAAAACAATTGTTTGAGTTTTTATTTAACTTTTGAAAACATGCTACTGCCCCTGGGAGATCCCAGAACTTTTTTGTTAGATTTTTAAAACAAAGATGTCTATTGACTCCAATATTTTACAACCCCTAAAAGTTGTTCAATAAACATATACTTTAAAATAAAACAAAAATTAAGAGCTTTTTCAAATTCAATTTTTTTCAAATTTAAATTAAATATTTGTATTTATTATCATTATTTTTTTCAATTGAAATTGAAATTGAAAAAAAAATCCCTTTGAATGAAAATTATTATCAGCTCCAAATATCGGTTATCGGCGTCCTTGACTACTAATAATCGGTATTGGTATCGGCCCTGAAAAAAACATATCAGTCTATCTCTAGTTTCAAGGAGTTTTAGCATGTCTATGACATGCTTTCAAAATACCTCCAGAATCAAGGCACTGCTCAACAACAACAACAAAACTCTTGCATAGATGATGAAAACAGATTGAGGGTAATTTTGGGGTGCTAAATCCAAATCTGAGCTATCGCTATTATTTTGCAATCTGTATGTACCATATTGATGAATTACACAAAACTTGCCCAATCACTCACGAGTTTAACACCACATAAGCATGCACAAAAGCAGCTTCAAAGCAGTTTTTAAACCGCTAGCAAAAATGGAAACAAGGCGAGGTAATATACTTTAGACTGCAGCTTTTGCTCCAACGCTTGATACGAGAACGAACCACCAAATGACAAAAATAGCTGTTTTCAGAAAAAGTAGTAAGGTTTGTTCCTGTGAGCGCGAAATTCAGAGTTTTCTTCTCAGAAGTAGGAAGCAGGATAAGTATTAAAGTGCACTACTTGCACAGCCACCTGAGTGAGTTTCCCAAGAACTATAGCGACATGAATGCTGAGCAGGGCGAACGTTTCCAAAAGGACATTAAAGCAATGGAAGAACGTTACCAAGGTCGAGGGAACTGCAACATGATGGCAGATTACTGCTGGAATTAGATGAGAGATGTCCCTTATGCAGTTGACAAGAGATCAGCTACAAAAATAATAATAATAATAATAATAATGCAATTCTGACTTTTTAACACGATTGCTACTTTGTGCCAAGATTTTCTTAGGATTTATATGTATATGACACTGTAAATTGTTTTAAAGTAACAGTGTAACCTTTTTGGATTTTTTTCAATACTGTAAATTTCACATATGATCTTTTGACAACCCGCACCATAAGTATTTTTATTTTATTTTTAAATCATACACGTTTGTGTGTTTAAAGTCAACTTTTTGGAGTGACCATGCAAATATAATTTGTTAATTATAAGGTTATAATTTTGGTATGGTTAAATTGGCAAGTGGGAGCTTTGTTAAAACAACAGCAACAGCAACAACAAACACCGTCTGTCTGGCTATACGGTATCTATCTAGTCTACTGTAGTCAGCTAGCTAGCTGTCTAAACGCTCGTCCACTGTGCTGCAAATGGTTTGCAGTGTTCCTTAAATCCACAACTCTGCTGAATTTAATCCACGTGTTGGTTTAACACAATTTTCAAGACAGGATTCCAGTTTGAACCAGGCAAAGTTTCAACATTACACAACACAATACAAAGTTGTTAAACAAAAACAACAACAAACAAACAAGACAAGCGAACAAGCGTCTTTTAATTTTCTGCCAATATGACTAACAGTATGCAAAGGTTAACCTGAAGTTACAGAGTAGCTATAGTTAGTTGAGAACTTGGCAGGTTTAATGGCATATATATTCGCAACTGTTTGTGAATTTGGCAAACCGCGCCCGAAGGCTTTTACAAGCCTCAAGCACACCTGTCAAATTTGGTGACAGGAAGTCCTATTTTGGTAAGATAAGGAGAGGGAGAGAAAAAAGATTTCGGCGGCCATAGTTGCCATGGTAACTCACCTCCTGCTGTATGGAATTTAACCAGGGCGCTCAGTGGCGCGTAGCGACGTGAAGCTAATTTGTGCATCATTTTTTACGTCTTCTTCAAGATCAACACGTTTTTGCCGAATGTCACATGAACCGCCTCTGAACAAAGTCTGCCACTTCACTTCCACTTACAAGTTAATCAAATTCTTTTTAGGGGGGGTGGTCTTGAACAGCCCGCGGCCATTGACCCGCGGCAAGTGCCACGCCTCGGCCAATCAGGCCACGATACGTCATCAGCATGCCCAGAAGGTGGGAAGTCTTAATGACGTATAAATATCCACTAATAAATTGTTGTTTTTTTGTTCTAGTTTATCAACATCAACATATTCACCTCCAGCAAACCTTCCTTCCTAATGTCCTTTATTTTTATAAATAAAGGAATATCTTATCCTCTCAGCATTTCATTCATTTCAGGGAGATAGCGGTTTATTTGTCCACGTAGTCTTTGCAAATCAGTCAGGATGTGTTGCATGAAGTTATGTTGAATAACTAAATTTAAGTAGGCTATAATAGTAGATAAATATGTATTCATGACTTGGAGGCCCAGGTCTAATTGGCGTTCTAGCGCACTTTTACTGGCCGGAGGTCGAAAACCTCAGATTTCCTACTTTCATGGAATGCAGCAGAAGTCCGCACATTTCGGAGAGACAGGTTATTTAAAGTTTCAATCATAAAAATCATTTATGATCACGTTTCTTCAGGTGGCGGAGTGGTAGAAATGCCATTCAGTTGAGAACAATTATAAGGTAGTTGAGGGATTTGTCCATGTATTTTGAAAATGTCATCTCAGTTTCAAACCCATGGGGAAAAACTGTAATATGGAGAAGACAAGAAAATACTAATAACATTTTTTACAAATCTTTTAAAATATATTTATTTGAAAACATTTGTGGAAAATGGTGGTTTATCAGCATATTTTCAATATTTTTTTTTATGATGCTGTATAAACCTGCTTGTTGTATTCTTTACAATAAGGTCATTTAAAACCAACAAAATGTCACTTGTTGTGTACATTTATTATTATTAGAGTAAATATTCCAAAAATAGAGTGTGTTCCTTTTCAGATTCACATACAGTACACTCACCACTCTAGACAACAAAAATCATCAGGTGAAACTTTGGTACCACTTTGTTCCAAGCCGAAAATACCCATAGAGAAATTACTTCATTAAAGAAGTAGTAAGCTTCTGTACAAAAATAACCTATCAATGAAAAAAACACAGCAAAAAAATCCACTTTTCTTTGGACACGTAATTTTACATACAGGGAGTGCTCGGTTTACGAAGGTGCTGCATTCCTATTGTGGCGACATAAAACTAATTTGTGTACTTAATTGTTCTATGGTTATCATGTTTTTTCATCTCACTCACTCACACATACACACACACACAATCCCAAGAAAAAGCTTCGGCGGTTCCACTGTACATAACGGCTCATGGACAAGCTATGTCACACAACCTTGAAAATGATTCAGTCTGAAAAACAGAGATGGATTCTAAAGAGAAACACCTTGAATGTAGATTCCACAATATATTTTCTATGCAACAGATGAGCAGCAGAGGCAACTGCCTGAGGTGGGTCATGTGATGTCCTTAACTAGTTAATTGAACCAGGGAGACATTGATGACTGATTAATCTATTAGTTGATCATGATCGTGAAGATAATCTGTGAGTTTGTGGAGATGATTAATCATATTTTGGAGCAATTGCGGCAAAACTGAGTGCAGTAGTTGGCCGCAACCTGCAGGGGCGCTGTTGTTCACTTTGAACTAGTATAGTCTGAATAAGAAAATTACAGGAGTCTTATTAACTCACTCACTGCCATTAACGGCTATAAACGTCAAAAATTCATTTGAACTATTTCTATTTGTTTAACATTTTTTTCCCATTTTTGTTAACAAGAGTATGAAAACCTAGAGGAAAAAAATATATTGTACATTTAGAACAGATATAAAATTTGTGATTAATCGTGAGTTAACTACATGCGATTAATTACAATTAAAACATTTAATCGCCTGACGAGATGATTATTAAAATTTAGGGGCGTCAAGCGATATATATTTTTTTATCGTAATTAATTGCATGACTTGAATAGAGTTAACTCACAATTAATCACAAATTTTATATCTGTTCTAAATGTACAATAATTTTTTTTATAGGTTTTCATACTCTTGTTGACAAAAGTAGAAAAAAAATGTTAAGCTATTTTTTGACGTTTATAACCCGTCAATGGCAAGTAAAAGGCAATAAACAGTTATGAAAATAGAGTAGCACTTTTGAGTTGTTTTGTCAGCACCACTGTTGCCAGCCTCCAGATGATGCTCAGATCTTGAGTAGGCCCCGCCGACTCCATCCCGGAACCACGTTTACCAACCCATTGTAACTATTTACAGCAGATACATTGCAGCCACAATACAACCTTATCACGACAGCCTTGCATGTTACATCAAATGTTTCAACAGAAATAGAGTCAGACAATGTTTACATTCTTACAGGAACAGCAATACATGTTATGAATGCAGGTGTATAAACAAGAGTTAACCTTGGCAGTGTCAGCAAGTAATCATATGCTATATTCACATTATTCAAATCATAACAGCTCCATTTTGGGGTTAATTAGTAATATGTTACAATCATTTCATGTGGGTAAAACATAATCCACAATTTGATGATGTGAGTTACTGATTGCGGTTATTGTCTCTCAAACTCTGCCAATTTTTCCACTCTTTTGACGATCCGTATTTTCTTCTCAGAAGATGAGTTTTCTTTTGATTGAATGAAGATCCGACAGTCTCAAACATGTTCATACGCTAGCATATATATATAGCTTCTTAAAGCCTCCGGTGGCTGGATTATATCCTTGCCCTGGCCCCTAGTCATCACGTCATGACAAGAACAAAAGGCGCTAGCTAGCTTGTGGGCGAGCTGTAATTTGTCTTGTTGTGTGTGGGTCCATTTCACTTTGTGACATGTCTCTGTCTATAAAACACAGTGGCAAATGTTTTTCGGGCTCTATCTCACAGTACGCATCAGAGCACATACTTCCTGCTAGCTATAAACCCCACAGTAGTCGGCATAGCTTGCTAGCTAACTGTACGCTGTAGTGGTAGAACTAGACTTTGTAATAAAAAAATAAGTACCAGTAACTCGAAATTAGCCGCTGATTGAATGAAGGAGCTCAGTAGCTTGCTTGAATAGTGGGGGAGGGGCATAATGTTACATGATTATATTTTAAATCATACTGTTACATGAGTAACGTCAAGGCCTTTTGATAATTAGACTTTATACACATAACATGAAGTATTCATTTAATACGTGTATAGTCTTACTTTTGAAAGAAAATAAAGCTAATATAGATGAATGAAAAACAACTTAAAATACTGAAATAAAGTCATTTCTTTTGTATAAAAAATCTTACTGTTAGATGAGTAAAAAATGGATTTTAATGAAATATTCATATTGATGCATGTATCAAGTCTTTTTTTTCCCCAGAAGTTGACATTTTAGGTAAAGTGCATTTCTCTCAAAAATGTCTAAATGTTACGTGTTTTGTGTATGAAAAAAAAAAATGAGATTGTTACATCGTGTTGCTTTTAGTCATAATGATACATTAACTCATTCACTGCCATAAATTAATAAAAAAAAAAAGATTATTAAAAATTAGGGGCAAGAGGCGATTACAATTTTTTATTGTAATTAATCGCATGACTTCACTAGTTAACTCACGATTTATAACAAATTGTATATCTGTTCTAAATGTACAATAAAAAAAATTCTTGTTTTTCATACTTTTGTTAACAAAAGTGGGAAAAAAATGTTGAATTAATAGAAATAGTTGGAATGAATTTTTGATGTTTATAGCCATCAATGGCAGTGAATGAATAAAAAAAAAACAATATTATTAAAAATTCGGGCGTCAGGCGATTTGTTATTAATCGTAATTAATTGCATGACTTCACTAGTTAACTCATGATTATTCACAAATTTCATATCTGTTCTAAATGTACAATTAAAAAAATCCAAGTTTTCATACTCTTGTTAACAAAAGCGAGAAAAAATGTTAAACTAAAATGAATAGTTTAAATGAATTTTTGACATTTATAGCCGTCAATGGCAGTGAATGAGTTAAAGTTTTGTTTTTTTTGTGGGGAAAAAAATCATATTTTTACATGAATGTATTCCTATTTTTTAGTAAAGTCGTCTTCTTGTGAAAGAGTTATGTTACACAAATATTTTTTGTGCATGAAAAAGTCTGTCTACGTTCATGGAAAAAGGAGTTCAGAACATTCAATCCCATCCCGTTGAAGATGACAAAAATAACAATTACTAGATGAAGTTAGTTGAATGGCCATCCATAAAAAAGGATGCTCAGTATGTTGCCATTGGGAAAACGGCGGCTGTGTCGATGTAACCGCTCATTGGCGCGGCGGAGTGCATACAGGTGGCGCTCTTCTGGCTCGTATCACAAGACCGGCCCTCGCGCCCGTCCGCCGCTCCCGCCGACAATTTCTGGAGCAGCAGCAGCGTGTCGTCGCTGCCCACCCGCTTCACCTGGCTGTAGTCTTGCTCGTGGAAGGTGGGCGGCGGGGGGCAGCCGACCCCGCCGCTCCACGGCTGGAGGAGGACCACGTCGTCCTCCATGACCGTCTGCACGCCCACGTACTCGACGGACCAGCGAGCGGGCGACTGTTTGTGACCGGGGGCGGAGATATTGACGTCGCTGCGGGCTTTGATTTGCTTGCGCACCCGCCCTTCCGAGGGCCGCAGAAGATGAGAAGGGCCGGTGAACACGGAAGGCCAGGTTCTACCTCCCGCGTCTGCTCGAGCAACCTCCAAGTCTTCCGGTTCGGCTTCCCCCGTGCTGTCTTCATGCTCTTTGGGCCGGCCGCACTTTTCCATCAGCAGGGTGCGACTGTCGCAGCTACCTCGGCCCGAGTCGCTGTCGGAAGTCGAACTCTCCGACTTGAAGCCGCCGTCGGCGCTATCGAGGTCCTTGCTCGCCTTCAACATGGCCTCCCGCTCTTCTGGGATGTAGACCTCCAGGTACTCCACCAGCAGGTCGTCGCTGTTGGAGGACGACGACATCGGGGGGAATTCAGACATCGCCAGCGCACTGAAGATGTCCTCGGACTTGCCTTTCTGCATGGGAAGAACCATTTCTCGGTTATGCAAAAGTGGTGCTTGAAAGGCACACTGCCCAAGTACAGTTCAGTTGTATTGAACTCATTCACTGCCATTGACGGCTATAGACGTCAAAAATTAATTTGAATAATTTCTATCAGTTTCACATTTTTTTCCACTTTTGTTAACAACCTAGGATTTTTTTTTATTGTACATTTAGAACAGATATAAAATTTGTGATTAATCATGAGTTAACTATTGAAGTCATGCGATTAATTAAGACGCCTGACGTGATTCAAAAAAGAAAAAAAGATTATTAAAAATTAGGGACGTCAGGCAATTAATTTTTTAAAATCAGAATTAATCGCATGACTTCACTAGTTAACTCACAATTAGTCACAAATTTTATATCTGTTCTAAATGTACAATAAAAAAATATAGGTTTGCATACTCTTGTTAACCAAAGTGGAAAAATATGTTAAACTAATAGAAATAGTTCAAATGAATTTTTGACATCTATAGCCGTCAATGGCAGTGAATGAGTTAACTTTTGTGTACAATTTTTCCAAATGTATGCACAATGTTAATGTCCAATCTGTGCATAATGTTCCAATAACTTGGAATAGCATTACAGTATTTATACGACAACTAGGACCTATTACGCTACTTTTTTTCTAATGTTGGCCATTATAGTGGTACTTGGAGAACTTGGTAAATTTTTAGGTGGTACTTTGTATAAAAGGCTTGCAAACAACTGGCCTATAAATCCCACACGATGGCAGCAAATAATTTTTTTTTGTCTAAATGAAGCTCCTTAATTCACTTCAGCATAGTTCCTTGGCACTAACCAAGTACTACATTTGTCCAAATGAAGCTCCTCAACTCACTTCAATGTTCTTACTTGGTCACAAGGTACCAGAAGTTTGCACCAAAGCAACACAATGGTGCCTTGAGATACGAGTTTCATTTGCGTGACTACACTCACATCGCAAATTATCTTTCCCCATTTTAATGAATGGAAATGTAATTAATCTGTTCCTTTAAAATAAAGTTTTTTAATAAGAAAAACAGCACTGTAATATTGAACATTGTAAAAAATATACAACATCAACATGATTAAATTGAATGTTAAAAAAATAAACACTCTTTGCATCATGAATAATTAATTGTGATGGTGTGGCTACTTCATGTGTACTGTACACACAGATAATAACGAATATATATGCCTGTAAGTATTGTTAGTTAGTTAGTTAGTTAGTTAGTTAGTTAGTTAGTTAGTTAGTTAGTTAGTTATAACTAGGGCTGTCAGTCGATTAAAATTGTTAATTGTAATTAATCGCACGATTTCCATAGTTAACTCACCATTAATCGCAAATTAATCACACATTTTATGTGTTTTAAATGTCCAATAAAATATATATTTTCAAGCTATTAATTCTCTTGTTAAATAACAAAGAAGTAGACAAATATGTTCATCGTGTATTTCATTGATACACTAATTTCATAATAATTCATAAAGTTATATAAGTTAAAAAGATATACTATACAAGTTAAATGAGTGTTAAAACATTGAGTCTTCGATTTCTGTTGAGCAAATTTTTCTGCCACTAGGCGGCATTAGCGTTTCATGTTGGATGTTGGCGACCGGAACAGTACATTTTCGTTTCAAATCAAGGGCAAAATTAATTAGAACACGAAGCAACTTGATGACTCCTGCCCATTCTATTCATTGTAAATTACAACTTGACCCAAGTCACGACAAATGTAAATTCTATTGTTGCTCAGTTGTGTTATAGTCACTGCTTCGTACAACAATGTTTGCCTTTATTTTGTTTCTTATGGATGTCATTAGCGACTCAGCTTTCCTAGCAGACCACGTGATCGTGTGCTGTCTTTTTTTAAAATTTATGTTGTTGTTCTTTTTTTCGGAATGAAAGGATAAAGCGAAACCGTACATTTCTTCTAAGTAAAAGGCAGCGGCACTCAATGGGAAGATGAAGTGGTCGAACCCAGCAATTTTCCATCTTCCATCAAAAAAAGCCATAACAACAGATGTAAAGCCCCTCGAACATTATAGGCAGAAGGCAATTTTCAAGCTTCATTCTATGCCGACATGGAATGAGGGAGAAAATCGATAGTGCAATTTAATTGTGTTAGGGCACTAACCGTATGTGTAAAACCACTTTAACGCTCCCCCCCACCCCCCACCCCCCCGACGGGGTCATCTGACTCACTCGCTCTGATTGACAGATTTTGTAGGATCTCAACATGTAATTTGTATGTTGAAAGAAATAAGTGGCTATTACCTTTAGAAGCTGCTGATCAAATCCTTTTATTTTAGGACCAGGGACCGGTGGTAGGAGGCAGTGTTTCAAGCTTCTCGGGTGAAAATAACAAGAGAAACAACAGAATTACAACCAAAAGATCTTAAACAAAAGCTGCAATGTCAATAAATGAGAGGCGACACACTTCACTCTATTGTCAACACTTTCTTTTCTTTTACCTGCGACTATTCATGTGCAGCAGCCATGTGATGATGAGGAAGATAAAGGCGCAAACAGCGGTGATGACGATCCACGCTGACTTTTCCCGATAGAAATCTGACCGTATATTTCAAAAGAAAACATCACAAACACAAAATGACCTCTTGTCTCTTACTAACAAAAACCTTTATGATTGCTACAATGGTTATTTGTGTGTGTGTGACGTCTTACAGTCAGGAAACCGGATTTGAGACGTAGAGCTCCATTCGCTCCAGAAGCCGTGGTCGGGTTTGCAGCGCACCTGAACGAGGTTCAAGCTGCCGGAACGCAGGCTGAAAATGTTGAAAAGCTTCTGCTGGCCAGCCACGTGAGTCTGAACACACACAGCACAGCTTTTTAAAATGGTGTTGGCAAATATTGTAACGGAACATAATGGAGTGCAGATGGACCACTGCGAAGACTGAAGAAGAACTATTAATTCATTCACTGCCATTGACGGCTTTAGACATAAAAAATTCATTTGAACTATTTCTGTTAGTTTAACATTTTTTTCCACTTTTAACAAGAGTATGAAAACCTAGAAAAAAAGTTGTTATTGTACATTTAGAACAGATATAAAATGTGTGATTAATCGTGAGTTAACTATTGAAGTAATGTGATTAATTACAATAAAAAAATGTAATCGCCTGACGACCTAATTTCTAATAATCTGTTCTTTTCTTTTTTTAAATAATCTTTTTTCAAAAACCTAATGTCTAATAATCTTTTCTTTACTTTTTTAAAATGATATTTTTTCAAAAAAAGAAAAGATTATTAAAATTAGGGTGTCAGGCCTAATTAATCCAACAAAACATAGGATTGCAATTTTTAAAGGGTGATTTTATTTATGAAGGAAACAAAGCTTTTCTTTTTTTACTAGTAAAGTACTTGCTCCACTTTTCCTTCAAGGGGAATTGGGGTGTTGCCGTGGCCACCTCCGAGTGCACCACCGTTCCGCCGATAACCTGCCGAAATTCAACTGAGCCAAAACAACGAATAGAAGAAAGCTATTTTCCATATCAATAAGTGGACAACAACTCAATAATAGCATTTTATTTGTATATTGAATATTAATGAGAAATTTAACTGATTTACATGCAAGGGATTTAACCCTATAAAGCCAAACGTACCATATTAAATACAAGACATTTTGAGCCCTCAAGATAAAGGTGTCACTTTTGTGACAAAATTAGAGATAGACCAATTATCTGCAATTTTGTATTTTGAAGCATACCGGCACTTGTCTTTTGAAAACATTGACGGCAAATAAGAAATCAAATTAACACTATAAAGCCAAACATATCATACATGAGATTTTGAGCCATCTATTTCATCAGTTTAATATTTTTTTCCCATCAAAACCCTGACGTATATGATCTGACACATGCATTGCACGGATAATCCATTAGAGGGCAGTAATCACCCACTGATTTTCCAGCGACCAAGATTGCCCCAATTGAGAAAGGAGCTTATTAATAGTGGGAAATGTTCTTTTTAATTTTTATAAATACTTAATACTTACTATTTTTTGATATATTTTTTTTAATGTTTGATATGTCTGTTTATTATTACCGGCATATTTTTGACAGTTAGAAATGTACGAATTTAAAGCATTGTGACCGGATGTATCAAATATGATACAAATCAGTGGAAGTTGATTTTCACGAGAAAAAAATTTGTTCAAAAGGACCAATATATTTAGAAAGAATCTGAATTTTCTCTCATATGTTTCATGCTTTAGGCTTTAAAGGATTAAGACCAGCTGAAATAGCTTGAAAAATGGTATTGTGTTTTTTTCCCCCCAAACCAAATTATCTTGCAAACCCTTCAAAAGGGGGCATTTAAGTTATTCGATAAATGTGGAAAAAAATAGGCGTTAATGAGTTAACTGACACTAAATTTTGCGGAAATTCATTTTGTAATTTTTGTGTAAACCCCGCTAACGTTAAAACCAAAACAAAACCTCCCACATTTGTGCTCTTGCACTACTAGTAAAGATCTGAGATAAAGGCGCATTCAACACAAAGCGGGGATTTTATAAAGTGTCCTAATCCGAGGGAGCAGCTGGCACACGGACTGAGGCGTGTGAGCTCAGGTTTCATCCATTGGCCGCTGCCTTGGAGACTTCCGTCGGAGCGGGTTACTCCGCGCCGACGAAGGCCACAGGTAGCAATAACCAGGACAAAAGGTTACCTGTACGTACCTCCCACTCGTTTTCCCCCTCCGACCGGATGCGAAGCTCGTAGATGAGCGTGATCCAGCCGGAGCGAGTGTCGGCCTTGCGGGGCGGCGCCCACGTCACTCGCAGGAAGGGCCAGCCTTTGTCCTCCATGATGCTAAGTGACACGTTCTCAGGACGGTTGGGTTGGACTGAAGAGGAAGACAACATCAAAAAATGGATCATATTTATCAGGGCCACTTTTTTCAGACTGATGCCAGTCCAAATACTCAATTCTTGAGTCGTCACCGATACCAATAGCAAGTCCTGATACCAGTAGTACTTTTGATACATAACATTTTCCCCAAAACACAATGACAGATAGTTTTAAAGAAAGACCATATACCAATGTAGCATTTTTCTTTAAAATTGCATACAAATGCTGGGTATTGGCCCGATACCAACACTATTGGTATTGGTACTCACCCATCACTCATTTTTAACTCATTCACTGCCAACAACGGCTATAGACGTCAAAAATTAATTTGAACTATTTTTTATTAGTTTCGCATTTTTTTCCATTTTTATTAACAAGAGTATGAAAACCTAGAATTTTTTTATTGTACATTTAGAACAGTAATAACAGATATACAATTTGTGATTAGTCTGACGCCCCTAATTTGTAATAATATTTTCTTTTCTTTTTTTTTTATTAGGGGCATCAGGCAATTACATTTTTTAAAATTGTAATTAATCACATAACTTCACTAGTTAACTCACGATTAATCACTAATTTGATATCTGTTCTAAATGTACAATATTTGTTTTCTAGGTTTTCATACTCTTGTTAACAAAAGTGGAAAAAAAAATGAAACTAATAGAAATAGTTCAAATGATTTTTTGACGTCTATAGCCGTCAATGGCATTGAATGAGTTAATAACTTCTTTTTTTTGTGGTACTTTTTGTTTAAATTCCCAAAAAGTAATGATCATAACCAACAATAATGAAACATTAAATAAAGTAATAACACAAAAATTCAAGTGTGACTGCTTAGTGGAGCGGAATGATTTTGAAAAATAATCGAATTAGGATTTATTTTCCCTCAATATTGCGATGTATTGCACAATTATTTTTTCCAGTGCCCTTTTTCAAGGACACAAGCGATAAATTTATCTTTTTGTATTTAAAAAAAAATCTGATTTATTATTTATAAATATTTTGGCCTTATAGGTTAGCCTTCCGCTAAAATAAAAGCAAAAGAACCATGAATTAACATCAAAGCTGTCCTTGGCATTAAGATGCCACAAGATGGCGCCAAAGTAATATTTTATTGTATTGCTGGCTCATCTGATGGCAGTCCAAACCATGAAACATCAAATTTTCTAAAAATGTTGAACTTGGAGGTTCCTTGACGAAAACAAACATTTTACTACCAAGAGAAGAAGAAGGCAGCCTCAAGGACAAGATGGCCGCACGTACAAACCCTCACCGATATAGACCACGTCGACATCCACGGGGTCGGAGAAGGTGCTGCCCAGTCGGTTGGTGGCCACCACGGTGATGTTGTAGTTGACCCAGATTGACGTGTTGTTCTTGTTAAAGAAGCACGAGTTCTCCCCTCCCGTGAAGTAGTCGGGGCACTCGTACACAAAGTCGGAGCTGGAGGCAGGAGTGGGTGGGAGGGAGGGAGGTAGGGAGGGCGAACCATTACTGAGCTTGGAAGGTAAATGATTAGTGATTACTGATTGTAAGGGGGTTTGTTTGTGTACGTCTGCAGTACATGAAAATGGACAAATAAGCACAGGGCAGCACAATTAACTAAATTAAAAGTGGAATACGATGTACGGCGTTGAGTGGCTGAAGGAATACAGATGTGCAAATTGCCAAAGGCATTGTAAAGCACTAAGTGGTTGGTTAGGCTGTAAAGAAGAATCCATTTGCACTGAATAATCGAATGGATGAATGTTACTCCATAATTCTCGTCAGTATCTTCAGGCATAAAGGAGACTTCCCATTAAATTAAACACATGACAAATTGCTAGTTACGCCCAAACAGAAAATCCATTTCATTCGCCTGAATCTTTCACACAACACAGCGAAGGCAGGATACTGGTTAATTTTGTGCATTTTCACACATTGCGATATTTCAAGATAAATGTGTCACTTTTGTGACAAAATTAGTGATAGACCAATTATCTGCAATTTTGTATTTTGAAGCGTATTCATATTCAATCAAATTAACCCTATAACGCCAAACGTATCACATTAAACAGTACAAGACATTTTGAGCCCTCTATTTCATGAGTATAATATTTTTTTCCCATTAAAACCCTGAAGTATATGATCCGACACATGCATTGCACTGATAATCCATTAGAGGGCAGTATCACCCAGCTGATGGCTTTTCCAGCAACCTTGTAATTCACAATGGAGAGACATCTATACTTATTAATAGTGGGAAGTGTTCTTTCTGATTTTTGGAAATACTAATATGTTTAATATGTCTGTTTATTATTATATTTTTGACAGTTATAAATGTATGAATTTAAAGCATTGTGGCCGGATGTATCAAATATGACACAAATCAAATGTCATATGTGGAAGTTGATTTTTTAAAAAAAGAAAGTTTTTTTGTTTCTTCAAAAGTACCAATAAATACTTTATTTACAAAGAATCAGAATTTTCACTCATATATTTCAGGGTTCAGGCTTGATGGGGTTAAAACTGTTATTTTGGCGCTGCATCACAGCCAAAATGCTGGGAACTTCCTACACTTTTTGTTTGAACTTCAAACAAAGATAAGTGAAAGATGAATATTCACGTTGTGGAAAACTTTATTTACTCTAGAAAACTTTAGCGAGCTATTTATTTGTTGAAGAATTTATTCAACTTTCAAGGAGACTTGATGCTGTGCCTAGCAGCTTCCAGTTATTTTTGTGGTTTCATTTTAAAATCAAATAATAATGTAAAGTAGTGATTTCTGTAGTAAAGTAGTAGAAGTAATTTCCACGAAAAAAAAGGTCAATTTTTGTTTATTATCTGAAAATAATCGAATTACGACAATATTAGTAATAAATTTTGCACATCAAAAATTATGAGAATAAATTCAATTTTAATATTACAGGAAAAAAAACTTTATATCATAATTGCAATTTAAAAGTTTAATGTTACCAGAAAAAACATATTTATGTATTTAGTTATTATAATCAAGTCGGAAATTTGTATGTTGCAAAAATACCGTTCCTGGCCATGTACGGCCCACGAGTCGCAGGTTTCCCACCACTAGTGTGCAATGCAGTAATCGTGTCTTGCTCGGTGGATGCTGACCGCCATGCAGCATAGCTCCGTGTCATCTTGATCCTCTTACAGCTGTCTGCGAGCCACAAGGTGAATGCCAGCAGCAGACAATGCTATACTTTCCCATTTACTTCACGCTTTGAGCTGGACACACATGACCTTTGCCCCAGAAGAATGCTGACAAAGCACGATGAAATAGAAGACGAGAAAGAAGGGAAGCCCTGACCTTTCTTTGCCGTAGTAGAGCGCATACGTGGTAGGCAGTCCTCCGTCTGAACCAGGCTGCCACCAGCAGGTGAAGGTCTCTTTTTCAGGAGAGCGACAGCTGGTCAGTGTGGGCTTCCCTGGCGGACTCAGAGCTGAGAGACAGACAGGAAGGAAGCTTTAGACCGGATACTCTTGTGGCCTGTTTTATGAAATTAGAAGAATAGAAAATTGACGCTAATTTGATGCAATTTTAACAAAAAACGCTATATTGGGAAATGTTGGTCTTTTTTGGAAAATTGACTCAAGAGTTGAGTACTTATACTAGTATCGGTCTGAAACAAAAAGTGGCAAACCAGACGAGGCACTTTCTGAAAACAAGTAGAAGCAGGAAGCTGATTGGCTTTGGACACAACCCCCCCGAGGGTATACCTTTAGCGTGTGATGTGACAACCAGCAACAGCAGCCAGGTCAACTCCAGAACGTTCCTCATCGCGGCACCACACACCCTTCAGGGCTGCAGGAAGGACAGAAAACATCAACAATGGCGGTTAAGGGGGGTTTGTGCTAGTGGTGTGTGGTTTTTGCTAAATTGCTCAAATTTCCATGACAACCTTAAACCTAAACCTTTCTGTTCAAAACATGATGAGGAAACAAGTTGACATTTTACGAGAACGATGTCAGAGTGTTACAGAGGCGGGGAGTGTCTCGTAACTGCAAAAGTAAAGTCGTAACATTCCGAGGAAAAGGAATTTTAACTATGAGAATAACGTCATCATCATCATCACAAGGTTGCCATGTTATGTGAATTAAGACCTAATTTAGATTTTTTTTTTAATATTTTTTTTTTTTAATGTTTAAAAAAAGACCTAATTTTGAGACAAAAACTCCTATGATAAGTCAAAAGTTGTCATATTTTGAGAATAAATATGTACTTTCTGCACCAAAAAAAATCACTATTAGGGGGAAAAAATGTAAGTGATAATTTTTGCAGCATAGTTCGAATATTATGAGGAAAAAAATTAATTTGTTGAAATAAAGTCAGAATACAAGTAAAGAATTTGTCATGTTATGTGAATTAAGTAGAAATTTACCAACAAAAATGTTATTAGAACAAAGGTAGCCATTATATCAGAATAGGGTCATAATTTTTAGGGGAAATAAAGTCTTAATGTTACAAGAAAAATGTTCACGGTGTAAAGTCATAATTTGGTGACGCTGATGAAGTCTTAAAAATATGAGGGAAAAAATCTTATCCAATTGAGGAAAAAGCTGGATTTTGGGAAATTTTAATATTGCAATATTATACATAATAACAAATTTCAAATTTTTGTAGAAAAAGTCTTAAAATGTTATATAAAAAAATTACAATGGTAAAAATGTGCAAACACCTGCATTTAAGAGTCCACGTTTTCCCCCCTTATAAAATAAAAAAAAACGTTTTAATAGCACAAAGAAAAATGTGTGTGCAACTTTGTTCTTGTAAAATCAGCCTTTTTTCTCTCGATGAGTTGTGATTTTTTTCTTTCTATTATGTACTTTGTGTTAGGGACGCAGGTGTTTGTTTGTTTCATTCATACATTTGAGTAATTTTACGTAATTTCCGCACAATTTTCCCACATAAAATGTTATCTTTTTTCTTGTGAAATTATGACTTTTGGGGGGGGGACTTTTTTAGTGGTAGCTTGCAGTTGGCAAACAAGTAGTAATGTACATTACTGCCACCTAGTGCCCACTTATCTGTAATGCAACGGGCTGTTTGGCATCATATTCGCAAATTCACATCATATTTTATTTTGGGTGTGTCCTATTATCTGTTATTCACTGAAAAGTGTACGTATTCATTTAACATTTTGGTGCTCAGACCAAAGCAGTAAAAGTATTGCTTTTTTGCCATCTGGAGGAATCTTGGTTCCTAGGAGCTATGTTTAAGTGAGGTGACGAGCTTCATTTAGACAAAAGTTGTGCTTTGACACATGTGCAGACAATTATAAACCTTGAACTCATTCACTGCCATTGACGGCTATAGACGTCAAAAATTCATTTTAACTATTTATATTAATTAAACTTATGAGTATGAAAACCTAGGGAAAAAAATATTGTACATTTTAAACAGATATAACATTTTTGATTAATCGTGAGTAAACTATTGAAGTCATGCGATTAATTACAATAAAAAAAAATTAACCACCTGACGCGATTTTGGAATTTTGGAATCGCGTCAGGTGATTAATTTTTTTAAAATCGTAATTAATTAAATGACTTCACCAGTTAACCCATGATTAATCACAAATTTTATATCTGTTCTAAATGTACAATTAAAAAAAATCTAGGTTTTCATATTCTTGTTAACAAAAGAGAGAAAAAAATTTAAACTAATAGAAATAGATCAAATGACTTTTTTTTTTACGTCTATAGCCGTCAATGGCAGTGAATGAGTTAATGTCTCTCAAACTCAATATATATCCGTCTGAGAAAGGACACTTTTATTCTCATTCTCCCAAATCAACAGAGCGGATTAATCAAAGTGTTTATCATATATACCGTATTTCCCTCTTTGTGAGGGTTTACGCTAAGGATTAAACATGAAAATAAATACAATCCTCTCCATTTCTGTCTACCTCTACCAGCTGGCACATGCGGCAGAAGCGATTGCATAACCGGGCAGCGGCTCGCTCTTAGCATTGCTCGTACACAGCGTGACCCTTTTCATTACTGCACCCGCCTAGGACGGCTGACCCGTAAGCTAGCTCGCTAACTAGAAGAAGCACATCTGGCGACGTGCAGATGTTTTGCGAAACGTGTAGTAATCATGACGTTACCCTGCTAGTCTCATGCCATCATAGCTATTTAGCACACCGAGAGCGCCACTTTTTCAACGCTCTCCTTGGTGGTGCCTTGATACTGTCACCATGATCTGCTAATTGGCATTAAGGCCACGCCACTGGATTAGCTTCCTGCTGTATATAGCGGTGCTTACGTAACTGGAGGGCCGGCATCCAATAAGCTGCTAAGAAGACAGGAGAGCGCCATGAAGCAGCGTCAACTATGAAGCCCTTCAACGCTGTGCAGCGTGTTAAACGTAACTGATTTTCAGGAAGATGTACGTCCGCCACTCGGCTTGACCTCCTCCCTAATAAATATTAAATATAAATGTGTACGTACTAGCTGGAAACTCTATCACCCCTTATAATAAATGAATAAATAAATACATGTAAATTTCAACACCTTTTTTTAAAAGTGTGAACTAGTTCATTTTTGGACTGATGAACTTAGTTTGAAAAATTCAAATTCTGAACTATGAACTGAACTAGTTTATTTGAACATTTGTGAGCTGAACTTTGAACTAGTTCGCATAGAAAATGAACTTTCCCAACACTGTCTACACTTTTTTTCAAGAGACTGGGCCTCAATTTAGAGGAGGTAGCTAATTGGTCCATTTTCAAGACAGTAAACCAATCAGGATATAGAATGAAAAATGCCCAACTCTATCCCTGTAACATAAATGTGGTGTGAATGAATCCACTTTCACACGAAGATGTCATTTTGACACCTTTGGGTGGGAGGACTCAAGGTTGGGGAACATATTGTAGGCTTGAGTCAGCATATTCTGCTATTCACCGCCGGTTGTCGCATTTTATAAAACAAAAGTCAAGTAATATTCACAAAGAAACGAGCCAATGTGGCACCCAAGGTGAGACTTTTTCAATTTTAACATTGCCTTCAATTTAATTAAGTATAATTTATTTAAGTATAAAATTGAACTTTTTTTTTACTTCCATGTTTCATTACCATCAAACAAGTCATCTAAGTGACTTTTGTTGCGACATCTAATTGGACAACCCAAAAGGAGCAACAACTTGACTTTCGTTGCACCTCTTATTTTCTTTCCTCTTTTTTCCGTCCCTATGCTCTGCACAGTATTGATTATTTTGACATGTTTTCAGTTCTCTGGAGTTACATTAAAAACGAGGCCTTCCAACCACACAGAGTGAAAGGATAAAAATCTCTTACATTAGTCACTGGCAATGAGGTGCATGAAAAGAAAAAGCTACAAAAATAACAAAAAATACACAATAATATGGTTTATGTGCCCCCGTTAGTCTAAACATGGCATTCTGGTGAATATTGTCCTTGGGTAATATGAATTAGGCAGCAAAATCCACCTGTTTTTTAAAATTAATCTCAATCTCATTTTGCCACTTGCTGTCGACTGATGATGACATCACAGTTGGTAACGACTAATCACGGCTCACCTGTTTTCTGAAGCTGAGCTGCGATTGGTTGTTACGGAGCCCGAGCAACTGTGATGTCCTTTTCACTTGACAGCAAGTGGCAAAATGGCCGCGCCCTGTAATGGATAAAAAGGGGTGGAGTTTGCCTTTTCATTCATATTCCACAAACGCAATAATCAGAATACCATGCTTAGACTAGTGAAGGTGCATAGAACATATCATTGTAAAGAATATTTTTGGGTTGACTTCCCTATTAATTTTTTTTAACTAATAACAGAAATATAATATACATTGGGGGTTTCTCTCTCTCTCTCTCTCTCTGACGTTTCACTTTTTTCTACAACAAATAAGGTTGTCACTGTTGCTTTAATGTATTGGTTCAAATAAAGAATTCATGTAAACAATTAATGTACATGTTCTTATTGCCCTTTAATATGTAACATTTTACAAAAGGGGCATGTCTTGCATTTACAAACTTGCACGTTTGGTTTAAGATTTGGACATTCACTCTAAAAACAGATGGGTCAAAAATGGACTGTCACTGTACTTGGGTCGATTTGACCCAACTTAGGGTTAAGAAATTGGTCTTTCAATGTAAAACAACTCATAAATGGTCAGATATTTTACTTGGGTCACAAATTGGGTCATTTTGTATAAAACAACCCAGAAAGTTGGGTCAAATTGACCCATAAAGTGGATCAGTCCATATTTGATCCACAATTGCGTTATTTTTTACCCAACTCTTTTTAGAGTGTTTGAAAAAAAAAACACACACAAACTGCATACTGGTATAATTGAATGAGTGAAATCCTTTTTGTAACATCACTGCCCGTAAATATGCTGCAATGGACTTCCTTTAACCTGCGCAATGAAAGACTCGAGCAGTCACAATTATGACTCAAGTGCTTATATACACAGTTAAAAAGCAAGCATTTAGGTTATTTATGTCCTTCCTTCCTGTTTTTTTCCCGACAAGATGCTCACTTTGAAACGGATGTAGAGTAGTGCATTGGCGAAGGCTTGGTATGAATAAAAAGGAGAGGCTGCTGAATGGGTTTTTCTTTGAATAACAGTCTTGCAAAGCAACAGCAACAGTAGCTCCCACACAAAAGTGCAATCATTATCAGCCCATGAATCGCCATAAAAGCTAAATTACATTTCAATCTCAGATAAAGACAGTCACAGCAGTACTTTTTTGTATTACATTTAGCCATTACTATTCCATGGAAATTCAAATCAATTGTAAAACAAACAAACAGCAAAGTCCACTTAAAAATTTATTTTTAATCATGTCAAGCATCGTCAAGTGGCAGCAGACTGCCGCGTCATATAAAAGACCATTTAGCCCCACCATTCAAAAAGCTAGCAGGCCCTGTTTGGTAAATTTAAAATCGGATCAGTTAAACAAAAAAAAAAGAATAAAGAACGAAAAAAATATGATTATTAAACATTATTATTGTGTACTGGAAGCTGGGCAGCCAAAACAGGCTATGAAATGAATTAATATAATTGTATGTAAGTAAATGGAGGGCAGTGCTTCTGATAGCATTTAAGCTAGCAGAGAAGGCTTTGAACACCCTGAGCGCACAACTGCTTAGTACGATGCATTTATTAGTTTATCTCAGAAGATTAAGAATGTATACCTGTCAGTATTGCTATTGTATCGCTGTGTTCAAATATCTGTGGCCGAAACAGTTAGAACACATCAGAGCTTGTTTCATTAGCCCGTCTGGAGAGTTGGGGAATCTAGATTAGCCACAGATTAGCTTTAGCTACATGTGCTTCTACTCAACTCGCAGGTAAAAAAAGCTTGTGGCTAAAACCAAAATATTTCAGGCTTTTTATTTTGTGTACCTGGATTCCCCAACTGTGCGACTCTGTGACATTTTGAATTGTGTGTTAGCAATAGGCTGGCGGACTTTGGGGGTGGGGTGGGTGGTGTGGGTCACATTGTTTAGTTAAATACATAACATGACTTTGTTTTATGTTTAGTTTTACAGTAAACTTGAACTGAGAGTGGCAATAAACAGCAAGCACGTGGCCTCTATTTTGACAGTTGTTAACTGTCTGCCAAACTGCTGCTTGTTTTAAAGTTCAACGCCCACAACAATACATCCGGGAAGTAATCACAGCGCTTCACTTTGTCCACATTATGCTACAGCCTCATTCCAAAATCAAATAAATTCATTTTTCTCCCTCAAAATTCTACACATGCATTTTGGCAAATTTATTAAAAACAGAAAACTAACAATTACCATGTATATAAGCATTGTATGTTTGTTAATTTACATATTCTTGAAAAAAATACAAATATGAAAGCAAAAACACAACCAATATAAAATATAAAAATATCGGGGGGGGGGGGGGGGACTAACAACACTGTGTATAGCCTCAATAAAAATATCTTCTACCTAATTAATTATTATTTGAATTGAATTATTAACAGCCTTTGTCACAAAAATCTAAATTGAGCTTCACGTTTCATCCTGTTTCCACTGACCATTCTTAGGAGGTTCCAACAGCTTAATTGGAGTCCACCTCTCTATATAAAAGGTCCCACAGGTGACAGACGGTGCATGTCAGAGCACAAACCAAGCATCAAGTCAACGAATTGTCTGCAGACCTTGAATGACTACCCTTGAGTGACCTAATGATGACAAGCCGAGCTCAAATGCAAGCCATATACTGGACAGTATACTGTACGTATATAAAGCAAGGGGTGCAATAACAGTGGAAACGTTTTCTAACATTGTAATCCAGTATTGACTTGATCGGCTTGTTGCTATAACGGACAACGCCTCTCTCACCCTCAACCCGCTTGAACCAGACTCAAGCAAACGCCAGCGGACACGCAGATCACAGTCATGGAAATCCCATTACAGGATCTATTGTAAGGCTTTTAAGCATATGCAATGACAATTCAGCTTTTGCAAAAGCTGTATTCCTTATTGGAATGATTTCATTAGATTGTGCAGGTGTACTCTGTGTGTATTTTCCACTCACATGCACACTCAAAGTGAAGAAAGAAAAACATGCACATACTCTAAGCTCTATCAGTTTCTTTGCAAATGTAATCTTGCAACGAAGTTGCTACACTTGTATTAATTAATATAATGTTAAGTTTTGTAATATTTTATTAGTATTTTTTTATCAATGCACTTAAAATATTGTTTCTACTGTATTTGCAATGTATATTTGATAACAATATTTCAAAAGATATATTTTATTAATGTACTATTTTATTTGTAATTCAAATCTAGATCATATTTTTTTATATTTTAATTTTGTACTATTTTATTTGTAATTAATATTTTATGAAAAAATAGTTTGAGCAAAATTTTTGTAGTTTGGAATTTATATTAAATAATATAAATGAGTATTCTTTTTATGCATACTTTTTTCTTCTTTTTTTTTTACTACACACAATATTGAATTTCAATGCACTAATACATAGATGCGTGTACCTTCTACAACCCAGTGTGACACCACTCATGACACTTCTGCCCTGTAAATATATTTAAAACATATATAAATAAATCAATATGGAAAAACTAACTTACCAGCCAGTCAGTGTTTCAGCGTGTGTCCACGTAAGCCGGCGGTGGCACTCCACACAAGAGCGGACTGGTCCAAGTAATTCTGCCCGGAGGCGAGGCAGACATTACTGGCAGAGCCGCGTGGTTGGTTCAAGCCTTGGTGTGGGAGGAAACTTTGCAACATCCCTGCGACTCCCAACACAAGGGAAGGGGAGGGAGGCTGGCTGTTGTTTCGCACGCCCCTTTCACGCTTAACAGGCGGAGCTGAAAAACAACTTTACAACAGTTACATTACATACTGTATAACTCTGCTGCTGAATGAAAGTAAGACCACAACAATTAAAAGGACAATCATTTTGGTACCCTCAAAATGGATGTGGAAACAAATCAAAGGTTTTCCCCTAGGTCGTGGCGTCTGTAAAGCTGATGGTATACTATATGGTGTTCAAAAATAAAGTGCTTTTAAGTTTTGCCCAGAAAACGGATTAATTATAATCCATCAGTTCAACTAATAATTCAAATTTAATACATTTGTACAAAGTGAGGATTCACCCCTAAAAAAAAACCTTACCTCAAAATGCACTTTTATTCTCTGTACATATATATATATATTTTAATTGCTATGGAGTACATTTGTTACACGTGTTTCATTTCGGACACATACAAGACTATTGGAGTACTTCCTTTTTTTCCCATTTCCATCTCAAACTCTATGATACTAATCAAAGGCGGTGCCACTAAGTGGCATGGGGGTGTTAACTATTTCCACGACACACACACCACCTGGCCTTCTGAACAGATGTGGTATCTGTAAAGCTCACATTTACAGCAGAGTTTGAAGAGAATGTGCCAGTAAGCTAGAAAAATGATCAATTATGATACATTCAGTTGTATTTACTGTACATGATTTCAACTGAGAATCCGTATTTCATACATTTGTGCAAATACAGGAATCCCCCATCCTCTCCCCCCAAGTAGTGTCCGCGAAAAAAAATAAAGCAAGTCATCACTGAGAAAAGCGATAATATAGTTTAATATATGCATTGTATAATATGAATATATACACACAATGTATATAATAGTTATCACATACTAACATGTATTTATCACATCTGTTGGTAATGCTTATGTGCAGTATTTGTTGTTGTTGTTTTTGCTTCTATTTAAAAAAAAAAACCTTTGGAAGAAACTACTGTAAGGGAGCTTTTCAACCACTGAGTAACGACCTTGTGACAATCTCCGCTTCAGCTGTGCTTAGAAGCATTGGTGTTATATAATAATGCCATCTGCTCTCCTGTCCATGCAAAAGTAAACAGCCGGATGGATGCCACTGCAAGGCCCCATTGGTGCCCTGGGTGGATGGATGTCAATAGTTTCCATTCCATTTCCTCACTGTCCCTGACATGTTTTGTCATGTTAGTGGGTGTTAATTGTGTCACAGAACTATAGTGTGAATAAATATATTAAGACTATGCTATGGAGGTAAATTTGGTGCAAAACTAACTTGTGCAAAAAATGTGTACCTGTAGAAAAAAGTCTAAATTTGTATCTGTAAAAGTCGTGATTTGTATCTGTAAAAAAAATGTGTGCCTGTAAAAAAAAAATTTGTGTCTGTAAAATAAATTTGTACCTGTAAAAAAAAAATTTGTGTCTGTAAAATAAATTTGTACCTGTAAAAAAAAAAATGTGTATGTGTAAAACAAATTTGTATCTGTAAAAACAAATTTGTACCTGTAAAAGTCATGATTTGTATCTGTACAAAAAAAAATTTGTACCTGTACAAAAACTATAAATTTGTATCTGTAAAAGTTGTGATTTGTACCTGTAGAAATGACAACTTGTAGTCAAAGAAGTCGCCACTAGGAGTCACAAGTGGGTTTTCTGCTGCTGTACTGTGACGTGAGTTTTGCCCCAATTGTTGCGCTACAAATGTAGCAAAACTAATTTGTACTTGTAGAGCGCCTGATTTGTACTTGTAAAGAAGGGGGCGGGCTCTGGTGCAATGAAGGGTTGTTTTGACCAATCAAGTGAGAAGGATTTGAGCGGATTGGAGCGCAACCTCATTGGTTTAGCGAACGACGGTGGCGGGACTCGCGGAAGGATACAAGCAGGACACATCGTCGCCAACCAACATACATATTAAGAATACTTCTTAATATGTATGTTGAGGAAGAATACTTCAGTATTCTTAATATGTATGTTGAGGAAGAATACTTCAGTCGACTGAAGTATTCTTAATATGTATGTTGGTTGGCGACGATGTGTCCTGCTTGTATCCTTCCGCGAGTCCCGCCACCGTCGTTCGCTAAACCAATGAGGTTGCGCTCCAATCCGCTCAAATCCTTCTCACTTGATTGGTCAAAACAACCCTTCATTGCACCAGAGCCCGCCCCCTTCTTTACAAGTACAAATCAGGCGCTCTACAAGTACAAATTAGTTTTGCTACATTTGTAGCGCAACAATTGGGGCAAAACTCACGTCACAGTACAGCAGCAGAAAACCCACTTGTGACTCCTAGTGGCGACTTCTTTGACTACAAGTTGTCATTTCTACAGGTACAAATCACAACTTTTACAGATACAAATTTATAGTTTTTGTACAGGTACAAATTTTTTTTTGTACAGATACAAATCATGACTTTTACAGGTACAAATTTGTTTTTACAGATACAAATTTGTTTTACACATACACATTTTTTTTTTTACAGGTACAAATTTATTTTACAGACACAAATTTTTTTTTTACAGGTACAAATTTATTTTACAGACACAAATTTTTTTTTTACAGGCACACATTTTTTTTACAGATACAAATCACGACTTTTACAGATACAAATTTAGACTTTTTTCTACAGGTACACATTTTTTGCACAAGTTAGTTTTGCACCAAATTTACCTCCATACTATGCTTCCTGATTTTGTAGATTTCGTTGAGGGAAAAAAAGGAGGTTGTGATAGTCACAATTTTCCTGTATCTTTGGTCATATACTGTATTTTTTCTTTTTAATTTTTGAATTGCCAGTTTTGCACACATCCTTCCATATTAACTTCGTGGTAACATACTGACACCTAGCGGCGAGATTAGGAATAGACAAAGCAGCACGGAGAGCCACGACGGTTCAATCATTTCATTTATTTATTATTACATGACATATTTTGTTTTCACACGTTTTAAAAAAAGATATTTGTAAAAATTATTGTTTTAAATACACTCTTAAAACGTGCAGCAGACCAATTGGTGGTGACGTCATCAAACTAATTTGAATAAATTACCAAGAACGCTGAGGAAACACAATTACAAATTCCCTGCGGAACTTTTACAACCAAGAACTCCTTTTACCCAGAACTCAAGGATCCTGGGCTTGTTGGTGAAAAAGCAGCTATGAATAGTAAACTGATCGAACAACAGTAGTCAAGAATCATAAACTTTATTGACATGTATATGCAAATATAACGGAAGTGTCAAATGCAAATCAGTTGCGAGACGCGCATTTACTACTTCCTGTTCACTACGTTGTAAAAAAAAAAAAAAAGACGAAAAACATTACTATTCAAATAACATGTCTATACGATGCACACAAATGTGAGACGTGTTTAACACATATACGCCTCGTAAGAAATCACATTCACAAGCAAAACATTAAGACATGATTTGGCATGTAGAAACGTGATTAAACTACTAAATAACGTACTGCAAGAAACGACTAATTGTAACTTACACATCATCATCGTACTCTTTAGCAGCACCTAATAATACTAGAATGCCTACTTTTATGTTAAGTTTCTCACTCCGACTTGAACTTAAAGTCAAATTTTACTCACCTATATTAAATATAGGATCCCGTTAGCGGTGATTGGCTCGGTGTTTTAAGCCCCGCCCCCGACCTGTCCACCTCGAGGGCAGCTAATAGCAAACTCCTCGTCACGTATTCAAATGTATATACATATGAATATGTACACGTAATTGCTAAGATGTTAATTGTGGTGAGTTTGATAAGTTTCAATACCCAAATTGGAATCTTCCAGCTTTACCCCCTCTTTACATGTAGAAACGCAAGGGCGCCTCCGATTGGTCAACACCACCAGCATTCATGCCTACCCGGCAGGTGATTGGCCGAGTCGTTTCCAAGTCAAGTGTCAAAGCGTTTCGAGAGGAGGGGGATATGATGAGCGTTTGACAAAAGCGATCTTGTCTCCGACGAAACCTTTTTGGACAGTGTGTGAACAAATACAACGCCAGGTCGTGTTGTGGAAGCGTAGTGGGATCTTGGAAGCTAAATCTAATCTTATTTTAAGAGCGGATTCAACCACCGACAGCGACAGGAGAAGCACGGGAGCAAAAAGTGGGACTTAATTGTTCGAGGCTAGCTAACTAGCTCTGCCTCGCCTCCTTCTTTAAACGGCGATTAGCGGGCACCGCCGGGCTATATGGCTACGAATTACGAGCCGATCTACGGACTGTCAGAAGATGAGGTAAGCCTGATCGGCAGTCGAGCCGCTAGACGGCGAGACAGTCGCGCGGATGCTGCCGATGCTAACGCTAGCCGCGGCGGTCAAGCTAAGCAGCCCTCACCCACATTCACATACCATAGTAATGCTCAGGCAGCTGTCTTGTTTCCCCGAAAACACTCCTCGCTCCTATTGCTCCTCTTCCGCGTCTACTACTAGTGCACCACAATTGTAAAAAATAATAAGAATAATAACTGTAAATGAACCATTAATGAATCCTCGACTGCCCTCCAGCTGTGTGAAGTCCACACAGATGAGATCTTGTTGTTTACATGGGTAGGTGGATCACAACCATTTTGGTAAACAGAGGACATGCATACATAATATGTATTCATGTTCATTTCAGACACAATATTGATGCATAACCCAATGGTCTAAATCAACAGGCTGTATATTTTCAGACAGGTGCTTTACTTTATTTACCAATGAGTACTAAAAAGAATGTGAAACTAAGTGCATATGCACACATCACTTCCAATATCCGGACAAAATACAATAAAGCGTTCAACCAAAGGGAGAATCACCTTCTAATCTAAGACTTGAGGTCTGTTTCTTCTTTTTGGAGCTTTGTGTAGTCTTGGGGTCAGGGCATATGTGAACCTTTTGCTTTCCCGTGATGTTTATGTTTATTTATACTATGGATATGGGGTAATATGTAAAGATATACGATCAGGAATTAAGTAGCTGGAGAATGGCGAAAATTGCAATCAAAGTTGGTGAAATTTAATCTACTCCTTCTGAGGAAACCCATGAGTAGCACTTTACACTTTGCGGAAATAAATTGAATTAATGCAATTTATGTGCCGTAACAAAGAAAATGTGGTATGGCCTGACATTTAAGCTTCCTCCAAATTCTGCTATATGGTAACACATAACATGATAAATGGTAAACAACACATGATAATAGAGCACAAACCATGCATGCACATGAAGAGCCACACCCACTAAACTAACTCTTGATCAATGCTTATGCACCACTTACAGTAACATACGCAATTAGCAATCTCATTTGTCTTGTCAAGCAATTCATTTCTTTGCGTATTCTTTTTTTCTTTATTTAACCTTTAGGCAGATTCACATTTGTTACCCTGACCTGATAAGACAATTTGCAAACATCTGCTTTTACTTTGGAAAACAATGACCGAATCAGTATTCAAATCAGTTTTGCGTAGTGTGATATTGCATAAATGTCGTTGAGTTTTTTTCTTTTCAGCAATAAACAATACCAAATAAACATCAATTAATGAGGATAGGGAGAAGAAGTTGTCTTTTCTTTTGCATTTAAAAAAAACGAACTAATGTTAGATATTTAGCATTTTGTTTTTAAACTCTCCTGTTGAGGTTAGCTTTACAGATGCCAACCTCTGCTCTGCGGGCGACACCCTAAATATCAAAGGAGGCATCTCTTTCAGGTGTGGGGTGTATGTATTTGAGTTAATTGGGGCATTGTATCTACTGTACTATGATAATATGAACTTACTGCCAGTGACCATAGCCAACTAAGAATTACTGGTCATTAATTAAGTTTTAATTGATGGCGTTGATGGTATTAAACAGGATGTATATTATTGTAATGTATGATGTACAAGAGTTGTCTATAATAACTTACATAATAATATTATCATCATATAGAATGTTTATTTAAGTGAATTTTGAAATCTAGCAGGACTTAATTGTTTAAGTCATATTTTACAAGCTCAGCTTTGACCTTTTTCTGTCAGTCATTATGAGAGAGAGTATAACAGGACATAGGCGTGCCATTCATGCCACTGCTTAGTGAACTCTGGCAAGGCTTGGCTCGCCGTCAGTCATCCACTGCACCGTAACCACAACACGACAAATCGTCACTTGATGCCCGAGGCTGTAAAATCTTTCTCCGTCGCTTCAGCAACATGACACCGGTCGCAAGTAAAAGCTGCATCCATTGTGTGAAAGTGCCTTTTAAGGGGCAAAATTGCTAAGCAAGTTTCATTATATCAAGAGTCAGAGAGGCAGTAACCAATGGAAAAGCATGTTTGTCTACGCTCCAAAAAAGATCATTGTTGAACCAATTTAAGAGCAAACAGAATTGTCGACCAACTTAATAAAATTGCTTCAAGTGGTAACACACGATTTAATTTAATTAATCCAAAGTGAATATATTAAAGGTGAGGTCTTTAGTTTACATTAAGAAATAAACACTTCTTAAACACTGGATGTATACACATGTAATCCTTCTCATTCTTCTGTTAATGCGTGGTAACCCAAAAACACATGGTTCAAATGGTTCCCACGGTCAGCAGCATCTCTTATTATAAAGTTCACTAACATTTTAATAAATAGGTCCCAAATATTAAAATGGTTTTAGATTTACCTTATATCGGTATTATAAAATACTGATACCGTCAAAATGCCCAACATCGTCGCCGATAATCGGCCTGGCCTGGTCTATCCCTAATACTCTTTATTAAAAACAACAAGCCACTCAAATACATCTGAGTGACGTTGTGATAATATATCACTTAGTTGCCCTGCCACAGTTTTATTTTAGAACTAAAATCCCTTGTGTTACAGCTGACATTTAATTGAAATGTGTGGCAAGAATTTTTAGAAAAACATGCAGCTGGATGTTAAAATGCCAGTAATGACAAGTTGCTACTCTAGCTAAAATATTAGATGTAAGTGAAACCTATGCCATGTTCAAGAAATATCTGATTGCAAATAGTATTCTGGCACTGTCAAGTTTTGTTACTTTGTTTCGGCAAGTACTCAAATGGTTTTAACTGTTGAGTCAATTCTGTCAATTAGCAAATAATGTATCCACCATTATGTTACACCATCGCATTGTCACAGTGCACTGAAAAGCTCTTCACTCCATTACCGGTAATCAGTAATATATGTGGGTCAGTATTATTGCATCAAAGGAATGCCTGGTTAGAGAAACCATTGGCACTCAGAAGGGATCATTTTTCCATGAATTTGATTAAATAATTTTTTTCTTCTGCAGAATGAAACCAGAGTGCTGCGTGTTAAGGTCATCGCTGGAATTGATCTGGCCAAAAAAGACATCATTGGAGCCAGGTGAGTTTCACTGAATATTCATCAGAAATTTGTGGTCAGGGCTTTACAGGAGACATATTGTGCATTTTTATCTTTATAAATTAGAAGAGTTCTCAGTTGTTTAATTAAGTATTTGACATGATTGCTGTTACCTAGTACTTTCTGTGATAACACTGCAGCTCGGCTTACCCTATGACATCGTGTCAAATGGGTAGGCTGCAGCTTGAAAGTTGCTCCGGATTTTCAGAATTCATTGGTAATTATGTGAGTCAGCCACATTTTCTGTTTAGGAAGGAGTTGAGAGTTGGATGGTCATGAGGTGCTTCCAGATGACCGAACAACTACAGCAAATGTCATCAGGGAGACGGGTAGGACAGTCCTTGGTGTGTCATCTGGAACGAAAGGAGATAAGGAGACTTGGCGGTGGAATGAGGAGGTGCAGAAGTGGATCCAGAGAAAGAGGTTAGCTAAGAAGAAGGACTGAAGAAAGTAGACAGGAGTACAGGGAAATGCAGCGTAAGGTGAAAGTAGAAATGGCAAAGGCCAAACAAGGGGCTTACGATGACTTGCATGCTAGGTTGGACAGTAAGGAGGGAGAGACTGATCTATACAGGTTGGCAAGGCAAAGAGACATAAATGGGAAGGATGTGCAACAGGTTAGGGTAACAAAGGATAGGGATGAAAGTGTGTTGACAGATGCCAGTAGTCTGATGGGAAGATGGAAAGAGTACTTTGAAGAGTAGATGAATGAGGAAAGGGTAGAAGAGGTGACTGATGTGGACCAGGAAGTAGCAAAGATTAGTAAGGATGAAGTGAGAAGGGCATTGAAGAGGATGAAGTGTGGAAAGGCACTCGGTCCTGATGATATACCTGTGGAGGTATGGAAGTGTCTAGGAGAGGTAGCAGTAGAATTTCTGACTGGGTTGTTCAACAGGATCTTAGCTAGTGAGAAGATGCCTGAGGAATGGAGGAGAAGTATGCCGGTGCCCATTTTTAAGAACAAGGGAGACGTGCAGAGTTGTGGTAACTACAGAGGAATAAAGCTGATGAGCCACACAATGAAGCTATGGGAAAGAGTAGTTGAAGCTAGACTGAGGGCAGAGGTGAACATTTGTGAGTACCACATATGCAGTATTTGCTTTGAGGATGTTGGTAGAGAGGTACAGAGAAGGTCAGAGGGAGCTGCATTGTGTCTTTGTAGATCTGGAGAAAGCTTACGACAGGTTGCCCAGAGAGGAACTGTGGTTTTGTATGAGGAAGTCTGGAGTGGCAGAGAAGTATGCTCAAGTGGTGCAGGACATGTATGAGGACTGTGAGACAGTGGTGAGGTGTGCTGTCGGTGTGACGGAGGAGTTCAAAGTGGAAGTAGGATTACATCAGGGATCAGCTCTGAGCCCCTTCTTGTTTGCTATGGTAATGGACAGGATGACAGATGAGGTTAGACCGGAACCTCCATGGACTATGATGTTTGCAGATGACATTGTGATCTCTAGTGAGAGCAGGGGATAGCTGGAGGAGAAGCTAGAGGCGTGGAGGTTTGCCCTGGAAAGAAGGTTAGTCGTAGCAAGATGGAGTATCTGTGTGAATGGGAGGGACCCAAGTGGAAGAGTGAGGTTACAGGGAGAAGAGACCAAGGAGGTGGAGGAGTTTAAGTATTTAGGGTCAATGGAGAGTGTGGAAAAGAAGTGAAGAAGCAGGCAGGCTGGAACGGGTGGAGAAAATTGTCATGTGTGATAGAAGAGTTTCAGCTCAAATGAAAGGAACGGTTTATAAAACTGTGGTGAGACCAGCAATGTTGTTTGGTCTGGAGACAGTGCCACTGAGGAAAAGAGAGGAGGCAGAGATGAAGATGCTGAGGTTCTCTTTGGGAGTGACCAGGATGGAAAGAATCAGGGATGAGTACATCAGAGGGACGGCACATGTTAGAGGATTTGGAGATAAAGTCAGAGAGGCCAGACTGAGGTGGTTTGGGCATGTCCAAAGAGGAGAGAGAGTGAATATATTGACATAAGGGTGTAGGGTTTCCAGAGGAGGTTTATGGATGTAGTTAAAGAGGACATGAAGGTAATTGGTGTGAGAGCAGAGGATGCAGAGGACAGGCTTAGATGGAGGCAACTGATTCGCTGTGGCGACCCCTGAAGAGAAAAGCCGAAAGGAAAAGAAGAAGAAGAAGACGAAGCCACATTTTCTGTTACAATGAGGCAGAAGTACAGAATGACTCACTGACACTTCTTCAGAAATAGACATGAGATAAAAGATTAACTTGATTACTCCATTTCACACTCCATGGGTGGGCAGCCACTCAAGAGGCCCAACTATTTACATATAAACAATAAAAGGAAAAGAAAAAGTCACAGTATGCCTCATTTAGTTAAACATGCTGTGACCTCCTGCTTATCCATGGTAAAAGATTTGGCAAGCAATCAACCCGTTTGTGTGAACTTTCACGATTTTTTTGCAGCGTCAAAAAGACCTTTAACTCCCATTTGAACAAATGATTACCCTTGTGTCACTCTCTCCTATTTATAACCGACCTCTGTCACACCTTTGCCAGACAAAATCTTGTACTGTGGAACCGCTTGTTTTGACCACAGCGCTCCGATTTTAGAATGAATATTTCACTTAAAAATAATGAACATGGCACATCGTCTTAATTGTATGATTGAAGCCTTCTCATGTATCGGACCAAGTAAACGATCGGAGTTTTTGACTGTCATCCTTTCATCTTTCCTGCTGACCTCGACCTAACCTTTATGTTGACGTCATGTAATTTTGGTTCTGCTGGTCTCGCTCATGCTTTAATTTGCATTGTAAAGCGATGACATTTGGGCTGTCCTCAGTTTTCCTTTTCTGCCCACGCAATGCAAAAACACTGCGATTAATTATTAATGTGCCACGCCACTATCAGTCAATGCTTAACCTGCTATCTCGCGTTATGTGGTAAATACAAATGTATGAATCGAGATTCTAATATAATTTTTGTATAATAAAACTAAACAAGAATGGCTGAGAACAGAACATCAGACTATTCTGAAGTGCCCTTAAATAAAACATTAAGTTACCATTATATTTTTAAAGGCATTTTTTAAAATTTGATTATTTTTTTTTACCTCCAAAACAAAAGTGTCTAACTTTCTTTGATCAAATTTCATTAGGCCATTTATTATTATTTTTGTCAGTTTCAGTAATCATTGTGCAGTTTTCTCTCATTAAAAGTGGGGTACCCACAATTTTGTCCTTCAAATTCTATTGGTATATCTTGACGGCGGCCATCTGGATCTCACTTGGTACCTTTATTTGTAAAGGGTCATGTGATATAATATGGGGTCATTGACTACGGCGATTCAGATTAGAATCTCAGCAAAACTAATGCTGACTCTCAGCCACTCATGAAAAATTGTTGTTCAACCCCGCATAATGCACTCTAGGCCAATTACAATCGGTTCCATCACTCGGACATTAGGGCTCACTGGAAACACAGCAATGATTCTGCGCTTTGCTTAACTGAATCAAATTTGCGTAATCACTGGAAATGAGGAGTTACCAAATTGAAAATTGTCCGAAACTAAAAATGAGGAACACCAAAAGGAAAGCTTGGTGGGCCGCCAGGCTAATAAAACGCCGGGCCTGCAGAATTGTTGGTGCGTCCCTACTGGAAACACCAAAGACTTCAATGATCGAGTCTGGTCGTTTGAAACATTGCAGGCTCGTTAATTCTGTAAATCTGTTTACTGACTGAAATTGATGGACTTAACAGAAACACCACTGACTCTGATAGTTCTGTTGAATCTTTTTGGAGTGGAATTTGGGGACTTACCATCCTTGTTTTGGATGTCGTGAAGTATATACACATTATTTGTTTCTATTGGGCCCCGCCTTGTGGTTTAAACATGCAATGACACACCCTGAAGGGAGTTCATAATTCTATTAAGTGTTGACGTCATGGATGGTCACGTGCTGTTGAGGGTTCTGACCCAGCGATTGCTTGATTGCGGCAACCAATTGGTGACATTGAAGCAGCCCTTCCGTCTTACTCGCCGCATTCTTTTATTATTTTTTCAAGCGAAGAAGACAAGTGACAGTTGTCAGGGAATTGTCGACACACAGTGGTCCAATTGTATCTGTTTAGTCAGAGCACACATGCTCACAAACAAAACAATTACAAGCAGTGGGGTTCCCTTAGGCAGTAATAACAATCAAGTTGAGCTCTTTTGATCGCAATGGAAACTCAATAGTTAGCACACTGTCTGCATTTTCAGTATTGAGAGTGGAAGTACTTGACTTCAAAAACATGGTACCATCTTGATGTCCTGTGCTCCATGACCAAGGAATTAGCTTGCTAAGATGTAGACAAACACAAATATGGCTGTCCTCAGTTTCCTTTTACTTTTGTTCAGTGATGAGGCCTCTTAGCGAATAGTGAGCCGAGCCTTTTATTCTTCCCCGCAGCTTCCTTTTCTTCAATAGCAGCTGGATGTTCACATTCCATCTTTAAAAAAAACAAAAAAAACGCTATCTCCATTTTTAGCCTCGCACCTTCATCAATAAGACTTTATAAACCTTATCTCCCAATTTCCAAAGGCAAGTTTTTTTCTGGGCAGACTGCAGTTTCACAGTTGTAAATGGAGGCAGTTTTCAGGTTGTGACGAAGTATTTATTGCAAAAGGAATTTTTTTTATCATGTTTAGGAAGAAGGATGAGAACGAAGAGCCTGTTTAGACCAACGTCACTGACAAATGTTATAAGAGAAAATGTGGTTACCATGGTTAAGAGCAGATTGCAGTGGTTGCTGCTGGTGACAATTTGTAATGTGCAAAAGGTTGATTTTATATATCGAAACATAACTTGCTGCAATGCTTTCAGTGCAATTTAGCAACATTGTGATGATACTTGTAACCGTGACCATTTTCTCCTTATAATTCATTTTGTACGTTTCTTTTATTTGAGGATATGCGGTTCAGAAAATGGATGAATTTTTTAAAATGCCAATTATGTCTTGACTACCGAAGATTGGTCCAATTATGCTGTGGAACACAAACAGTTGTTCAGTCCGATTACTCGAGTAAAATTTTAAAGAAAATAAGGACAAAAAGAAAAAATCCAAACGCAGTTAAAACTTTGACGTATGTTTACTTAAAACAGTTCTCAGTCCTGCTACTTGCGTCTCCCCTAACCTCATGATCCACAAGTGAGTGACGGCGAACTAATGTTATATACGGTATATCTGGTCGCTACACTTAAAAAAAAATTTATATATATTTTTTTATGAAATTTTCTTGAAATCTACTTGGGTGGTGGCCAATTTACTTGGGTGGCCTGCCCAAGTATTAACATGGTGTGGGAAACACTGCCATGTTAACGCACGTAACACGTCATAGTGATGACGTGAAGTGGACAATAATGTCCAATATGACAGCAGACACAGGGTATGTCATCATTTTGACAATCAGCTTAAACCTTCAGAGAATCTGATGCCATTGATATTTGCACTTTTAATGTCCATACACACTGCCTCATAGAATAAAGGAAAATCAATTTTGAGTCGTGTGTTCCTTTTAACCGGTTTTGACTTGCAAGTTATGAGGTTTTGTTTTTTTTGTTTTCTGCAGTGACCCCTACGTCAAACTCTCCCTCTACGTCACCGACGAAACCCGAGAGCTCGCCCTGGTCCAGACAAAAACTATAAAAAAGGTAAGGAGTGAGCTGGCATTGTGCTGCTTCTTCTTTCCCTCTCCTCGAGTTTGCGTGAGCTCTAATTTGCTTTGACCTTATCAGATTAGCCACGCCTGGTCTAATCATGTCCTCCCGCACAATTACTGTCCCGCTGCTTACGCTTGTCTCCACTCATACTGCTGTTTCCTGCCCGCGTTAGGAAATGTGTTGCTCATGTAGTCTCAGCACTGAAGGCTAATGCTGCTTACTTCCTCCAAGAGTGACGATCCCTTTTAATAGACACCATGCCCCAATTAGTTACCGTGAGCCACTTAAAGCAAATAAATACCACCCTCAAACAGACGCCTCTCTTTCCCTAATGGAAAAAATGGGCAGTCATTTATCACAGTTCTACAACGGCGTATTTGGGCCACGTACAAATATTTATTTTAGAGGGGTGGAGGAATATTCTGAGAAAAAACTCGCAAATTTACAAAAAAAACCTCGTATATTTGCGACATTGTGTGTCAAATTTGCAAGGAAAAAAAACCTCACAAATTTACGAGAAATTAACTCTCAAATTTGCGACATTATAAAGTGGCAAATTTGCGAGTTTATTTCGCGTAAATTTGTGAGTTTTTATCTTGCAAATTTGCCACTTTATTATGTCGCAAATATGCAAGTTCTTTTCTTTCTTTTTCTTCTTTCTTTTCTCGTTGTATAGTTCAGGATGGACAAGGAGTACTTGTGTTGTTAATAGGGCTGCCAAGATTAGTCGACGATGGCCATCAACGGCTAGTTAAATTTTCAATGTCATCTTTATTATTTTTCCCAGTTTTGTTTTTCCTCTTAAAGCTGTACTGTTTCCCAATTTTACTGCTGGTCATATGCCTGCCTGTGACGCAATTTACATATAATTAGTTGACTTATCGCGACTACTATAGGTGACTACTGACTAGTCAACTAGCAAAATAGTAATTTGTGGCAGCTCTTGTTATTAAATTTACTGTGCAGTTTTGAAGATTAACTTGCCACGATGTAGCGGTTTATGCTACTGTTGTTTAATAATATTCCAAAAATGCTTATGTACAAATAAAGGCCTCCCTTGTAATAGACTCGTATTCGCGTTTCGGAAAAGCTGCTTTGAGTCCTAATGTAGGTCACTTAACGTGTTTTTTTTAAATTTATTTTTTAGCACTAGCTAGCTTTCCACTAGCCAACTCTACGCTGTGGCTATCCAGCCGAGCTAGCAGGCAGGCGCAGCAGACCCCCATGGCCCACCCCATGTAGGCAGACATATGCTGCCAGTGGCCTTGCTTGCCTTATAGGATATAAATAGCTGACAATGCACTGCTATGTGGAGCAGAAAAAAAAGCTTCCTCTGTGGTCTTTATGTGTCCTTTTAAGTGGGACACCTTTTCATTGCATCTTCTGTTGCAGAGATAAAAGTTTGCCTTGTGGCGAGAAGGCCCACCCAACCCCCTAAAAGTAAACAAACAATCTGATTGTGTGTATTCCTTATTTGGATCTCCGGGTTGGCGGCGGTGGTGCTGGTGGTGGTGTGTGTTTTTTAGAGAGGGGTTTATCATTGGCATTCTTGCTTTGGGCCATGTTGTTGACAAAGTCATTTTAATAGCTAGTGCCACAAAGTCCACAGGCCAATAAAAAACTGAAAGTGATTTTAGGATTTGTGCCCATGTTTTTCAGTTTAAAAAATAAATAATCCAGATGCGTTTTTCCTATGTGTAGAAATGTATGGCCCAGCCTCTACTCAAGTATTCATACCTGTTGTGTTTTATCTATCAACTCTGGGGATCATTTCATTTCATCACCAGACTAACCATTTGTGTACTTGATGTTCTAGACGCTCAATCCCAAATGGAATGAGGAATTCTACTTCAGGGTGAGTATCAATTCCTTTAGCTTTTTTCCCCCTTCTCATGTCATGTATTTGTTTCAATTTTTTATCAGAGTTCTGTGTTTTTGACGGGCTTTTACACATGCAGTAAAAGCTAGCATGTGTTCCACTTTATACAGTGTCATCGATCTAGAAAATGGGGTGGCAAAATTGACTGGGGAATTTTCTACTATAGGCGGAAGTATCACAGACAGGACTGTGCATGTATGTATGGTCTTTTTTTGTTAATTTAAAAGCTGACATTTTTTGGTCTTGCTGTTCTCTATACACGGCGCTGACACAGAGACAAATTCTGTTTAAAGAAATGCCGGAACCAAGGAGTGTAATTGAGTCCAACACGTATTTTATACGTTAAACCAGATGCTGTCACTGCTGTCATGTGAAAGTGTGGCAATATTCTACTTTGCTGATTAAAGGCTAAGGAATATAAATGGATTTGATGTTGCATTCATGCACATCTCTACAGTTGACATTATTAACACTATTGCTTTTGGCGCCTATACAGGTGTGTCCGCAGAATCACAGGCTCCTCTTTGAGGTGTTCGATGAAAACAGATTGGTAAGTGTCACCCCTCCTTAACCCCGTTTCTTTCATCACTTGCTAATTGTTGTTTCGACAGCTTCTATTATCAGACTGTGTATTTAGTGTCACCCGCTGAACTACTTAGGCTGTGTTATCCCCCCCCCCCCTTTTTTTATTTTTTATTTTTTATAAATGGTCTTAGTTTCCATTATTCTGGACATGATAAGTTTTCCAGTCCTGCTTTTAGGGATTAATATCTTTCAAATGTAATGTGATGATAATAAAACTGATGTTGCCTTCATCATGCCTTTACTACATTCTCACATAGCCCTTTGGAATCCATGTGTTTGTTTTTCTCTTTTACCACATGGGTCGTCATTCAGCAACTTGAAATGAGTCATTCTCAACTCAGTCTGCACCTTTGCATTATTTGTTCTTAGTAATTCTTATAAATATTTCCAGATTTAATACCAAATGATTTTCTTGGCTTAAGAACCTGTACTTTCATTGCTCTGATCGAAGACTATTTTGTGGTAACAATGAAAATGTTCATCCTGTCACAAGAAAAATTGCATGTTTGTTTGACTGAGCTGTGTATGTTGTCGCCATAACAAGCTCAATAAAACCTCAAGTGTTACAGGAATTACAAACATCACAAATGGGTCTTGATGATGAATCCTCTACTTTACACCTTTCCATAAGCATTGCTTTCCAAGCAAACCTGACCCGAGACAGAGATAAGCAGAGTGAGTTTTCTATGGAAAGAACCTTCCCTGAAGCAGGTGTTTGACTTTTGCGATGGTTTCTTGGTAACTTTAGCTCCTGGAACGTCATTATAATGATGTTTGGTAGGACCATTAGTGGATGTTTCCCAGGATACAATTTATTTTTCTGTCTGGATAAGCCATTCTTACAAGGCCTTGCAGAGGGTTTTTTTGTGAGCCGATGAACACCAAATCCTGAAGGGTTTTTTGTAGGGTCTATCAGTACTACACCCTGAACGTCAAGTGGTATTGCTGGCATGTGGTCTTCCAAGAAAAGGCCAGCTCAGGTTTTCCCAAACGTGAGCGTTGTGTTGCAGTGGCAGCGGGATGACACATGAAAGTGGAGCTTAGGCAGCCTCAAGCCTGTTTCTCTCCTTATATGTCTGAGGAGGACTTTTCCATCTCACGGTGCATGCAGGGATGTCAATTTTTCATCTTCCCAAGACAATGCTACGCTTCCAACTTTGTTGGAACAGGTTAGGGAAAGTCTGGTGCAACTTGCTCAAGGGCACCTGGGTGGTACTCATAAAGCTATCCAGCAACTACAACTCTAAAGGGTCTCTTATTTTGTGTCATGGCATGGTCTTGAAATGAACCAGTCACCAAGCCACATCCTCTAGGACCTTTCAGGTCCAATATCAAGTGGCTGCTTCTTCTGGAAAAAAAATGGTCTGAATAGGTTCAGTATTATATTTTGTTTGAACCAGATTGGTTATGTCATTGAAAAGCTTGGCTTTGTGCCATCGGACCACACATTGGCCTTTCTTTTATCCACGGTCTCTTTTAGCATTTTTCTCGTACAAACATGTATTGACAGTGCTCTTGTGATGCTTGGTAGACTCTTATTCTGTTTCTCTGCCTCCATCAGTATTTCCCATTCCTGAAGATCTTTCACCCACAAATTAGAACTTGGACAACACTGTGGGCTAAAGCACTGGCCAAAATAGTCACACTGATTTTTATCCACTATGAATATTAAATGTTAATTCACCAAAAGCTTTATCGATTCTCTGCCTTAGTGCCAGAAAATCTCACCCTTCTCAACTTTATCCCGAGGGCGAAGTAGCTTAAATCCCCAATTTCCTTTCCAGATAGTGTTGTATCATGTTGCCGGTTATCAGTCGGCAGTGCTTAGGCGTCCGCACCCTGATTTCAGCATTTTGGACTAAAATAGTATCAAAGATATGTTGTAACTTGAGATGCTGTTAGATACAAAGTGAAAAGCCTACAAAATCTCACCACATAGGTTTCTCTTCTGTCAGATCTCTCAGATATTTTGCTTCTCACCATCCTGCTGCCTTTTTCAGTCTATTTTGAGCCATATCTTTCCTCCTCATCTCCAAGCTACAATAAATCAGAGGCTCAAATACTGTTGTTGTGTTTTCTTAACGCAGTTGTCATTTTAATGGTGTTAGTGGGCTGTCCAGAAAAGTAAGATCACTGTGTGACCGGGTTAGGGTGTCACTTATTTGGAAAGCCTTACCCAGCTGGCACTTGGGGGTAGCATTGCATCGTAATGGCACATGTTGACGGGGTGTGTGTGGGGATAGGGGTCATTTGTAGTCATGTGACTGACAGGCAACCCCGCTGTCACCCTGGAAACCAGAAGCGCCGGCCGCCCTTATCCAATCATGTTAGGAATGCTGGCTGTCACTAGGCTCAGGCTATTTCTGCTGTGTGCTTGGTAGCGCTACGAACCTGGCGAACACGGACCCTTCTTTATAACTTTTTCTTTTCAGTCACTCCTTAAAGTGCTGTGTGGATTTTAGCCCTTGTTTTTGTGATGTGACGTTCTTTTTTTTTTTTTTTTTTTTTCCCCCTGTCGTATTTACTTGTGGAAGGAAAGTTATGGAAGGGACTCGAGGTGGGTGGGACCTAATGGGAGCGGTGCTAGAGTGAGAAGGAAAAACGGGGATCAGTTATCTGGCCAGCCAAAAGAACGACGTGCGCGAGACTTGGAGGACGGTACAACCGTACAGTCCTTCAGAGGGAGCTGAGGCTGTCGGACGGGACGTAAAAATGGCACGTCTGCGTTTGTATTTTGGCTCCAACCGCAGCAACACCGCCCCAGAGATACTGGAAGGAGAGGCCGAAGAACAGCATGGAGACCATGATGTCGTGACGGCGCTTCATACTCAACCACCTATAGGATTAAGCCCTTCTCAGGAAGCTGCGGAGCAGCCAGTTCCTCCACTGGCTTATGGTTCGCGCCCGGAGCCGCTGCTTAAACGCAGTTCTTCTATGTTTATACCCCAGCTTGCAGCCTATGCCGAGCCGCGGCCCACAAAAAGCTCCTCCATGCACATCTCTCTTCAGCGCTCTGATGGAGCAAGTAATGGGGATTCCAGTGGCCACGCTGATGATGTCCCGCCACCTTGCTATACTCCTCCGGGACCTGCGCCTACGTACGCCGAAGCGTCGGGTCAAGCATATGTTCCGCAACAACCACCTCCTCCATACTGCGGTCCAGATTCTACAAACTCTCAAACATTTGGGACAGAGACAAATTTCCCAAAACGCAGAGTCTTCAGCATTGGTTCAAATGGCCATAATGTCTACAGCAGAGGCCAGCAAGGGATCAGTGTCGGTGGCATTCGTATTCGGAGGAACTCAACCGATGGTTCAGACATAAGGCATCTTAGAATTTTACCTTACGGTGGTTCTGGATGGACTGTACAGCAGCAGTCCCCCGCTCCGAATACAGGAACACAGCGGGTTGTGTTTCAGCTCCAGCAAAACCAGAACCAAGATCTGAACCAGTGTAGGCAGCAGTCGTATTCACCCCAGGAGGAGCACGCCAACGTAGATCTCGTTAGGTCCAGCAGTGGCCGTTTTGTCCGTTACCCCAGAATTAGACTGGAAAGAGGTTCATCGCCACTTTTGGTGGAAAATGCACCAGACAGCGTACAGGATAGCCAGACAGCTGGTCCAGAAAGTCAATCGATAGAAGAGAATCTGAGAAAGGACACACAATCTAATGGTTGTACTTTGAAATTTAGTGGAGATCCCCCTCCAAGGCAGCCCCATCTCAAGATTTACTTCACTCCAGGTGGAGATCAGGATGTGATCCTTGGCAGTGACCCAACAAGTAACCCCAAGGTAAAACTCAGTTGTGTAGGCCCTAGAAAAAAAAAGTTTATTATTTTTATCATTTTGTTGTTATTAGTACACAATAGTAAATATTGTCTACTAAATATTCTAACTTTCATGTATTCTGTACAGGCATAGATAGATGATGCTTTTCGCGAGGCTTTAAGTTTGGACTCCTTGAGAATGGCTTTGAATTTTGTCATGTGTTGAGCAAACCTTAGGGGATGCATTTATTATTTTCCGTGTAATATGGGAAGCAGCTGGTTTTTCGCTTTGTTTTATCCCCTCCAACTAAGATGATCTGCATAGTGCAGATGGAGGGCGATGACATTCTGGCACACATTTTTTACACATGAAAACCGCAAGCTCCCTAATGAGTTGGTAATTTCACATTGACCAACAGCCATAGTTGGCACTTGGCAGCAACAATGAGTGAATGGTTAATTTCACTGTACACACTTGTTTGATTTCACAGACTACTTGCATTAAACTTGCTGGTAACCTCGACTGAGACCAGTTCTATCTTTAGACCGCTTCAAGTGTGCCTGCTGATTTGGAGAGCAGGCAGGCTCTGTCTTCTCTGGCTAGTATGTTTCCTGGATTTTATCATCCGCTTTCACGGCGATAGGATGTTGGATAGGACAATTGAGATGTTAAAAAGGTGTCAATTCATTATTTGTGTTTAGGTAATATCGTTAAATAATCCTTAACTTTTAAACGACAATCTGTATTCTTGTCACAAGCAAATACTGCCAATGTGCTGCCATGCCGGGGCATTTCATTTCTGTTCCAACAATCCTCAAACAGACAGCAATGTCAGGTCTTCCCCAAATCCCCCAAGTGGTCCATTTTAGACTCCGAAACCCTGCATGTGTTTGTCTGTGCCAACTTCAGCATGCCCTGCCAGGACCACTCTCTCTCTGGTGGCCATTCACAAAGAACTCTGCTAACCACTGCCTGTTTTCCTGGAACCTTACGTTTATAGACCACAGGTTGCATTACCGCCAGAAAACCATTGGGGCAAATGTTTTATCTGAATCTGTGGATGGGATGTTTCTGTAATTTAGGATGCTGTAACCGTGGAATCCCCAGTTCTTGTTGTGAAATGAGTTTGTTTGTCGCATCTATTAAACTGTACAGAAAAGTATTCTACACATTCATGGTGGAACAGAGAAGAGCCTTTCTTACAAATTGCCACAATGTTGCATAAAGTATAGATAACGTATTTGACAGCTGAAAAATAGGCTTGTTTTGTTTTTTTGGGGCGACTTGAGATGTTAGGCGATTCCGGTAAAATGTGTGTTCTGAGACTTTTGTATTTATAAATCTCAAAGACAAAGGACTACTTTTACATGCAGCCAATATTTGCGTTACGGTCAAAATTCCGGTTTCTGAAACATTTGGGATAACCCGTTTACTTGAATGAGCGAAGAAAGATATTCCCGTATACAAAGTTATTACACATGGACGTCATTACGCAAATAGATGTCATTTCTGCTTTTAACTACGGTTAATAAAATACATTTTATTTATGTAACTCACCACGCTAAATAAAGTAGTTAGTTTCCTCCTCCAAAATTGTGGCTCTTTGCTGAGTCATCACGTTTGTTTACCTCTGCTTGAGTAGCTTCGGTGGGTTGCACACCAGAAGCTCGGACTTATATACATGTATACATTTTTGTATACATACACACTGTGGCATTTTTGCCGTAGAGACAGAAAATTACATAAAACGCCACAGAGAACTCAATGTAGGGCTGTGCAATTAATCGCAATTCAATTACAATTTCAATTACAATTTCAATTATTACACTCCACAATTAAAAAATCTGCATAATCGTAAAAAAGATTACTAATACTAGTTTTTTTTAGTTGTTTAAATTCTTACATTTGCACCTTTTTTAAATTTAAAAATAACTAATTTAATAAATTGTGTTTCATCCAAAAGGAACTTGCATAATTAGTGTTTCAAAGAATTTTATTTGTCTTATTTTTTATTTGTTTTTTTATACGTTTAAACATTTTCTTGTTTTGTACCAAAAAAATAAATGATCGTCCTACTGCACAGTGCACTCCAACTTCAAGTTTTTGCCAACATTAATAAATAAATAGATATTGTTATAAATATATATTATTATAAATTCTGTTTGGTCCAAAAGGAACTTACATAATTATAGTGTTTCTATTTTTTTTTTTAATTGGTCTTAATATTGTTAAATGCTTAAACATTTTCTTGCTTTGTACCAAAAAATAAATAATTGTTTGAATAATCTTGATTTCAATTATTGCCAAAATAATCGTGATTATTATTTTTCCCTTTAATAGAGTAGCCCTAACTCAATGTATTCAAGTTAGGTTTGTTTAACGAGTAGGATGCCGCCACTCATGCAAGTACCGGTAGTTCCTGTACTCAAAAGGCCAAGACCCTGTTCATTTGAGGTATTCCGGATGGATTTATATGAACAAGAATTTGGATTACGAAAGGTTTAAACCAAGGGTCTTATTCAGGTTTTTAAAACACAGAATAAGACCATTTTCGGGATTTTGTGTGTTTACATGACCTTTCAAATACTTGGGGTTTAGAGGGTTACGGTCTGCATGTAAACCAACTACATCAAGGAAATTGGAATAAATTATGTTAAAAATATAAATTTAATAAAAAATAAAAAAAAGACTATAATCTACTTATTTTTCACAAAATGAAAAGTGAGCATTTTCTCTACACTTAAAAAAAACCTTATTATTATTGTTTTAAGTTTTAGCTACAACAAAAACAAAAACAAGGCAGTGTAGGAATGGGGGTGCAAATATTCTGTCGGGATGTTTGGAAAAGGCCGATTTACTTGTTCTAGTCCCTAACGATCCATATGCTGTCTGCCTCTGGGCCCTCATCATGCTGTTGGTCATTGGTGACACCCTCCCAACCCCGAGTGTAACCTGGCCCAGGGAGGCAGCTGCATGGCTCAACTGTGACCCTTTGATGACTCTGCAATTATAGCCCACCGCATACACATACCCGTAGCTTAAAATGCTCCCCTGCGTTAAAGGACACACAAAACAGCCGTGTCTCCCCAGGGTGCTGTTGTGCGGGCTGCTTATTGCCGTAACAAAACTGCCAGTTTAATGTGTTACTTTTCAAGCAAGCTCACAGGATAACCAGGTTGACGTTAAAAACAATGACACACCAGTGCTGAAAGCATTAGTCAATTAGTTTTATCCATAGGATGCTCTTCAAAACAAAGTGTTCCATGAATTCCGATGACAGAATTGACACGTGACACACTACTTCTAGTTAAGATGGGGTTTATGAATCACCGTTTTGGGAGTTTGGCAGTCACTTAGTAGATTTTCCGCTTGGTTTATGAAATGAAAGCAGATACTATGATACTGTTTTTTTTTCCACAGCTGAAAAACTGTTCAAGTGCGTATGTGTGTGTGCGTATCTAAGTGTAAGTCTAGGTGTGTTTAAGTGTGTGTGAAATTCACTCATCTATTGTTGACAAAACTGCACTATAATAACCAACAAGCAGTGCCGTGTGACTCACCTTTCACCATTGGATTCCGGCTCTGTTAAGAGTGTTATGCCACAGTAGAGGATGATAAGGCTGGATGTATGCCTGCCCCCTCTTTCCTCGACAATTTTAGGTAGCAGTCTGAGCCCCCCGTGGTCGGGCGTCACATGTTTATCTCCCAGAATGGAATTTTAGTCTCGCTGAATATTTTCACTGGATTGGAAAGTTTCTAAAAAGTTTTTTTTGTGTTAGGGCTGTGCAATTAATCGACATTCAATTACAATTTCAATTATTACACTCCACAATTACAAAATCAGCATAATCCTCAAATAAAAGAGATTATTACTAATAGAGTTGTTTACATGATTTTTTAAAATAAATTTTGTTTCTTCCAAAAGGAACTTGCATAGTTATAGTGTTTCAAATAATTGTATTTGTCTTAATATGTTTTAATATTCTTAATACACATACTCACCCACATAAAAAAGAGAAGAAGAATTTTTTTTTCTTGTTTTGTACCAAAAAATAAAAGATTTTTCTAATCGTGATTTCAATTATTACCAAAATAATCGTGACTAATATTTTCTTCATAATTGAGCAGCCCTAGTACTGTGTGTGTTTGATTTTTTTGTGAATTTAGTTGATTGGGCCATAGAAAAACATGTCATGTGACATCTAAATGTTGGTAATCAAATCAAACACATCTGCTTCTCTCTAAAAGTACCATTTTAAGTTGATGTGGATGTCCGTATTTCTGTCCGTCCTGGAGCAGATAACGGACCACAGTTTGCAGAACAAAGAGGAAAATTTAGGGTTAATTTTCCCTTCATGATAATTGCTCTTCTTTGTATTATAGAATGTTGATTGTCTTCACACCATTTAAAAAGCATGCATTTAATTTCATACATAACGTGGAGCGAAAATGGGCCCGACAAACACCACCAACCATTTTATCCCCTCAAGTTTGAGTTTTACAAGGGTTGACTATTAAGTGGTGAAACTTGAAATATGGTTAGAGGCTCCAAAACCGATTTCTTCACTCCCATGTCTACGAAAGTCTGCCATCTAAATCAGTTATGTCCCACATACAGGCCTCTAACAAGAACGGGCTTTTCCACATCGGACAGGTAATCTTTGTCCCTCTTGAAGAGGGGGGGGCGACTGTTGTGCAGCGCAATCATTCAAATTCATTTCCTCCCCCCTTTTTTTTCTACCTTTTTCCAGTCTGCTTTAATTACAGCAAAGGGATGGACAAATCTACAGGTTTCTTTTTATTTGACTCACAAGCCTTCTTCCCTGGTTTTATTCCTGATGTTGTCATAGCAACAACCCTCTTCTTCCTCTCTCTGGGTAATGTGGCTTCTGTGTTGCATTTGGATGTTCTTCTCTGGGTTTATGGGGTTTCTGATACCAAAGGCCGACATAAACTGAGCCTGTCTTGGACACATGCTCCTTGCCAGATATAAAAGTGTTGGTTCATGATAAGATCCTGATAGAGATGTTTTCCAAGCAAACATGCTGTTTTGCAACTGTATCAGATGCTCATAAAAAAAGGCCAGAGGTTATTTCTGGACATGACTTGAAATCAATACCTTTCTCTTGATCTATGACAAATTGTTGCTGTGTTTTTGAATCTCCTTGGCAATACTGCAATACCTCAACACTCACCGTGGTTTTCCCTTCTCTTCCCTTGTTGCAATTGTTGTCAGTGCCCAAAAAGGTGCTACTCTTCCTGAACCTCTTTTTGTTCTTTTCTAGACCAGAGATGATTTTTTGGGACAAGTGGACGTTCCTCTTAGCCATTTGCCGGTGAGTTCTGTTTATGTTTGAGTTGAGCTGTATTTACACTATGGTTCAAGTATACAATGAAGATATAAGAGCAAAAAAAAAAAAAAAAAAGGGTTATCTCCCACACATGATTAATCAAATACATTGGATACCTACCATCTTAAAAAAAAAAAAAAACAGATGTATACACGTCACTGATGTAGTGCACACATTAACAAGATAAATCATCTGTGGTAAACTAAAAACTACAGCAAACGCATGGATTTATCAATATAGTGTTAGTATGCTAGATTAACGGGAACATTTGCAATTTCACCCCTCAAAAAGTAATTTCTTAAAACTAGCGTTTTGAACTGACATGACTATGTATTAGATGACATTTTTGAAGAAAAAAAAAAAAGAATCAGCCATCGCTGGCCCCATGTTGTACTCTAATGAGATTTTTAAGAAACCACTGGGAAGAAGGAGGAATAACCAGTCAGAGAGAGAAGGCATGCAAGACCGATAATGTGGCTCCTGCTGAATTGTTACTTTGGGATTCAGGAGCTTTGCTGAAACTATTACGGAATATCCACCTCCGGAGAACAATAAAATGGGATTCGTGATGTGAAGCTACATTCAAAATTAGCATCTTGCTAACAGTTTTAACATTGTAAACTCCACCTTTTAAAGGTTTGCAAACCATTAAATAAGCACACAATCGTTTGCTGATGGTGGTGATTGTCGGAGTAATGAGATTCGCATATTCATGTATTAATACTTGTATGTTCAACCTCCGAAAAACAAATTACACCCTAGAAGGTGGAATTTGGTCACCATGTCTATCATAAGTCTCAAAACCCATGCCCCAAAAATACACAGGAAGTCATTTTAGGAATCCAAGAGATTTTGACCAGCTATTCTAGACAGAAGGGGACACACAAAATAGCAAAACATTTCACTTTGTTATTGTCATGACGTTTTATGATGTTATATTGTGTGTGCTGGTCCCGCCCTAAAGAAGTTAATCTGCCTTACTTAGTATAATTGTTTGCTGCCCCTCCCGACTTTCCCAGGCTTTATTTACGTTATTGTTGTTGCTGCTCTGTTTTGACAAATGGACTTCTTCGACATATAAGGGTCGTTTTCGGTCGCACTTGAAATGTACAAGCAAAATAGACTGTCAAAATAAATCGGATTTGGGGTACTTAGATGTTTTCAGATTCAGCATTTGCTGATCCGAGAGTGTCTCTGGTGTGAGGAAAGTGCTCACACAAGTAGCTTCTTCTTGTTGCGTTAATAGCCTAGCAGTGCTCCCTGTTTGGCAAGACAGTCTAGAATGTAAACAATAAGGCGACTGTCCCTGATTTGGACCGCATGGAAAAAGACGCCTCAGTTGAATTGACATAGTCTCAGTGGGAAAATGCAGACTTTGGTGATATAACTGGTTCTAAAACCAAAGACACAGTGGGTTTGAGGTGTACACACACACATTTAAAGAGATCAGAGAATATTTCAAGTTTGTATCTTTGGGCATTAGTTGGTTCAGTTGGTTTGTTTGTTTTGGTGCAACCACCCATTTGAGGCCTGTGTGTATTTTATGAATTTACCAATTCAATTTTTGAAACGTTTGACTAAAATCGTTTCACAAGGAATAGGTATTGGACTGGATTTCTGTGAAATTGCTGAGCACTGGTAAGCAGGTTTTTATTGTTATATTTCTAGCACAATTTTACTAGTATTCAATTCAGATAGAAACGACTTTATTAGTTGCCATCGAAGTATGCCACTTTGATTTTAAGAGGTACTATTTTAACAAGTAAACCTGGATTGATTTATCTTTTGACAGCAGAGTACATGTAGACTGAATCAACAGGGCTAGAATGCAATTAAACAAGTTTTGCGGTATGTAACTGTCAAAATTCGAAGACCATACAATAAATTCAGAGATTTGTTTCCAAATACATTATATATGCTGGAAGATAATTGCTGAAAACGTGTGCAAAGACTAAGAAGGATGTAGTACACAATTGTGGATATACACCATTATTTTTCTGGATTTTTATGAATTGTCAATTTTGCATTGATTAATCAAATAATCTACTACACTAATTCTTAATGTTTGATTAATTATTCTGCTAATGTCCCATCCCTATTTTTCACACAGTAAAGTTATCATCTGCTCATTCTGATAACATGTCACTGGGATCCACTGACAACAAATAATAAAGCCATTAAAGTAGCACTAGTCTAAGGAACTTTTTAACCTTAATAAAATGTTTTCATAACTCTTCTGATGAAACATCGACTTAAAACTAGTTGAAAGGTACCTTTGCCATAGACTGAGGGGGTCCGTATCATCCCCCCCCCCCCCCTCGTTACAAAGACGGAAGTCAATTGGAATGTCGATGCACGATTGCTGCTTTTCTGGCAGAAGCTGCAAAACAACTGAAAAGTTTTGTCTGAGGAGATAAAAAAGGAAAAGGGAAGCTACCCGGACATAAGGACAGTCAAGGATGAACATTGGCCCGGATTTCACTCGCTGGCCTGAGCTAAAAAACAACAACACAATACCCTTGTCCTAATAGGAAATTTGGTCTTCCTTCAGACAAAACAATACTTCTTTTGTCCATATGGCGCTGCCATAATCAACGTAAAGTTCCTCAGTGTTGCTTTAACAACAAAAGCAGCAAAAATGAAAGTGAGATTTTAACTGAATTTTTAAATGTGTGTGCAGGATTTGCTACTGAAATTTTAGTTTCGGATCCAAATGTAAATGTACCATTTACTATGTTCAGATTGTTTACATCGCTGTGAAATCCAATCTTACTACATTTAACATACTACATGTCAAAAATAAATTCTGTATCTGGATTAATTTTAGGATAGGATCATATTTTAACGTTCAGTATGTGGCTCCTTTTAGTCGAGGGAACTATTAGCTGTTAGAAGTCAGTGGATGATCCACGTAAGCCTACGTACTTACCCACAAGCCACGGGTGTTAATTTATGCATCATCTCTTTATCTTCTTTGTCACGCCTCTGAATAGTGGCAGAGTTTTTGCTGTATGCTGAAAAAGGGTTTGGCAGACTGCTGAGAATTACCAAGTAGCCTTTCTGTTTTTCCAATGTGTAACTGGAGAAGCATTGCATAACCACAATCCAGTATGACGCTCAGGGCCATGTAATCCAGAGCCGCGACTCTTGATTATGATGCCCTTTTAATTTTTTTTTTTGAAAATTAAAAAACAGCCTACTTTCTATTCATTTACAGACAGAGGACCCCACCATGGAGCGCCCTTATACGTTTAAGGACTTCCTGTTGCGGCCCAGGAGGTTGGTATCATCGGTCGTGGCACCAAAGGGGTGAAAATAGATGTGATGTTATTTGTCATCGTAGGTTATCTTAGCTACCTAGCTCATTCCTGCTCGTTGATATTTCCAAGTCACAAGTCTAGGGTGAAGGGTTACCTGCGTCTGAAGATGGCCTATTTGCCCAAACAAGGAGGACCTGAAGAGGAAGCTGGAGACATGAGGGAGGAGGCAGAGGTAAGCTCAGTCAAGCAGTTTTTAGTATTGTTTATTTATTATTTATTTGATGATTTATTTATTTATTAACTTGGCATCAACTGAAGCATCCTTGTAAATTGCATCATGTGATTTATCGTTAAGATGAAAGATTCCCCTCCAGTGGAGAAATGAATGAATTCAACATAATTAACCCCAGGAGAGATGACATTTGGTCGGCCTGTCTTTTTTTTCCATACCCGAAAAGGAAGTTGTCTGTTTGTTGTATGCGATCGTTTTAGGTCATTTCATGGTGTCTTTGAGATTTTTGTCCAGTTGCTACCAAATTTAAACCATGTGCACAACTCAAGACGGGCGATGCAAAATTGCGAAATATTTGAGTTTTTGTCAGTGTAAGTAGGCGCAGCATGGCAGGAAAATTTGATAACTTAAAACATTAATATACGGCACATCAACCACTTTGGCTTGAAGCATCTGTTGATGCTCATTTTTGCTTATTCAAAGTGTTTCCAAGGCAAACCTGTAGAGATGTTGTGCGATTGCTACCAAATTGGAATGACATTTACAAGACAATTGGGTGAGGTTAAATCGTGAAGAATTTGTGTTTAACTAATTTAAACGTTTTAACGGTCCCAAAGACGTATTTATGCGTTTGTTTGTTTATGCTAGAGCATACAGAAAGCTTTGATGCAGCCTCTCAACTGCAAAAAAAACGGTTGAAGAAATGGTCGCTATTACACAGACGGCCAGCATGTGACAGCCTGCAGAACAAAATATATCAACCAGGGCCATGTTGAAAAAACCCTCAATTACTGACAATTCTAAATAGATTTGTGAATAATGATGCAACTAAGCTATATTCTAATGCTAAATGCTGCAAAACGGAAACCGATAGAAATAAACTTTTTTTTTCCTGATGAAGGAAGAGACTTTAGTCTTTTTTTTGGTCGGTTCCATGTTTTTATAGCAAAAGAACACAATATTCTGTGGGCCTTGCAAAATCAGTCAAAATCCAGTAAAACAGCCGTGAGGGAAGGGGATTGTTTCTGTAAAAAAAAGCTGGGAGTGAATGAGTTACCGTAAAATGTTCTGTGGACAGGACTTGGTGGCAAAGTTGATGAGTTGTGATAAAACAAAACAAAAACTTTAAATCAACTACTGAAGCTTAAATCCTCAATTTTAGGGTGCTGTTGGCTGTATCCAATTGTCCTTTAAACCTTTCCTTTTTTTTTTATGATGATTCAACATTACGTGAGCCATTGTGGTAAATTGCTCATCGTGACCTCTAATCGAGCTGGAAGATTCCGGCGTTCCGATTCCTTTCCAAAGGAAAATGATGTCAACTTTCAGGTCGAGACAAAAAGAAATGTGAGAGTCGGGATTTGTTTACTTATTTTATCCCTGAAAAGGATCTTTCTTTTTATTTTATCCCTGAAAATTTTCCATTCAACTTCCTTCCCAGGATACACAAAAAATTCTGGATGGAGGTACCAGCTTATGTTGTTCTGAGGTTTGGCTAAAAAATAAAAAATAAAAATTATCAATTAAAAGTTGCTGCCAAATATAAAATGTAAAAAAAAAAGAGAAAAAAAGAGATCCAAATAAATGTGTTCTTTACTTTCCATATAGCGTATTAGGTCATAATGGCTAACATTTTTGTTCTTAAATGTTAAATGAAGTGCTTTTAAACAAGGCATAGTGCCTGGAAATTAAATGTAAATATATATATATATAAAAAATATTTTAATGCATATTTTGTGGAATTTATTTTTTATTTCCCCCCCCCCCCCAGGGTTTTATTGCCCCCCCCCCCCCAAATGCATTTCATGGGTTTTATATTCATACGCGGATTTCCCTATTGGCAATATATTGGCTGTAACTATATGAACTAATGGCTATACATCAACAAGAAACTTTATTAATCTCTAGTATTTGCATGCCACCCACTCACTCTACAGAGACCTCTCAAAATAAACCATTTCATTTGATAATTTCAAACACGTGGGAGGAGTCGCAGTACATTTCACATAGAGTGTTTGATAAATGTATTCGACCACCTGTTATTAAAGAGATGATCCAACATCTTGAAGCACTTTCAATTCAACTGAGCTCTCAACGTTTTACGAGCTAGTAGCTTTGGCAACATTTGATATTCCGGACGTAGCCATCCATTTAAATGATCAAATACCACAAATTGATCTTCCTGTGGTTAATAAATGTGACCATGAAGTCCATTCTGCCATATATTAAAAAATGGATGACTGTTTCCTTTCATTTCAGGGGTGGGATGAATCGGCAGATTCGGGTTCGCAGCGCCCCCAGCAGCTGCTTCCACCTTTGCCTCCAGGCTGGGAAGAGAAGGTGGACAATCTGGGACGCACCTACTATGTCAACCACAACAATCGTTCCACGCAGTGGAAACGGCCCTCCAACATGTAATCCTTCTCTACTTAATGTGTGCAATGCGTAACCTTCATTTCTTAAAAAAACGTCGTTGTCGTTTTTCCTGTTAAGGGACGTGATTTCGGAAACTGAGAGCGACAATCGGCAGCGTCAGATCCACCAGGAGGCGCATCGCGTCTTCCGTTCAAGACGACACATCAGCGAGGACCTGGAGAATGAGCATATGGAGCCACGGGACGTTATTGATAATGTGAGAAAGGGGTTGTGCACAAACACAGAAAAGAGAACATACTAGAGGGACACAAATCAACAAGTAAAATGAGCATTAAGGTTCAGAGTTTTAACTGCCTACATGCATTACCGTCACTGAAGGCGTCTGTAAACATCACTAGACCTCTCAGTCAACTCTGGGCATTTGTTTTGCTTCTTTTGCTTTTTGCGTAAAACATTCTGAAAACTTTTAAAGGACAGTGTGTAGACTTTAGTGCCTTCTAGTGGTGAGCTAATGGAATGCAACTACCTAAATTCGAAGTGCGTGCATTATGAAGAGTACGCACTACAGAGACCACAATTCTCAAACCAATTACTGCATTTGCAAAGTTCTTGTCCTTAGGCTATTCATAGCAGAAAAATGCTAGCGAAACATGTTGACGTCCTTTAAATTTTTTTAAAACAAATGTAGATTGATTGATGCGATAATTATTATTATTTTTGCATATTATTGAAATTAATAGTGATTTTTTTTAAAGGGATGAGCATAGAAAAATCTACACACTGTCTCTTTAAAGAGTTGAATCTAAGATCATCCCATAATCTTTGGAGTCATGCTAATCAGTATTTCTGACATGGTTGACCTTCCTATAACCAACTGTCTATAGTCCTGGGAGCTAATCACAGAGGAAGACCCAAATGACAGCATGGACCAGTCCCAACCTGGCACATCCTCCATGCTGAGCCCACAACCTCCACCGACGCCCGTCTCACAGGAGTTCTCTGATGATTTGAGCCTGAGGCTGTCGTTTACCTCCGAGGCTAATGGCGAAGTGCCTGGGCCCAGCTCTGTTCTGGTGAGAAAGCAAACCCTCTTATGTTAAAGTTGAATGCTGTCATTAAAGTTGATTGGTAATGGGTCGAAACATTTTAGGGTGGTGTTTGGATTTGTTTTAATGACTTTTTCCAAAAATGAAACCACCATAAATGACATAATGAGCGATGTTCCCTTTAGCATAGTGTTCCCTCGATAATATTAGCAGTTCATCATTCATGAAATCATTCGATCGTGTTTTTTTTTAAGCGATCATTTTCTTTGATTTTTTTTTTACAGTGTACTTGCTGTAGAGCTTCTGTCCCTTGTGCACTTTTTAGCTGTTTGTGTAAAAGGTATATTTAAAGCATGTCGGAAATATAAAATGCATATTTTTAATGACCTCTCTGTATCATGGATTTTCACCTATTGCGAGTGATTCAAAACATGTTGTAGTTATTAAACCACTTACTACTTTTGATTTTTTTTCAAATGTCTTCTTCCTCTCGGCAGACCAATTTGTCAAACCGACTGCGCTCTTCCAGTATGACGGATGGCGTTAGCGATCAGGCCCAGCCTCCTCCTCCTCCTCCTGCGGTAAATATTTCCCCACGCTTGCATTTTCGACCGTCTCGTCGCCTCTCTTGTGCTACTTCCTCCCTTTCTGTTCCGTTACTGTTGAGCCTTCTCATCGTCCCCGAGGGCTTTTTTTTAGGCTTCTCCTTCACATCTCCGTTGTCAGTGCTGTTGGTGTTCAACACATTAATCCCGCTTTTTCCCCCACCACGCCAGACAGGTGTTTTTTCCTAACTCTTCACTTTTCCCTCTTGTTGTAGCATTCTTTCCTTTTTCTTGCCTCACTAGCATTACCGTACCACTTCCTTCCCGTCTTTATAGCTGATTTAGAAGTAAACACTTGATCTTCAGCACTTTGAGCATTTTAGTTAGAAACCCTCGCATGATTTCAAGATGTCATTAGTCACAGCCTCCAAGTCCGACTGTCACATGATTCTTGAGGCAGTCACACAGTTGAGTCACAGAGCTGTTGAACAAAGGAATACTACAAGTGCTGATGTCAGCAGCAATGACGAGCAAATTATTGGGTGGTGTAATCAGGCAGGCATTTGCTGTCCTCAGCCATCACTGCAATCTTGTTGAGGTTTCGTAGGCACATATACTGGACACATTCAATGCATTTTTTTTTGCTAATATCTTTCAAACTTAAAAATGTACAACCATGCACATATCGCTAGCACTGCTGTAACATTGCCTTGCATAAACTATATTACTTTTTAAAAAATATATATATTTCCTCATATAATTTAGTATCACTGTGCATCAATCAATGAATAGACACCACGTGTTTCCAATCTGGAAAAAAACAAACAGGTAGTCAGTTTGGTTCTTAGATGCTACTGAGCCAATTTAAACTCTGTTGCTAACCAAAACAGCAGCACAGACAGAGACATCGAAACATTCCGTGAGATTAATCAAAGTGTACACCGTATTAAGGTGATGACTAGTTTGCCTCAATTTTTGTCTGATCATAACATTGCTCCATAATAGCCGTTATCTTTGATTTTAAACTCCATTTTCACTTGACATAAATTGTATTTACTTGTGTACACTTTCTTTGCAAAATCCAATCAACCAGTCACAACCTTCCAGCCACCTCAAAATCAATCTCCTCGATTCCCTCAATTGATTTTTTTTCCGCATCACCCCAAAAAGTCACAGCTTCCTTCCCAAACACAATCACTTTCTATCGCCACCCTTTTGTCTTTTCAGTGTCTCTTCAATATAATGCCCAACCTTAAACCTCACCTTTTGCCCACTTTATTAATGCCCCCTCCTGACAATACTGTTGTCTGCCACCAGCAGCGTTCCCATTCCAGAAGAACCAGAGCTCAAACAGTCTCAGGTGGTGAGGAGACCACGGTAATATCTCAGTTTATGTACAGTACAAACTCTCTGCACCTCTTGTTTAAGACGTTCATAAAAACATCCTCGATAGTTGACAGTATTTTCCTTCCCTTTTCACATTGAAGCATTTTCATGTTGGACAGACTTTAAAAAGGATGTGTGCAGCAATATTGACTAAAATATACACGCTAAAAAGATTTCATTGCAGCAATATAGTCTCTTTTTGTGTCACTTTATTTGTGCACTTATCCATTGACTTCATATATTTATTAGTTGTTTTTTTTCCCTGGAGTTGTTCCTGTCTTTACTATACATAGTTTAGAGGTCAGAATATTGTTTAAAAAATAAATAAATAAATTGTTGCTAGCTTATAACCACTTAAGTGAACATCTATATAATTTATCTACAAAAAATGTACATGTGCATAGCTTTTTTTTAAAACCTATAATTCCGTAATCATGATTGGAATAAACACCAATGTCATTGCTGTCTGATAAAAAGTGTTTAACTCCTAAATTTTGTACTGTTTTCTTTATTTTACGGCAGGTTGTAAAAGAAAAAAGAAAACTGTTCAGGATGTACTCTACCTTAATTTTAAGGTCATAGTTTTTTTGTGTAAAACAGGAACAAATTTAAAATTAAACTGAAATTGCTAGCAGTAAATTCTCAAAATTCAATGATTTTAAAATAAAATCTACATCCATCCATTAGGGATGGGATATCCACGGTACGATATTATCACGATATGAAGGTCACGATACGTTAATTATCACAATATTGTGGGGAGGTTGGCGATACAAAAAAAGTTTACATTATTGTAAAAAAAAATGAAAAAAAGAGAGCTTATACTACAAAACACACACAATATTGTGCTTTTGTACATTACAGCAATGCATATAAATAACCTACAATCTCTAATAACACTTAATATTGAGGCACTTACTTGCTAATGCAAGCACTCAATGCACACATTGAGTTCCTCCCCATATTGACTCTGTTCACAAGCATATTATGTGCCCCTTCATCTGACCACTAGCGTGGATTTTAAACATATCAGGGCCAAAACGTGCCTTGTAAAAATTAAACTGCACACAAAAAAAAAACTAGCCACAAGAGGGTGCTAGGAACTGCACAAATGGAAATCAACCTGACGACAACGTTATATTGTGGCAGTTTTAATATCGCGATATCACGATATTGCCGTTATCGTTACATCCCTATCAGGCATTTTCTAATGCGCTCGTCATCATGAGGTCGCGGGTGAGCTCGAGCCTAGCCCACCTCGACAAAATTAATACAATTTGGATGTTTGATACCACTTTTTTTCTAGACCGATACCAGTACAAATATTCACTCTTTGAGTACTCACCAATATTGAGTACAGACATCTCCCAGTACTTTTGTTATATAAAATTTCATGTAACACAGTGACACAAATGAGAACAAATAACTTTCTGACGTAGATGATCACAGATGTGTCAAATTTTTTGCAGTTTATCGCCAACTACTGCTCAAGAGGACTTAGTCGATGTCAAATTTATATTGCCTTTAGTATCGGTGGCTGGTATCGATGGCCTCCATAAGTACCCGACACCTTCAAATAAGTCTAATATTGGTTGGATAACTGGCATTGGTACTCACCTACCCCTAAATACAATAAAAGATGATTAAATCTGAAGGTCTGAAGAGCCCAAGAGAGGTAGATTAAATGCCACTGTTAGTATGATCCACTGAAATTCACAATCATATGATCGCCTTTCAAATGATGTAACCAGTTAGATTTCTGCTAACCGTTGGCTAAATTCCACTGAGCATACAAGTGACTACAGAGGGAGGCAGTTACGCTTCCTGTGCCGTATCTAAAACGTTCCGTTATACCGCCATACCGTACCGAAAAATGTGAGCATAAATGTCGTGTTGCAATTCAATCACATCAAATCGCCACAATTCACCAATTGCTATTTTGCAACTCAACTGACGTAAGGTTGTTCCGTCCGTGCCTTTGAATTGCTATCGGAACTATTTCCCTCCGAGAGACGTCACCTTCCGATCTTCTCTGACACGTTTATTTTTGCTCTCTCTCCACGGTGGGCGTGGCCAGTCTCCCACAGCAACCGCGTTCAACCTGACCACCCCAGGCCTGCCCCCTGGATGGGAAGAGCGGAAGGATGCCAAGGGGAGAACTTATTACGTCAACCATAACAGCCGCACCACTACCTGGACTAGGCCCATTGTGCAGGTACAGCAGGTCAAGGAGGCGGGAGCTGAACTTGCGTCAACATCGCCATGGCGTTGATTCTCTTTTCGGACCCTTGTTCTCAGCCTTGTGTGCAGCCGTTTCTTTTTTTGTTCTTTTTTGTGCCCTCATCTCAGTCTTCCTTCTCTTGTCTAGTGTTTTCTGGCACTCCGGATCGGAGCCATGTCTTCTCCTTCCCATATTTCTTTCCACTGTGTTTTTCTGTCAATTAGTAGAGATGGACGTCTAATCTATCTTTTTATCCTGGTGTTTGTGCCCGTGCGTGCATTGACTGCTCGTTGTCTTGATTCCCATCTGTCGCCCATCATTGATCGCAAGGAGGGGATCCCAGTCAAAAGTATTGCATTGCGGACTAGAGTGGTGCTTGGTAGACCTTCGCCAAGGCGGAACAATCCTGAATTTAAAAGTTTTGTGGACTTCGTCAAGTAATTTTATTGCAATCCCAACTAGCAAACAAAACTAGTTAAAAAATAATAAATGTCTTGGCAAAGGTTTGTCAGTGGTGCCCCTTTTCCACTGCACAGTACCTACTCATCATGGGGATAAATTCTGGGTACTACTTGCCGTGCCGGTACCTCATGGGTGGCGAAATTTAGGGTTGGGCATGATTATTGATCAATGGATAGTTAAGCATTCGGTAGGAGCAATAGAGGCTAAATGTTTTTCATTTTGTCCAAAGAATGACAAACCAACTTCAGCTGTTGGAGATTGGTTTACATCCACACAAAGGGAAGTTAAACATATCGCTGGTCACATAAAAACAAAACTAAAAACATATGTTTTATTCGCTTTATATTGCATTTAGTAGCCCATATTTTAGAAGTAATGAGTTGCTGTAACATGGTGAGTTATTGTACAACGAATAATAATGCTGTTGCACCTTACACAGATGAGATGAAGATAGAAATTGTAACTGGTAATATTCAGTATTTTAATATTTTATTTTTATGCATTGGGGAAAAAAAGCAATAAAATAATAAATACAATGAATCCACGGTCACCAAATCTTAGAACTGTGTATGTCTTTATAAGACTAATGTTTCATCCTGTTTTTTTTTTGTAACCATGAAATGACACCTCAACCATTTGGTAAATTCTCAACAACAAAAAACGTGCCCAAAAGCAGTCTAAAATGATTTTTTATTTTTGTATTGGTTGTTAAATGGTCAAACAGTAGAATAAATAAATAAGAACAAAACAATTTTTAGTTCATTGATAGTTATTTCCCCCCATTTTTCAGTCAAGGCAATGTAGTCAAGTGCCTAACCCTCATGATTACTGCTACTGGTTGATCATTGGTTGGGCAGATTTACCGCATCACTTAAACCAGTGTTTCCCAACCTTTATTGAGCCAAGGTACATATTTCACATCGATACTAATCTCATGGCCACGCCCCTAAGAAAAACGGTTCACAAAAAGTGGATATACAGGTTAACTCATTCACTGCCATTGACGGCTATAGACATAAAAAATTCATTTGAACTATTTCTATTAGTTTAATTTTTTTTTCCACTTTTGCTAACAAGAGTAAGAAAACCTAGATTTTTTTTTTGTAAATTTACAACAGGTATAAAATTTGTGATTAATCGTTAGTTAACAAGTGAAGTCATGTGATTAATTACAATGAAAAATTTTAATCGCCTGACAGGCCTAATAATTTTTTAAAATTAAAAATAAGGGCCGTTTAATCGTAATTAATCGCATGATAATTGTATATGTTTTAAATGTACAATAAAAAAATCTAGGTTTTCATAAAATTAAATGAAATGAAAAAATGTTAAACTAATAGAAATAGTTCACATTTTTTACGTCTAGTCGTCAATGGCAGTGAAGTCATCTAGTAGAAGAAAAGTTGATTGTTCTGCCTGTTAATATACAATAGTGAGAAATGAACAAAAACTGTTTTTCTTTAATAGAAAATGAATACTTTTTCATCAAAATAATTGACATTTGATACTTTTCCACAGTGCGAACTGGTTGAGAATCACTGACTTAAAACAAAAAAGCTGACACTAACAGCAGCCCTAAAATGTGTCTTTTCTCGATTACACGCTGTCCTGCAGTCAGATAAATAGATGACTTCAGGACCATAAAGTGGTGCGATGTACAAAATAGTCAAATATCAACAACGGGGCGGGAAAAGAAAGTGTTAAACTTCACAGCAATTTGGAATACAGACAGCATCCCCTTCTGTTATGGTTAAAATGCCAGGCCAATTTTATCCTCCCATTGTGTCGTTGCTGTTTCTACAGAACTGCGACGAAATGCAGGCAGTGTAAAAGGGGCTAACCTTGCTTGTGCTTACCGATACGTTTATTGCAGAGTGTTTTTTGCAGTTTCCCGCTGCAGTCTACTGTTGAGTGGAAAAGAGGCACGCGCAATGTTTCCAACCCGTCTTAACCTCAAAAGTGCTTTTCTCCCTGGCAGCTGACTGAAGATGGTGCCAGCACCTCAGCGGGGGCCGCGTCACCGTCGGGAGCAACCGCCGCCCTGACACCTGCCCCCTCCCTCTCTTCCAATGCTTCCTCTAATGCCTCCAACAACCACCTCCATGAGCCCCAAGTCCGACGACCTCGTAGCCTCAGCTCCCCAACTGTCACCCTCTCTACCCCCTTGGAGGTGAGACGTAGTCACCCGTCCCAGTCCACCGCAAACCCTTAAAAGGGGAAGTCAACCTTAAACATTTCTTGACAATAATATGTTATATGTGACCTCACTAGTCTAAACATGACATTCTGATTAATATTACATTTATGGAATATGAGTTATGCAAAAAAAATCAAGCCGTTTTCATCCATCTCATTTTGCTACTTGCTGTTGACTGAAGATGACATCACAGTTGTTCAGGGCTCAGGCAACGAGCAATCACAGCTCCCCTGTTTTCTAAAGCTGAGCTGTGATTGGTTGTTACCTGAGCAACTGTGATGCAATTTTCACTCGACAGCAAGTGGCAAAATGGTCGCCTTCTGATACTTTACATTAGTGGAATATGAGTTATACAGCAAAATCCAGCCATTTTTATCCATCTCAGGGGGCGGCCATTTTGCCACTTGCTGGCGATTGAAGATGACATCACAGTTGCTCAGCAGGTAACGACCAATCACAGCTCACCTGTCTTATGAAGCTAAGCTGTGATTGGTGTTTACCTGAGACCTGAACAACTGTGATGTCATTTTCACTCGACAGCAAGTGGCAAAATGGCCGCCTTCTGATATTGATAAAAACTGGATTTTGCTGCTTTACTCATATTTCAATAACACAATATTAACCAGAATACAGTATTTAGACTAGTAGGGCTGCATTGAACAGACAATTGTCAAAAAAAAATAGGATTGACTTCCCCTTTAAGAACAGGGGTGGGGAACCTGTGCTCGATGTATACTTCTAACCTAAATATTAATATTTCAATGCTCATATATGTAATAAACAATTCTTTGATTGCAGCAGCATACAAAGGAATTAAAAAAATATTCGAAAACAAGGTTCTCCACCCCTCCTCTTCCAAAAAGTGCCCATAACCCTCACCTTGATGATTCCTGAGTCCGTTTTTCAGGGTTGCGTGTACCCTGCTTACCTGGGTGATAATTTGCTTTCCTCACACTTGTTCTCACTTCTGCTGTTGTGAAATGACAAACTTTGGTCTGGTGCGTGCTTTCAACAGTAAATCTAGGATAGCGTTGATTTTTTCTGTACTCTTGAGGTGCTCAAAGGAGTGCCGGCTACATCTATTCAATCTTAAATTGCGACGATAAATACATTACAGTAATGCGGCTAATTAAGAGGGTCTTTGTCACTTGCTGACAAACTACCAAGAGAGCTGACCTGGTGGAGATTTAATTAAGGTGTGTGTGTGTGTAGGTGTGTGTGTGATAATAAGCTGCCGTCAAAGCCAGAGTGGGAAATAAAACAGAAACATAATTATAGCATCCAGATAAGACTGTTAATTAACACGTTTTGTCGTGTTAAAAATTGAGATCGGCAGTTCGGCACATAATGAGGGATTCTTTTGTGATGATGCAACACTTAATCGCTTCTATAGGGTTGATGTTCTTTAAAAAAGTTTGCAAGAGCACAAAAAGTTAAATGTGCAAGGTCAGGATGACTCTTGGCACTGACTATCTTCACTAATAGTTGAGGGACGTTAACTCATTCACTCCCACCTATTGATTAATGATGTCACCATTGTATTGTTATTTCGAAGCGTTTTCTTGGACATTTGGGACCGATGTTGTTGTAATTGTCCATCCAGGGGGCCAACAACATCCAGGCGCGACGGGCAGTGAAGGACACCTTCTCCAACCCCCAGTCCCCGCAGCCGTCTCCCTACAGCTCGCCCAAGTCCCAGCACAAGGCCCAGCAGAGCTTCCTGCCGCCGGGCTGGGAGATGAGGATAGCCCCCAACGGGCGGCCTTTCTTCATCGACCACAACAGCAGAGTCACCACCTGGGTGAGTAACACTGTACTTCCATTCGCCATGCCACTTCTCTTAATTGAAATTCATTCAATGAGATGTTTTAAATTGATTTTGAATTTAATTTGAATGGATGGATGGATTTAAATAATAATTAACTAAAATTGAAAATTATTTTCTGCTCATTCTTTACTCTCTCCTTCTTACTCTTGCACTAAAAACTAGGAAGATCCCAGGTTAAAGTATCCGGTCCATATGAGGAATAAAAACTCCATAGAGCCTGGTGAACTCGGCCCTCTTCCTGTAAGTACACTTTGCTGCTAGATCATGATGTTTACTGTAGAACCTCTTGAGATTTTTATTTATTTTTTACAAATATTGTTATACATTAGAGGTGTAATGATGATCAAATCAGTAGCTTAAGCTTAATGACCTCATTCACTGCTATTGACGGCTATAGACATAAAAAATTCATTAGAATTATTTCTATTAGTACCTTTTTTTCCCTTTTTTGAGTATGAAAACCTAGAAAAAAAAATTATAGTACATTTAGAGCAGTTATATTTGTGATTAATCGTGAGTTAACTATTGAAGTCATGCGATTCATTACAATTAAAAAATGTAATCTCCTGACGTCCCTCATTTTTAATAATCTTCTCTTTAAAAAAATATATATATATGTTTTCATACTCTTGTTAACAAAAGTGGGGGGGAAATGTTAAACTAATAGAAATGTTTTAAATTAATTTTTGACGTTTATAGGCGTCAATGGCAGTGAATTAGTTAATTAAGAGGTGCATTTTTTGCAAAAATGATCATGACTTTAGTTGCACTCCTATATTATTTATTAATTTGTTTTTTATTATTATTGGGGTATTATTTTTGTAGCTTACACTACCACTATGGCACACTGAGGTCCTTTTCCGCTTGTCCAACTACTATCACTGGTGGTGTCCTTCTGCGGTAACAAAGAAATACAAAGAAAAAGTAACATGGTGAAAATTGTTCATTATGTTACACATTATTATTGTCCTTGTTAACTTCGGCTACCGCTACTTTACAATAACTTTCTCGTCCTCTTTGTAATCACTGGTAGTTTTGTGTGGCGGCATCACTAAACACCAAAGCTAAGTATGTCATTGCTTACAGAGCAAGATTAGCTGTGGCGTCGCATAAATGCATTTTATTCTATTTTTAAAGGGGAGGTCAACTCAATAATATGTTCTAAATATGGTATTTTGGTTAATATTGCATTAGTGTAATCTAAGTTAAGCAGCAAAATCCAGCAGTTTTTATCAGTATCGGAAGGCGACCATTTTGCCACTTGTTGTCGAGTGAAAATGACATCACAGTTGCTCAGGTAACAACCAATCACAGCTCAGCTTTAGAAAACAGGGGAGCTGTGATTGCTCGTTGCCTGAGCCCTGAACAACTGTGATGTCATCTTCAGTCGACAGCAAGTGGCAAAATGAGATGGATGAAAACGGCTTGATTTTTTTTTTTGCATAAATGTAATATTAATCATAATGTCGTGTTTAGACTAGTGAGGTCACAAATACGATATTATTGTCAAGAAATGTTTACGGTTGACTTCGCCTTTAATGCATGCGTTTTCCATGTGTATAGTACGACTTTATTGGCATTTGGCTTTTGAAATTCCATTGGCATTTCCTTTTTAGTACCGTGAGAAAAGAGGCAAGCCAGGGTGTGTGGTCTGGAAATGGGATTGTTTTGAAAAGGGAGCTGGCATTATAATAGCGCCATAATGTGACTGTTGGTGGCGTGTGTGGTTGTCGGCGTGCGGATGTGTGTGTATGTTCTTATTTCTATCTTCTGTTCTGGTGGATCTAATAATGTCCACTACTTCCTCCGCACCCCCCGGGGCCGCGTGTGTTTGGCAGCACCTACCAGAGGAGGTTGGTCGGCTCCCTCCTTCTGCCTGCCTACCTACCTGTCTGGTCTGCCACGCTGTGGTCACGTCATGCCTGCAGACAGCACTGCGCTTTCTTTTTCTATGTTTTCATTGTCTTTCTTTCTCTCTCGTGACCAGCATGAATGGGTTATATCTCTTCCTAATTTTTCATCCCCCCCCTTCCCCTCCATCTTTCTTTCTCCGCACGGCCTCTGCACCAGCACCCCTCCCTTTTGGCTCTCTCCCAGGGGCCTCTAAGATTACGCCATGTCTGTGTAACTGTATCACTGAGGGACAACAGAGCACCCTGCGCAGTTTTTAGACAGGAGGAGGGTGAATGTGCAGTGGTGCCTGTCTAAAATTGGCACACGAAAACAAAAACAAATATATTGAGGTTATTTGATGGTGGAATAATTCTTTGCAGCATCCAAACTGTCGTGTCATGTCATGAAACCTTATTAATTGTTTCAAGTAACTTTTAAACACAGGTAGGGCATGACCAACATGGATGTTGTTTAAGCTGATGCCAATTCAGATATTTAGCAGCGTAAGCCATCTTTTTTTTCTTTATTTTTTTCAAAATCTTGGTCTTGTTGTAATGTGTCTAAAAAAATAAATAAATAAATAAAATCGTCTTCTTTTTTTTTTTTTGACTGTTTTTAAGAGCTAATATATTTTTTTAAACTAAATTAGTTTTTCATAAAGATATCAAACACAAATAGTATATAAATTGCAAGTGTCCCCATCAAAGCGCTTAATGATGCCGAATAGGCTCTTCTCGTTTACATGACTGGTGTTTTTTAGGCACTGCGTTGTGCGTGTTAACGAAACTGACCAAAAAAAAAGAGACAAAGAAAAAAACCTACATGCAGAGATTGAAACTTTGCCGTAAAGTTTCAAAGGCTGAAGTTTTGTGCAACTTTAGAGCCGTCTATTCTAATTAAATCCTCAGTTAATGTAACACTCTTTTTGATCACATGGGACAAGCATAGGGCCGCTAACCACAGAAGCTAACACAGCAGCAGTCATTTAGAAGTGATGCTTTATTTGAGGAAAAGTCTTTACATGTGCTTACACATTGGCAAAGAAAGTTTTTTAAAGTGAGTTGTTAGAATTTGAGTTTCGATTGTTTTTTTGTTTTTTTTATGTAATTTTTAATTAGCTGATTTCAGTTGAGTGATGTAGTTGGTGTGTTTACTAGTGAGTGAAGTTAGCTTCCACCCGTTAGCCTGGCTAGTATCAAGTTGCCTATACATGATTCTCATAACTAAAATATCTAAATGAACATCATGACTTCACTGCATTAATAGATTGAATTGAATGGCAGTATTTCTGTCACTTTAATGTATCAATGGCAAACTTTCGCTCCATTGTACAAAAAAAATCCCCCGTTACAGTCACTCACCGTTTCGTCGTTTCAGTCATTATTTGCTGCTGGCGATGTTGCGTGAGCCATTTTAAATTCCGTTAATTTGTTGTTGTTTTTTTCAGTATTCTGGGTGTGGAGGGCGAAGGCAAAATAGAAAGTTGCTGGGAATATGAATAATGAACTATAGATGTGTGAAATTTTTAGTTAATAAAGTACAGTAACCAAGTATTTGTACTCCATTACATTGCACCCTACATTTTTACCTCAAAAATCGTACAGCGCCAAGATTGAAGTTATTGATTGATTGACAATGAATTTGTATGACATTTATGATTTTTTTTTTTAATGATGGTCATACTCAAAATTCTAAGCAATTTAGGGTGTTGAACTTTTGGCACCACTGTGATGGAGAAAACAAAATAGAAAGCCTTTATTGACATTGTATGGTGCAGGTGCAATGAAATTAGGGTGCAACTCTAAGTTTGTTTCAATACGGTGTTTGTGGACTTTACAGCTGAGGAATGTAGACTTGGCCTTTTTTCAGCCCCGCCACCCACCCACCCGCTTCACTTTATCTCCTTACTTGAATTGCCTGATTTCTGGTGCTGGGTGAGTGCGTGTGTGGTCTGTGACTCTTAAGCTCTCCGGTATGAACCGGAAGCCTGTGGGGGATAGTCATGGTGATGAGCCTTCTGTGTCATGTGTGGTGGTATCTGTCGTGTCTTTGCAGTCCTGACTCAAATAGCGATCGTTTTTAAAAAGAAAGAATTTTTGCTTTTGGGGTGTTTGATTGAGCTTTGCTATTTACATCTTTTTTTGGGGGGCGGGGGGGGGGGGGACAAGTTCAATCAAGCCTGAAATAAATAACACATTTGAATAACTATTTGAGTATGGCCTGTTTTAAATGGTGATATTTTTTGTCCACCCCTCTCATCCTCCATTTTGTTTTATCTTTGTAGCCCGGGTGGGAGGAGCGAGTTCACACAGATGGACGCACTTTCTACATTGACCACAGTAAGATGACATTTGAGACTCTTCTTTTCCATCACTCATTGGGCCACGTGGTGCTTACTAATTTTCTAATGCATTTATGGCAGTCATTATGCCCTACTGAAAAATGAGAGAGAGAGAAATTGTCTTTTTTTTTTTTTTTACAGATGACTAATTTCAGCTCTCGTCGTTAATAAGGTTACAGGAAAAACATACAAGTGTAAAAATTTGCCATACCTACCAAGCAATAAAACACATTTAAAAAGACGCTTACCACTGTTAATAATTGGGACGGGCTTCATATAATCCATTATTTGGAATGGTTTGTTATTCAATTTCAGTCCAAAATGGACTGAAATACAGTAATTTCTGGGTGATAAGGCGCACCTGACTAGAAGCCGCGCCAGCTAAATTTGGGGAATACTCGAGTTTGTTACACATTTAAGCCGCAACTGAATGTAAGCCTCGGGTGTTTTAATGTTACCGCACCGGGTTCCCGTGACTTTCTTTTCCATAATGAGGGCGCAAATTGTCTCTCCTACTGTATTTGAGCACACTTGGTTTGCTGTGCTTTGCCTGACGTTCTTGCGCTTTCTTTATAGTGCGTCCCCTGGTGATCTGATGGATAAGCCGCATCTTTGTATTAGCCGCAGGGTCGAATGCAAGCGAAAAAAGTAGCGGCTTATAGTCCAGAAATTACTGTACTTGGCTGCAACCAGCAGAGGTGCTGTTCTGTTAGTTAGCCGTTGAAAAAGAAGAACAGCGTAATGAGAGTTCTGAAAAACATATTAAATGAATATAAATGTTCCCAATAGTCAGTCAAGGAAATGACATCATACATGTTGGCGGTTGCAAAAAAGCAGAAATTCTACATTTGTGTGATGGTAGTTCGGTATTTTGGTGACTTCTGAAAGATACGACGTTAAAATGTTGTGTTTTATCATCTCCGTTTGAGATTTCCTATATTGTTGGCAGTCTTTAAATGCACATCATGCGCAGTCATGAAACAGAAGTATGTTTTTGCCTTTTTTATGTGGATAATGTTGGTGGATTTTTCACTATAAACACAAAACTCTTTACGACTTAAGGAAGAGTGTGGAAGTATTCCAATGTTTGTTTTGTCTCGTTTAGATACAAAGAACACACAGTGGGAGGACCCTCGCCTTCAGAGTCCTGCTATCACCGGACCCGTGAGTAGTTTCCACTCGGTGCCGATGTGTTCCGTGCGTTGGAAACGACACACTGTCGCCCGCCTCCTGTCAGTCTGTCACTTTAGTCACTTAGCATGCCATCACTTTAGGGTCAATTATGTGCAGCACGATTAAACCATGTTTCCACCAAGCAATTAGCCAATTTTTGGTGATTCCATTGTATGTGTTTTTTTTAAATTGCTCGTCTTGTCTTCCGTGCAGGCTGTTCCATATTCCCGAGAGTTCAAGCAAAAGTATGACTACTTTCGTAAGAAGCTAAAGAAACCGGTAAGAAGCGTGCCGGCATATTGAGCATATTATAACGATGGAAAACTTCCAAGTTTCCATAATGATGCTTGATTGCAGATGCTTCCCGCCGTCTTTGGAGCTCACTGAATATTAATGACTGTAATTTGTTAAATTCTTCTCAATCATTGCTTCAAATCATTGTTTCATGTTATTTTCTAATCCTGGGGGTCTTAATCTGGAGCATTAATTAGGTTGAGCGGCTTGTAGGGCATGTTAAAGATCACGAACGTGATTCATTAACGGCTGGAATTTAAAAAGGTTGTTGTTTTATATTCGGTGGTGCTGTTTGACTTCCAACTTGTAGTAATTTAAAACCATTTTCTTGTTGAAAAAAAATAAAATGCTTCCAATGTTGCAGTCAAAGTACCGGTAATTAAAATGTGTTTGTTTGACTTTGAAGTCATTGTCAAGAAGTTTGGTTAAATAGAGTACAATGTGTGAAAGCGAAGTACGGTAACTTTGCCAGCCTGTGCCTGTCACTAAAGGTGCCCCACAAGGATCAATTCTTAGCCCTGCGCTTTTCTCCATTTAGTCAATTCTGTAGAGGATTTATCTATTCATCTATATGCAGATGATACAGTCCTCTACTCAGCCGGTACCTCAACAGACAGTCCGTCAAAAACTTCAGAGCAGTTTCAATAAAATCCAGCTGGCTTTCTTTAGTCTGCATCTTAAATTAAATACCTTTATAATCAAAATCATTGGTTTGGTAAGAAGGGCCTTGCACTCTTAACTGTCCTCTAGACCAAGTTAAACTGCAGTCCAAAATGAAAACAAACATCGATAAAATTGTTTTTTGACAGACGTTTTAATCTGCGTAATTACAGACGGACATCCCCAACCGATTTGAGATGAAGCTCCATCGCAACAACATCTTCGAGGAGTCGTACCGGCGGATCATGTCGCTCAAAAAGCCCGACGTCCTGAAAGCGCGCCTGTGGATCGAGTTTGAGTTAGAGAAGGGCCTGGACTACGGGGGCGTGGCCCGAGAGTGGTTCTTCCTCTTGTCCAAGGAGATGTTCAACCCCTACTACGGTCTCTTCGAGTACTCCGCCACGTAAGTCCAAGAAATAGTTCCGCCCGCTTGAAAGAGAACAAAAAATGCCACCGCTGTTGTTTGTTTCCTCTCATTCAAAAATCCATCCTGACGCAAACTGTTTCCCATTTTCAAAACAAGGGAATATAATGGAAGGTTCCTGATTGCCTGCTTTTGTTGGCGCCAGCAATTACCGCACATTTTTGTGCGATGTAGAGGAAAGGTGGAACAAACAAAAGTAATTTCATGGGGTCAATGCCTTTGAATAGACAATTGAGTTCTTTAGTCTAAAATTAGTACTGAAGAAAAACCATCTGCTTAAGCTGTTCCTTAGCAACCGCAGGTGATCTCATGTGTTTGTCTTTATTCTCTTTTTTTTTTTTTTTTTTTTTTACACCATTATGACACATAACCAAATTAAGCCACTCGAGAACACGCAGTGTAAGGTCCAGCCTTTGTTATAGTAACATTTAATGGAAGTGGCCCTATTGATTGTTGCAGAGACAACTACACCCTCCAGATCAACCCCAACTCCGGCCTGTGCAATGAGGACCACCTTTCCTATTTCAAGTTCATCGGACGCGTGGCGGGAATGGCCGTGTTTCACGGGAAGCTGCTAGACGGTGAGCGCCTGGACTCTTGTTGACAGCCCACCTCAATTGCTGATACTCACACACAGCTCACTTGCGCCCCCTCCAGGCTTCTTCATACGACCGTTCTACAAGATGATGTTGGGTAAACAGATATCGCTGAAGGACATGGAGTCTGTGGTGAGACATTGCAGGACTCCCGAGGCCCTTGAGTCTGAGTGGTGAGTCAGTTTTAAGTGTCTCCATTTTGCCTGCAGGACAGTGAATACTACAACTCTCTCAAGTGGATCCTAGAGAACGATCCCACGGAGCTGGACCTGCGGTTTTGCATTGACGAAGACAATTTCGGACAGGTAGGCAACGCCGCTTTTTTCATTTGTTTTGATGAACACATTTTATAGTATATTTAGAGCAGTGATTATAAACGCGCACCCTTGGGAGGTGTAAAAGTGTAATGATAAAGCTCATTTGTAATAATTGACAAAGCTAAAAATTGAGGACATTTTCAATATCGTTAAAAATTAAAATACAATTAAAATAATTGCCTGTCATTTTGTTATAATTTTATTTTTATTTTTTTTTGCGTAATCTCCTCATTATACAAATGGTTCAGTTTTTTTGTGTTTCCTGAAAAATCTGAAAAAAATGTTCTTGGGCGATTATTTTAAGAAGGCGTCAATACAATTGTGTGTGTGTATATATATATATATGTATATATATGTATTTTAAAGGTTTTAGGGTTTTGTTTAGTTTTTTTAAGCATTCTTATTTTATTAACAAAAATGTTTTGTTTTGTTTTGTTTTTCACTTTTAATTTCATTATTTTTCATGAACTATAATAACCTTTGGTGCTCTTTTTTCCCCCCCCCCTCCCAGACTTATCAGGTGGACCTCAAGCCCAGCGGCTCGGACATGGTGGTCACCAATGACAACAAGAAGGAATACATCGAGTGAGATTCTTAATGCTCTAACAATTCACGTTTAAAGACAATGCCGTGTTTCAGGTCATGACACACTTTTTTTTTTGTCTCCCGACAGTCTGGTCATCCAGTGGAGGTTCGTCAATCGAGTGCAAAAGCAGATGAATGCCTTCCTGGAGGTATTTCTGCACCACTGCCTTGTCGCCACCAAGGGGCAGTGTAACCCCAAACTGTTCCATCACAGTGATGTGTGTGATTCACTGACGTTCCTTTCTTGTTTTCAGGGCTTCACCGAGCTCATCCAAATAGATCTGATCAAGATCTTTGATGAAAACGAACTGGAAGTATGCAGTATTCACTTTTATACACTAAAATGACTTTTATCTTTATCAACTGAAGTGAACATTTGAACGCAACACTCGTTTGTGCAGTTGCTCATGTGCGGCCTTGGCGACGTCGACGTCAACGACTGGCGGCAGCACACGGTTTACAAGAACGGCTATTGTCCCAACCACCCGGTCATCCAGTGGTTCTGGAAGGTCAGCCTGTTGCTTGTGTATACGCACGCACGCCACTTGCTTGCTGTTTTGTTTGGCGCCGGCACTTTTTGAAGATCAAAGTCTGTTTGGAAGGACAGACTTGTTTGCGCTGATGAAAGTCTCAACCTGTCCCCGCTTATCATTGGATTTGATTTGAGGCTTAAGCACACACAGCAAATTCAAAGAGCCAAAACATCACTAAGAATGGAGCCGATCATTGTTACTACATTGTTATTACGTAGTTACTACTTGCTACGAGTTTTGATCATTTTGTGTTTGACAAAGAGGATTGTCTGATAAAAGTCACAATGCCTTTAAAAACAGAGCCAACTTAGGTTGTCGCGATACCTCATTTTTGACCTTGATACTAAACTGCAAAGTACCTCAATACAGTACTGAAGCGATACCACGGGGGGAAAAAACATTAGGAAAAAGCAGTGGAATAATAGCTCCAGCTGAACAACTTTTCATTTGTATTTTAATTACCATAAGGACACTAATTATAACACTTTTGATAAAAAAATAGAGATGCATTTTCAACATTTTTAAACACTTTAGAGAAGTTGAAGCGGTTTATTTTATTTATGAAGAAGTGATTTGCCGTTCTTTCAGGTTGTCCTGTTAATGGATGCGGAAAAGAGGATCCGACTTCTGCAGTTTGTTACGGGAACGTCGCGGGTGCCCATGAACGGCTTTGCTGAGCTTTATGGTACTATTTCCTTCCTTGTCTTGTCCTGTCCTTTTTGCTAGACAGCAACCATACACAAAACTAGAGCTACTAAATGAATTACATTTATTTTCAAATCAATGTGTGATGCTTTAAATGCTATAATTGCTAGGATTAAAAAAAAATGTTAAAATGACCAAATGTTGTTGTTGTTCCAGGTTCAAACGGTCCTCAGCTCTTCACTATTGAGCAGTGGGGAACGCCGGAGAAGCTGCCCAGGGCCCACACGTGGTATGTTGCAGTCACGCTATTCATTTTATTTTATTTTTTTTTGTATTATGTTTTAATTGAGAGAAAATTAAATTATCCTGGGCTGTTATTATGGAATAATTAAATAGTGCTACATAAGCAAATTTTCACACACAAAAAATTCCCTTCCTCAATTTTGATTGAATAGTGGTTGTCACAATTGTTTTTCTTTTTTATGTATTTATAAAATAATGTTTACTAAAAACTCACCGTATTTTTTTTAATTTTGGCCCAAATAGTCACCTGCTGTCATCCACGAGGATAATAACGCCTTCCTCAAAAAAAAACTTAGTTTTTCCATCAATAAACAACAAACTGCTGAGCCCCTTTGAACCCAGTTGCTAACCAAAACACCAGCACATCTGGCCACGGAGCCTATGGCCGCATGTTGTAAACGAGTTTGTAGTATTAAAGATAATTGTACCTCACGTCAGTGTTTCTCAACCTTTTATTGCGCCAAAGCACTTATTTTATGTTTACATACTACTAACGTTGTTTAACGTATTTTTTTTATGCTTATACGAATTTAATCCTACCCCCATCTTCAGTTGAGTTATTCAAATATTTATTTAGCATGCTTCATGAAACGTTTTTAACGTTCTTTTGCCAGTTTCAACCGCTTGGATCTTCCCACCTACGACTCGTTTGAGGACCTGCGGGAAAAGCTGCTGATGGCGGTGGAAAATGCGCAGGGCTTCGAGGGAGTTGACTAAACGGGGAGTCTCAGTGAGAAACAGCAGCATCCGAAGCCACCTCCGAGTTATCGGAACCGACAACGGGAACTTCAACAAAAAAAGCGTCCAAACCGGCTGTCGTAGCATGCGGTTAGCCAACGCCGGACTGTTAGCCATACGCGACTGTACAGCAAGTCGACATGCTACTACATCTTTCAACGGGGGGAGGGTCTACATAAGGCGCCCCCAGCAGGGAAGCGAGAGTATTTAATCCCCTGGCATGAGCATGATATACCATCCCGCCCGCCACTAAACCCTGTGGAAGCACTACTACTAACTACTAACATTTCAATACTCTAGCTAGCGCAGTAGCCAAGGCCTTTACACGGCTCCCAACACCGGATTACCTTAGCGATCTAACTAGCCAATCACACTTCAGGAAATCTGCCACGCCCCCTCTCCTATGTTGCCACAGGAGCCTTTTTGTCAATTTAGGAGATTTTTCTTATATATATATATATATATATATATATATATATATATATATATATATATATATATATATATATATATATATATATATAGCTGTTGTTGTTTTTTTTATCCTTGGTATGATTCCTTCAGGAAATGACGTCTTTGTACTGATGTTTACTATTTTGACAATTCTCAATGATCATGCAAAGTGAAGTGAAAAAGACAACTCCATTTTGTTAAGGGGATTAATAGCAAGCGTGTTGAAAATAATGAAATGTTTCTTTTTTCATCGTTATCGCTACTCTGAATATCGTCGCCGTGCGGCGAAAAGCAGCATGAAAACGATAAAACGTACGTTGTGATGGCTCGTGATTCGGGGATGTGGGGCTAGTTTCTGTAAGAATGAATAGTCCGGCCTTGTTCATCATGCTGTAAATTGTTCTCTTTTTTTGACAATATATAAATGTATATATGCATTACATTTAACAAGTATTACCGATCAACACTAAAAATGAAGTGTGTGTGAGCGCGTGAGGAAGAGACAAGCTGTGATTTAAAACTCTTGAATATTATTAAGCAGCACGTTTCGTATAAAAAAAAAAAAAATCTAATGAATAGAACTTCTCCTTTTTCTAACATCTTGGAACCTAAAGGGCACTTTATACATCACTGAGGTCACCTGTGTCGTCAACTTTTGAATGTGATTCTACTTCTTATGCAGCGCTTAGCCGGTGCAATAGAACCCAGACTAATGTGGTTAAGCTGCTAAGACAACCACATTTTTTGGGGGGAAAATAGATATATATTTAAAAAAAAAAAAAACCTTGTCCACTTTATGCTATTGCCACCCTTCTTGTCATTTAGCCCCCTTTTTTGTATGTGCTTTGCTTACTTGTTTTCTAAAAATGGTGTGTGTGTGTATATATATATATATATATATATATATATATATATATATATATATACATACATACATACATACATACATAAAATGCCACTGCTCTCAACTCTTTGTGGTTCATTTAACTTCAGGCCAATAAAAGTGAAACTTCTTTCAACTCTCTTGTCTTTATGTCACTTAGGAGAGGCTTCTTCAGAAAAGTGACAATTAGCATAGAACAGGAAATGGAACTTTTTTTGCTCCACTTAAAGTATAATAATTCAGAGGATCATAGAGCATCAACAACATTCATCCAGAATGTACACAATGATTAACCCATGTTACGTAAGACTAATCATAGGTAAGACTATTCAACACAAACTAACTTTTCATGAGGCTTATCAATAGTGTTAGCATATTAGCAGAGGTGGAGAAATCCAGGTCCAGAAAGAAAAACCCTGCCACAGTTTGGCTTTAGCTACAGGTGCTTGTACTCAACCAGCAGGTAAACGAGGTAATTAAGGGAAGCACCTGTGGCTAAAGCCACACTCTGGCAGCACTTCTACTTTTTTGACCTGGTTTCCCCCCATCTCTGCATCTTAAACTAAATGTGCTAGCATAACGCAAATACGGTCACTAGCACATCATTTATTAAACCGTCTTGATATTTACACACACAAGATGAAATACTAGCATATTTTAACAGCAAAGTAAACTGTAGAGTGTGAGGGAAGCCAAAACATACTTTTAATTTGAATTATGACTGCACGAGAAACTTAATGGCTCAGCAGCAACAACAACAAAAAGGACAATTTAAATGCAATTAAACCTAATTAATGACACCAATATTCCACAAGATGGCGCCAGAATTATTGCTTTGGCCTCAACTTAAAAAGCCATTTGACAAGATTTTCAGCAAACCGGATATAATTCATATTTGCCTATGCCAAACCGTGAATGGGCTATATTTGATAATTTTTTACTTTTATCATTCAATTTTTATGTAGTGCTTTAACAATTGTAGCAAAGCGCTGTACATAAAACACAGTCTTGTTTTAGAATACAATACTTACTGTTACTATAGGCCTGTTGTAGTAATAGTAGTTTATTTCACAAACTTATCAAATACATTTAGGCTTTTAAAAATAAAGCGAGTCAACATATTATCTACATACGTATATAACAAGTTTTTTTTTAAGTGCATTTCTGGTGATTTAGTAACTTGGAGAATGTACTTTTGAAGCGTTGGTTAATGCGGTGCACGTGTTACGGTGAAGAGACGTCCGTTCATTCACACACACAATCTCCCAAGTTATCAGCTCCAAGGCCGAGCAAATAAAAGCCAGCCTGCCAGCGCGGGGACATTTTATCAAAGCCCAGCTCGCCTCAAAAGGCTTACAAACAAGCCAGCCAGCAGCCAAAAAAAAAAAAAAACGCCTATTCGAGGTGCACATGCACCATAAAATTAGGTTGAATTATAGCACCATAATAGTCTGCTATTGTTACAGTAAATAAGGTATTTTCGAGGTACACACACACCATAGGTAATTATTAGGCTTTGTGAATAAAAGGAACAGGTGAGTGTGCTAGAACAAGAATCTTTTTGTCTGACTCCTATCGTTCACCAAAATGAACCTTAACCTTTGAAAGGGAGAGACAAGTCACACTGACTGTAGAGTCAGTTATTTTCCTCATTGCGTAGATAGCATTGGTGCTATTGTCAAGATCCTGTCGATGCGTTTGATTGTGATGTGAGCAAAGACATCCAGGTAGAATCTGCGGACCTGATCACTAATTTCACTGATGAATTAATTTCATTATGTCATCTCTCTTGGGGCTATTTCTTGCAATTAAACCATGGCAATACAGTGTCAAAACTACAGTAGCAGCAATTAACGAGAAATCACTGGCGCAGACTTGTTTCGTGATGTGTGTGATGAGTATATGTAGGACAGCGCTAGCCTGGGTTTTCCGACACATTAAAAATTGTTGGGTCGTTTCTGGCTGGGTTAAAAATGAACCCTCCTGTTTTTAACCCTGTTAACCTTAAAAACAGGTGGGTCAAAAATAACACAATAGGGGACAAAACACAACATTTTGGTGTGTCCATTTAAACCCATGCACCAAAATGTTGGGCCAAATGAATATCTTTTGAGGATTATTAATTTAACATAAAAAGTTGCCAAACGATGAACCCACAAACCTTTGGGACATTTACGACCCAATCTTTTGCGTTGTTTTATACAAAAACATCGATTTTGGGGGGATTTGTATAAACAACCCAAGTTTAGGGATGTTCTTTTGTGGGATGTTTATTTAACCCAAAAAGTTGTGTCATATGAATAACCCACAAATCAACCAAAAAATCCAACCCAACAGCCAATTCTTCAGGGTTGTTTTGTACAAAACATCCCAATTTGGAGGAGCTGGTACAAAACAACCCCATTTTTTTTGTAAAGTTGTTTTGTGCATTATTCATTTAACACAAAAAGTTATCAAATGAATAACCCACAAACCTTTGGGACATATACACACACGCAAATTGGGTTATTCATTTAACCCAAATGAATAACTCATAACAAATGAAAACAACCCAACAGTCCAGTCTTTTGGGCTGTTTTTCACAAAACCAACCCAATTTTGTGAGGCTTGTATAAAGCAACCCAATTTTGAGGGGTTATTTTGTGGCTTGTGCATTTTGACCCAGATTTTTTGGTTAAATTAATCCAACCCAAAAACTTTGTTGGTCCCTTTTTGACCCAAATAGCCGCCATCCTGCGATGGCTTCATTTATGTTCCACAAACGCAATATTAACTCATTTACTGCCATAAATTCATTTAAAAAAAAGAAGAAAAGATTATTAAAAAATTAGGAGTGACAGGCGATAAATATTTTAAATCGTAATTAATCGCATGACTTCACTAGTTAACTCACGATTAAGCACAAATTTTATGTCTAAATGTAAAATAAAAAAATTCTAGGTTTTCATACTCTTGTTAGCAAAAGTGGAAAAAAATATTGAACTAATAGAAATAGTTCAAATTAATTTTTGACGTTTATAGCCGTCAATGGCAGTGAATGAGTTAATCACGATGTGGTGTTTACAATAATGGCAGTGCATAGAATGTAGTGTAAAGAAAAAAATTGACTTGACTTCCTCTTTAAAAAAGTTTTTTTTTTTTCAGTTGAGTAATGGTGGAAAATGTTTTGAAATGAAAACATTTAGTCTAGTGTTTGAACAGGGGTGTGTAGACTTTTTAAAAACAATTATTATTACTAGTAGTCGTTTTAAATATATATCCACTGTATATATGGCTCATGTAATATTAAAAAAGGGCATATCGGGCACATTGACCTGCAGTGTAAAAGACCCTGTTGCCTCAGTGAGCCCTTTTTTTTTCTTTTTTATTTAGTTTGGTCCCACCTCAGCTCACCCTCAGCTTTGGTCAGGGTCGATCAATACTTCCCCTTAGCTTATCACTAATGTGCAACCAGCTGTTTGTCTACATAAAGACTTGGACTGGGCACGGACCTCCCTCGGCTCCCCACCTGCCCCGTCAACTTCTGGACTTTTACCGTTCTGGAAAGATCCCGGAAGGTATATGAAGAGGTTCGGACGCGGCTGGAACAGGAGACGACGAACGAGCGCAATCCGTTCCAAATGGAGGTGAGCCGGACACAAATGCTGATTTTGATTCAGAGGAAAATGTCTGGGAATTCCGCAGATGTTATCGCTTGACTCGGGTGCGCACATCCCACCAAAATGGTGACTTTTGTGGATAATCCTGTTTCTATGATGTGTCTTGTTTTCCCAGTTGCCTGATAGCAGATTTTTATGACGGATCCGAGAATTCCCGACTCATCCGTCAACCAAGCAGTATCCGTCCTCGGGAGCTGTGGAGTGTGACAATGGTGTTTGTGTCCTGCCAATCAAACGCCATCATCACACTAAATAGCTACAGGGTGGAAAAAACACTCCGGCCCCCACTGATTTTTTTTCTTTTGTTTTTCAGATTTGGGGCCAAATTTCGGTCATTATAAAATAAATTTAATAGCCTTGCTTTTACTCTCTCTCTTTGCATAGTTTTATTCATTGTGATAAATAGCGACAGGGTGAAAAAAAAAACACTTCTGGATTTTTTCCCTTTGAGGTAATTTTTTTGTTGTTGATGGATATGAATTCAATGTGCAACCTAAGGGTCGCCCATTTGCCACATTTTTCTGGGTGCACCAGTTAAAAAATTAAATTTGCTCACAATCATGCTTTTGCATTAATAACCCTCCTGTTGTGTTGTGGGACAATTTGATGTGTTTAAAGTTTAATATGCTATAAAAATATATTTTTTAAATGTAAAAAAAAAAAAAGGCCTTGCTTTTTGCTTCTTTTTATTGTATATATTTGTCCATTCATAAGTCATAAGAAAACATTAAAGGGGGAAGGAAGTCAAGTAAAAAAAAATGCTCTTTACAATAATATATTCTATGTTCCCCCGGTAGTCTGAAGATTGATTGATTAATATTGCATTGATGAAATACGAGTTAAGAAGCAAAATCCACGTGTTTTTATCCATCTCAGGGGGCGGCCATTTTGTCACTTCCTGTTGACTGAAAATGACATCATAGTGCCCAAGGGCTCGACGTTAATGACCAATCACGGTTCACCTGTTTGCCGTGATTGGTTAGCTTTATTGCATTTGTATTATCTTTTTTTTTCTATACACTCACTAGACAGTTCAGTTGTATTTAACTTTTAGGTTCAATATATTTGCATCTCATCTTTAAGCACTGTGTGTAATGCATTTACGTTCAAACTGTGCATAAAGTCACAGTTGTAAAACAGCATTTCATATACAGTACTATTGGTAGTATTGGTAGTAGAAGGAGTTCCTAACTTGATGTATAACAAAAATGCTATTTTTTAATATGGACAAAATACAAGCATATGTGCGAAATACGTGCTGTTAATATATTTCATTTCATGATACATTTCTCAAAGTATAAAATATCCACTATCCTAACTCGACAACAAATGGTTTGAAGCAATCATCAAAATAACCACATACTCTTTTTTTCTTTTTTTTTGTTCAAGTGCAAATGGCTCACTTGCATCAACATTACCATTCAACGACAACACAACACTTTTGAACAAGAAACCAACATTAAGTGCAATAACTTATTTTTTGGGGGGGGTTACCTCTCAAAAATCAACTCACTCAAATTGTATTATTAGGCTACTGAGGTACTACGTTTGTCCCGCATATCATTCCAAAGCTGCAATATATTAAAATATTGTAATCTACTGACGTCGTAGGATAGTATAAGACTCAGACACACGCAGCTAACCCATGTGTGCCATCTAGTGGTGATTGGTAAAAACTACACTCAACCCCCGTAAAATCAGTTCGGCAACCCACGGATTTGCACATTCGCAGATTTGCTCTTTTTCATTTTGTTTTCACATTTTGGACTTTTCTTGGTTCTTACGGGATTTATTTTCCTGTGTTTTCAGCCTTTCATTCTGGAAAGCGTATATAGAATGTTCATCAGCATTATTGAAGAATTTTAGGGCTTTGTAAAAAATAAATAAATAAATAGAACTCGCTGTTTTCTTTGTCCAATTGCTACCAAATTTGAACCATGTATACTAGACAGAAGTAAGAAGGTTGAGTTTTTGTCACTGATGGCAACGCTTAATGACTCGGCATGACACAATAAGTTCCGTAATACACTGCAAAAACAACAAAAGAGGCAAAAATATTGATTGTCGGATGATTACTAAACATTCAACAAATAAAAGGAATTACACTGAACCCATCAATAACAATACAATACTGCTCTCTGTTTCATAGTCCACAGTGTTTCCTCCAATAAGTTAATTAACCAGTTCATTAATTTAATGAACATACACATTTGGAAACATCACCAAAGTAAAAAAGAAAAGAAAAGAAAAGAAAGTCAACGTAAGACATGACAGTTCCACAGCCCAAGTCCAAGCGCTTCCTTCCCAGTGTTAGGACTTGGCCTTCAGAGTGGGCCCAAACGTTTTCTTTTTGGGTCCTGTTGAAGGCTGAGCTTTGCTTCTGGGAGCGCAGGGGGCCTTTTTGGCCGCTTTGGGCTGGAGGGAGGTGAGACCCAGGATCTCGCAGTACGCGTTGCACTGGTGCAACACTTTGAACTGGTCGATGAAAGAGGTGGCGCAGTTGCCTTTGAAGCCCTTGTAGCTGCAAACCAAGTGGACAAAAAGTGTGAAAATATCCCTCACATTTTAAAATATAAGTCTTTAAAAAGTTTTTTTTCTCCCCTTCAGGATAACACTCACCCTTTCTTACAGGTGGCTATTCCCACATCAGTGAGCTTCATTCCGACTCCTAAAAAAAAAACACGATTACGGTTTCTACAATTGTTTTTGTTTTGTTTTAAAGAAAAAAAATATTTGTTTTGCCCACCTTGCATGTCAGTAACCAGCAGGTTACCGTCCGTCCGTTGGAACACCCAATGCTGGAAAGCGCAACACTTGCGCCCGGCTTCGGAGTCCCGCCTCAGCAGGTTGATCTCCTTGCCGTCCTTCACCGAATACTTGACAAAGTCGCCGATCAGCTCCTCCTCCAGCGTGGCGTACGGGATGTCGCTGGACGGCCGGTGAACCAGGTAGATGGGAATGATCCTGTGTGCGGGGATTTGAGAAGGCATAAATAAATGGACGAAGCACTCGCGTGGTGTGCCTCACGGCCACTAGGGGGCCCCCAAGAGCAATTTACAACAAGCCTCTACCACATGGAGTCGTATTTTAAGAAACACATAGCAACATTCAGAACCACGTTAAAGCTTGGATTGAAGTAGTTTCTTTTGAATCTTTTTTTTTTTACTATAGCTTTTGCACATTTTCCATAATCATATTATTAAAATTTCTGTTAACAAAAAATAAATAAACAATGAAGAACGTCACTCACTCCGGGACTTCTCCGAAGGCGTCGACGGACTTGGCGGCGGCGGTGTATTCCTTGATGTACTCCCGGGCCGTGTTCTGAACGTGACACTCCTGCATGGCACATTAGCACATGCTAAAAATAGCAAGATTGTGAAGCCAAGCATCATATCATGTTTTTACACATGTGCCATGTGAGATGATTTAAATATTGCAAGTGCACTGACTACAGTGAAACCTATTTGCAAGATAAGTAGCTGCTGAAAATGTACAGTATGTAACACACGTGTTGTTGTTTTTTTGACGAATCAGCGAAGGCAAAAGCATGCATAGTTAAAGTTTTAAAATGAAGTAAAAAAAAAGAAGAAGATATAGTACACTCCTTATTTTTAGTGATCATATGATGATAAATATTGTAAATATTATTATTACATTTTATGCCTTATAAACCTTTTTAGCGTGGCATCAATCACTCGATTTTGGATATTTGTGGCAGGGCTCTGTTCCACTTTTTATAATATTATATAGTTGACTATTTAAGCAAATTTGTATGTGTTCAACTCATTCACTGCCATTGACGGCTATAGACATCAAAAATTCATTTGAACTATTTCTATTAGTTAAAAAAAAAATCCACACTTTTGTTAACTTTTGCTATTGAAGTCATGCAATTAATTACAATTAAAAATTGTCAGGCGATAATTTTTTAAAATTGTAATTAATTGCATGACTTCAATAGTTAACTCACGATTAATCAAAAATCTGTTCTAAATGTACACACATTTTTTTTCTAGGTTGTCATACACTGAACAAAAGTGGGATTTTTTTTTAAACTAATAGAAATAGTTCAAAATGAATTTTTGACGTCTATAGCCGTCAATGGCAGTGAACGAGTTAACGTAATGCACTTTTAAATGTCATATATACTGTATTTTGCAATAGGACTTAGACATTTGCTATTGAGCCTGGAGAATTTAGTTACATTTTGGGCAAAAGGCAAATAAACGGACAAAAAACAACAACATATTTTTATGCTTCAAAAACTTTGAAAGTGCTTTGAAAATTTCAATTACAATTATGATACAAAACGGCATATCATTATGTGGGCTTACTTCCACAGCCAAGGAGTAGTTCCTTTGAACCAGTTCGTCATTGTTGTTGGTTCCGTAGCTGATGGCGTTGTGCACCTTTAGCACGCACGAGGGTCCCGCCAGCAGGTGGAGCACCCCACCCCTGCGCAGCAGGGTGCGAAAGGCCCGCCGGTGCATGCCCTCGCCAAAGTGGGCCTTCTCGGTGACGATGCTGACGGGCTGATTCTCGCTGAAGTACTGCTCGGACAGGAAGTCCTCTTTGAAGAGCAGCCGGGAACAATGGACGTCCTCCACCTTGGAGCCCGCCTCAACGGGGACGGCTGGAGAAGAGGGAAAGAACGGTAAGAGAGGAGTGGAGGCCATTTTCAAATGCCTGGTGTTAAAAACTCACATGTGACGTTTGTAGATGGCGGGATGACAATCTCACGGAGCACTGTGAAGAAGTGACAGTTAATAGACAGCTGAAGTTGAACTAAAGTAAATATTTGCGTCATTGGGCAGTGTTTCAAATGAAGCCAAGGCACATTTTTTACTTTGCAAAAATCGGCCAGTACCGATAAGCTGGTTTGCCAAATGTCATTAAACTTCACAGAAGAGGAAGATAGAACAATACATTATGTTTAACTCAAAACTGTATTTTTATTTGTGCATTTACAATTTTTGTATATATAAAACGTGTTTGAAAAAAAATCTGCGTTTAAGAAGTTGAAATGTGAAAAGCTGGAGCGATAAAGCCACATACTGTTACTGGTGTGTCATGACTTGGTTGAATGTACCTACTGCCATCTAGTGGACAAGCATTTAATTGTCGCTGGCGTCGATAAATGAACAGAAGACACCTTATTTGTTGTAAATAAATAAATAATAATCCTTGGAACAATTAAGTGACAATGGAATACTTTGGCCGGCTTAGCGGTTGGCATTGTAATCACTGCTATCGGGTATTAAGAGTCCTACCTTCATAAGTGAGCAGGTATTCCAACGTGATGGAGCCTTGCGAGCTGATGAGACAGCACTGGTACTTGCCCAGATCCTTATGGGAGGTGTTGGGGATGGTCAAGGATGCGCGACTCTCGTCCCCTGCACTTCAGAGACAAATATGGCGTCACAAGGACAGAATTACAGGAACATGACAAAAGTTATGTGAGCATACCTTTTTTGCCCAATGGTCTTTGTTCTTATTAGTTAGCATTAGCTTATTGCAAAACTCAATATGCATATATTTTTATTTTATTTAACTCATTCACTGCCATTGACGGTTATAGACGTAAAAAAAATAATTTTAACTATTTCTATTAGTTAAACATATTTTTTTCCACTTTTGTTAACAAGAGTATGAAAACCTAGAAAAACAATTATTGTACATTTAGAACAGATATAAAATTTGTGATTAATCGTGAGTTAACTAGTAAAGTCATGCGATTAATTAAAAAAAAAATCTCATGACAGCCCTAATTTGTTATAATCTTTTCTTCTAATTCTTCTAGAAAAAAATAAAATAAAATAAAGTAATTGTATTTTTGTTTTTAATAATCTTTAAAAAAAAATTTTTTAAAGAAAAGATTATTAAAAATTAGGGGCGTCAGGTGATATTTAAAAAAAAATCATAATTAATCGCATGACTTCACTAGTTAACCCACGATTAATTACAAATTTGATATCTGTTCTAAATGTACAATAAAAAAATTCTAGGTTTTCATACTCTTGTTAACAAAAATGGGAACAAATGTTAAACTAATATAAATACTTAAAATTAATTTTAGACGTCTATAGCCGTCAATGGCAGTGAATGAGTTAATATTATTTATCATTATACGTAGCATTAATAGAACCACAACTGAACATCCATTTTCAACTTTTTCTGCTGGCTGCTTTTGGCCTCAAACAGAAACGATTCACCACCCACGCACGCCACAGAATTCGAATGCAAACATTTGAATTTCCTTGGCAGAGGTAATCAAGTGGGATTACCTTCGCTTGACCTCCGCCAGGACAGCACCCTCTCGCCTCCAGGTGATGGTGTGCTCACCCGAGACGGAAGAGAACTGACACCACAGACTCAGACTTTGGGGGTCTGCACTCACAGCCGCCGCCTGGATGGATTGCGTCACATTCGGCTCTGTAAGTCAATGACACAGAGCAGGCGGGTTGAAAATCCAGCACCAAAATTCCTTGTCGTTATTTAGTATTATTGCTAGTTTAAATGCTACAAAAGTTGTAATAACTAACATTTCATAAATAGTTTATATATAAAATTATGAAATAATTTAGCTTTTTTTATGGTGTAAATGTATCTGTGTCTTACCTTCTTTGGGTTTACTTGCTTTATGTTTGACCACCTCGCTGGACGCTTTCTTATTTGGCGCTCTGACATCCATCTTCTGTCCCTCTGCCGCCTTTGCCTGAGTGGAAACGCTCGGCTTTGAGTCCAAAAGTTTTCCAAGCGTATCCCTGGACAGGCGACGCTTTTTAAAGATATCGTCATTTGTCAGGTCTTGGGTGATTTTGTGTTCCGTGCTATGCCAGACGTGTTCTCCCTGTGATGGTTTCGAAGCTTCTGGGTGCTTTTTGTTTGCGGCGTCTGATGTCGCCGCATCCTTGCGAGCTTTGCCGTGTTTGGTGTTCATCTTGGCCTCAAACATTTCGATGCGTCCTTTAGCACTCTTCGCTTTTGCGGCATTCTCCGTCTCGGTCGGAGGCTCGGCTGCGGTCTTTGCTCCGGTCACGTTGTGGTGGTGCTTCTTCTTCTTCTTGCCGTGCGTCTTGGCGGTCTCGATGACCGTCGTCTTCTCTTCGACAAGGTGATCGCTCGAATTTCTCACGGTTTCATTTTGCCTGCTGGTTGTGAGGTGAGCCGAGTCCTCCTGTTTCTTGGGGGCAGGCGTGCTGGGATGGTGGACGGCGGATTTGTCCTTCTTGCAGCGATGTTTGCCCTCATTCTTGTGGGGCGTCTTTCCTGACGCCCCGTGATTCGGTTTTGGCTTAACTGCAGCCGTTTGGTTGTTTAGTTTTGCCGCCTTGGAGACATGCGGCTCATCTAAAATGGTGTGTTTTTTCTCGGGGATGACGGCGCAGCGTTCGTGAACCTCCTCGTCGGCCTCCGCCTCATCGCAGAGCGGCCAAAGAGTCCAGGTTCGTGCATGGGTATCATTGAAAGTCCTCGTTGGATCTCCCTCTAAGCTGCTCCTGCGATACTCCAGGGCAGAGCTGATCTCAAGAGGAGCTACGGGCACAATGAAGGTGGGACACGCCCCCTGCAGAGGCACCTGGCTTGATCCACCGGGGTACGTCAGAGTGTCAGTTGCCACGTGTCCGCCACCATTAAACACTAGCACACGGGGGTTCATCGCATTATCCTCGGAAGCTCCGAGTCCTTTACAGTCGACGTCGGTTGAACCGGCACTCGGATCTGCGACCTGATTGGGCGGAGGGTCAGCCTGGGGGACGCTGTGATCCTCTGTCACCTTAAACAACCCATCTCCCGACAGCTGTGGAACAACAAAACAAGTGGTATGATTAGTTGAGGACAAATTTGTGACCTTGTATGGTGGCAGCTAAGCTAATGTAACGTTAACCAGTACTATTCAATACTATTGAACATGTATTTATTACTTTCCGTTTCAATTATCTACTAAATTGATACTACACCATTACTTATAATTTTCTTAGTGAATTTCCCTTGTATCTGTCTATGATTCATCCATTCATCCAATTCTGCAGCCTGTTTAGGCAGTAAATGATTAGCCCTAAACGACTAACGCCTTCTGCTGGTCAGGAATAAAACTCATTCCATGTCTGTTTTAAGTGGGTATGATTACTGTCTTTACCACACCTGGCATCAGTCCTGGTGCCAAGACTGATTTGCGATAAGGCAGCATTGTGCCACGGGGCATCCAGACCGACAGAAAGAAAGAGTAGTAGCAGGAGAAGAAATACAAGAAGCTAGGCTAGGTTGCAAACTTCTCCTTGTCATTTTTTTAAGAAAGAGTGGTACAAAGTAGTAGTAAAAGAAATACAAGAAGCTAGGGTAACTTTTAGCGCATCTGGTAACTACGTGGAGGTGGCAAATTTTTCTCTTTGTCATTTTTTAAAGAAAGCGTAGTCGTAGAAGAAATACCAGAAGCTAGGCTAACTTTTAGCGCATCTTTTAGATACATTGAGGTTGCAAACTTCTCCCTGTCATTTTTAAAGCAAGAGTAGTCCAAAGTAGTAGTAAAAGAAATACAATAAGCTAGGCTAAATTTGAGCGCACCTGGTGACTAGATTGAGGTTGCAAACTCTTGTCATTTTTATTGTGCAGAATGTTTTGTGAGACGCGTTATACAAACACTCAACACAGCCAGTCGCTCCTCTATTTGAGCTTCAGGTTGTTTCCTTATTGGCTATCTTTCCTTTAGCGAGGACAAATTAGGTGTTGACTACTCGTAAAATATTCAGCAGGTTTAACATTTACGATTGACCGTTTTCTGAGCACATCGGTAAAGGAAAAAAAAAATTCTAACATAGCATATCCCACGCCGTAAGATAATCAACCAGGATATGCTGACTTTGAATGCAAGGTAGGGAAAATGCATTTGACTGGATTGGTAGTGTAGAGTCAGTCTACACATTTTAGGGCAACTGTTTTCCCACATGAAGTTCTGTACAACGTTTGACAGTACCAAACCCAATTGAGACTGACAGCCAAAGTACAGTTTCAATACTTTTCCTCAAACCTAATGAAAAATCATCACGTACCTTCTTGTCGATCCCCAAAGCCGACCCATACAAAACGACATGCGTTTATATCCAAGCCCGTAGGCCATGATCTCAATCAGAGCTGACCAACAACCAATGTGGGACTCGTTGTTGGTCCTCGCCTTTTCAATGGGGGGGGGGGGGGGGGGTATGGGAAAAGGGGAATCGTGTTACAATCGGCAGCTGTGCTCCCCCTTAACCAGGGATGTATGCTGTTATCATGGTTGTCCTGGGCTATTATTAGACCGTTCTCTTGTTCTCCCCTCATTTTCCTTCACCTGTCACTCTTGCGTAGCACGAGCCAAAAGGACACATCCTGCAGAACTCGGGCGCGAGAACCTTGGCACGGGAGGGTGGCAATATTTGTGTTGTCACTTTACATTGTGTTCGCCTCTGTGACAGTGGTAGGGTACGATCGACAGGCTGGGAACGTCTGGAACCTTTTTCCAGAGGGTACGACCGCTGGTTAAAGTCCACCATGTTTGCCATGCCGCACTTTGTGTTCATCTGTGTGTCTATTTTTGTCTGTTTTAGTGTGTCATTATTATTATGACAGTTTCCATTCACGTTGTTGCGTGCAGCATTATAATTATGGCGTAAACCTGCACAATCCCATAAAATAATAAAAAAGTGGTGCCTTTGCAAAGATGATAATGGTCAATTTTGATTAATTTTTCAGTTTCAGTCACGCCCGTTTAGGCAAGAAAAATTTAATAACAGCTTTGCTATTTTTTCATTTTTATTTTTTACAAATAGTCCAATTTCATTTTTTTCCCTCCTTACTTAGCATTAGCAATGGATCTGCTACACTCTAAACACATTTAGGTACAAAAAATAAAATAAATAAAATAACCCAAAAATGAGACCAACTCAACTTTTTGGGTTATTCAAATTAACCCAAAAAGTTGGGTCAAATGAATAACCCGCATTATTACCCAAAAATTGTAGTTGTTTGTGTGTTATTAATTTAATTTTACCCATTTTTGGGTTAAATCATTTAAAAGGTTGGCTCGGTTCATCTTTCAACCATTTTAGTTATTCAATTTGCCCAAACTAATTGGGTTGCTTTGTGGGTTATTATTTAATATAACCCAACGTTTTGGATTAGAAAACTCAAAAAGTTGAGTTAGTTCATTTGGGTCGGTCCATTTTTGACCAAATTTAGTTGGTTTATTCAATGAACCCAAAAAGTTGGGTCAAACGAATGACCCACAAAACAAGCACAAAAAAAGTTGCTTTGTGTATTTATATATACATATATATATATATATATATATATATATATATATATATATATAATTTTTTATTTTATTTTTTTAAATGTAATCATTTTAGTAATTAATAACTCAAAAAGTTGGGTGGGTCCATTTTTGACCCCATTTGGGTTATTTTTGACCCAACTGTTTTTAGAGTCTATGTGTGCTTCCGACCTGTTTCAGTTTCTTCTGCAGCCTGTTTAAGCAATAAACATTCCATTAAAGAAACTGGTCATTTTTAAAAAATCGCCCAACAGCCCAGCTCCAGACTTCCCTCTCTTTATTTGGCATTAACATTGATTAATGGGTTACATTAATCAACGCTAATGCTAATTGATCATGTATTCTTACTCCTTGAAAATGGACTATGGACGGCGTGGTTTCTTGGCATTGTATTCAAAATCAACCTTAATTGGTCCTACCTGTTCATTTGTCAGTTCAGCAGGTGGTTCTGTCACATCTGCATCCTCTACTATCTTCAGTATGATCTTGTCTTCTTTCAAGTCCTCTGTCCCTGAAAACTGGTCAAATTGAGGAAGATCCACATCTTCTATAGGAGTCCATTCTGGGATGAGGCTGTCCAAGTCACAGCCAGATGAAACCATGGATTGGTTCTTATGTACAAAGTTATCTACGGCGGCTTCCTCTGGTTCAGTTTGAGTGTTAGCTGTTGAATCGCCAAGAGATTGGACATTGTCTTCCATCTGTGGTTGCAAAGTGAAACATTCTTGTCCACACTGGATGGATTCCTCTTGGGTAGTTTGTCCCACTGGCTGATCCTGGACTCCCATCCCTCTTTCCGTCTGGTTGTAGGGCTTAAAGTCCGCTAACGCTTCAGTCAGGGCGTCTATCTCGGCTCCTATCTCTGAGAAGGCGGTTGTGAACTCCTGCCTCGGTGTCCCAATGACGTTCCAGTCTGAGAGTGCGCTGGCCCAGCTCTCCACCGAGGACCACCTCTCCACTGGCGGCCCCCGACCACTGCTGTCATCTCTGGCCCAGCCAATCCCGTCGCTGTCGTAACCGGACACCCAAATCTCTTCCAAAGATAAGTCGCTGCAAGTGGAAGTAGGCAAAACATCCGTCTTATCCAGAAACTGGCAGGCATCCACCCACAGCTCGACGGGACTGACGCTCCTCGGTCCCCGTGGGGTGATTAGGGTGACCTCAGCGGGTGGCTTGAGCCCTGACTCAGACTCCAACATCACCCAATTCTTATTCGTGGCAGTTGAATCACAACACGCAATAAGAGAGACATCACGGCTATCATCGTGTCTATTCTGTCGGGCAGTTGAACTTAAGATGAAGTCCTGAGTCTCATTTTCAAACATATACAAGACCGTGGCCGAGTCAGACTCCGAGCCATCTGACAAGGATCTGGGATAGGTGGTCTGATGGTGCTCGGAGCTGAGGCCACAGACCCTGGAAGCCTCCAGAATGGGCGGATCTACCCTGAACGGGTGTCTCGTATCTGGTATGTGGACGGGTTCAGTGTAAATCTCAGACATGTGCGAGGTAAGGCCGTTAGACGGGTGCGGCGGCAGCGGTAGCGGTGGTTCCGACTGGTCCAAGAAGCCTCCCAAAAGAGAAAAATAACCGGAATCCTCACTGATTTGAGACTCGGGGAGAACAGACGGGGACTGTCTATGTTCGTCGGTGGTGATCAGCGTCATATCCATCGATGGAGCTTTGTTTTTACACTCCCCGAATATCCGTCAACGACAGCCAACTTCCTGTTCCTGCACAGAAATGCCCAACAGGATGAGAAATTAAACATTTACTCACAAAATGTTGACTTTTTTGAAAAGTCTTGAGTGATGCTAGCATGCTTTTTTTGAGGTCGTTGAGCTAACAAGTTCAAGTTTTAGAATTTTAACTGGATTTAAATTATATAATCAAAAAAGAGAGTCAACAATGTACTGAATTGCTACATAACAAACATTGACTTTCCAAACAGTTAAGCAAAGAGGTCGAGGTTCTTTCGATGATACCTTTTAATAAACACGGATGTTGTGTATGGTTCTGCTAGCCTACACGTGCGTGTACTTTAGCTGTAGGTGGCAGTGTGAGGTGTTGAAAGCAGCTCTGTTGATTTACGCGAGTGCTCGAAAGACTGGCTGGTGGCATCGAGGCTGGAAAAATACCAGGACATCTTCACCCATGGCCTGCATTTGTCACATACTCCGTGAAGGGCACCTCCGCTTAAGACATGCTACATGACAACAAAAACGCACTAGCATGCAACAGCTTATTAAAGGGACACACTATGTTTAATAACACCTCCTTGCAATGTGTAATATTTAGAACCGGGGCCATCTACACTATAGGCTTTCACGTCTTTATGCAGTATTTAAAAAGAAACCAAGAAAGCTGTCTGTCTTACATTTCACCTCAAACGTAATTTACCAGTGGGTCAATCCGAATATTGATCATATTGATGGCAATATGCAATATTGTTATTCATTGATGAAAGTACTTCATTTTCAGTTCTTCTCCTGTACCTTTGTTTAGTTATTTAGTTATTGAATGTTTGTATGACCGGCAGGTGTTTATTTTTCCGTGTATTTATTCATTACTATAATATCGTTTTTTATGATATTTTTAGGATTATGGTCTACATTCTACTTGAAACAATATATGAAATTTGTTATGGAGTGATCTTTTTTAAAAAATTATTAAAAAAAAAAAATCTAAATTAATAAATGAAGTAAAGGGAATAATTAATGTTTTTTTTTTTACGAAAAATAAAAATAACTGAGTTTTTTTTCTAAAGTGAGAAATATGTATATTTTGGCTATTTAAGAAAAACATAATAATCTTTTCCTTTGTGATTACAAAAAAATAATTTTTTTAAATGATATATAAAAAATCTATAAAGTGAAATAAAAAAAAGACATTTTATTTAGAGTGTCTTTTGATCTTTTACAGTTTCTTTAGAAAAGGTTTTTTTTTTTTTTTTTTTACACTTATACTTAGTTTATTTAAAGGATCTTTGTGCAGTTTGTCACTTCTTTTTTTTACTCGCGACTGCTACCTCTGGCCCAAAGCGTAACTGCAGCATCTGTGTCAGGCTTGTTCACGGTGCGCGTGCGAGTACGTGCACGATCTTAAAGCGACAGCCACAGTTGACAAACGAAGACATGACTTCAAACCAGGTAAGAAAAACTCCACCCTCTCCCCTCCCCAAAGAAACTGTGGAGTGTGCTGGGTCCGCACACTCTACTATAAAGGGAAGATAAAAGCAGTCAGGGCTCTTCGTACTCATCTGGGCATTGGTGGAGCATGCATGATGTAGAAAAAGGTTTAACGTTACCTTTTTAAATGGCACAATGCACCTTTAAGACAAAAACAAAATGAATTCAATGATGAGAGGAATGTTATATAATTTTTTTTATTGTGTAGTTTCGGAAAATAAAATGATTCTATATTTTTTTTAAGCTTTTTTTACGCTAAGAAATAAAATCGGGAAGAAGCACATTTAAGGTAGACATTCTATTTGTTTTGGAGGAAATAATTTTGAGTGATAATTTTGTAAACATTGTTTATTGAAGGAAAACAACTAAAAAGAAAGAGAAAGAAAAGAGAGAAAGAGAAATTTCTTAAATATTTTTTATTTAAACAAAAAAAAATTCACTTTGAAAAACAGAAAATAAGCTCAATGATGAGAGAAATTTCCCCCCCTTATACTTTTGTGTGATTGTTTCTGAATTATTATTATTTTTAACTGCAATGATAGTTTTGTGCACTTAAAAAATATATCAAGTGCTGACAAATCATGAGTAAAGATTTTTTTGTTGTTCTATTATATTACAGTATTTATATTTAACTACAAACTACAATTAATAATCCAAAGTAAAAGTCACCAAAACGCTATAATGCCATGAAAATGTACTCAGATTCAAGCTATTTGCTGATGCACCTGCATGAATTATTTATAGAAATATTGCTACTGGTGTTGTATCTCATTCTTGCAGTATTGAACACGACAATCCAGACAAGAAAGTATTCAGACATTGACATTTAAGCAGCGACCGAATATGATGGAAAGTCCATCAATCAATCATAAAAGCCTGTGCAACAATTTAAATCATCTGCCATCTAAAATACCCAGTGGGCCATTTTGGAAACAACATGCCTGTGGAGTGAATTCAAGCCTAATAAAAATCAATAGGCCGCAGAGTACGTACCTCTCCCATAGACGTGCTTGACGATTTAAAGCTGTGATGCACCACTGGAGAGTGAACTGTCCTTCGAATGGTTTGAGGAAGGGGGGGCTATTTTTAGGTGCCCCCCCCCACCACCGTCACGACTCCTCGCAAGCGCAAAGTTACCTGATAGCGCGGACATGTGCCATTCCTCAACATTTAAGAGGCTTCTCTATATTTACAGTGTTGGCCTATTTGCCGGCGTCAACAAAAATGCTTTTGACGTACTGTTTTGATTCGTTAGCTAGCAGGAAAATGGAAAAAAGAAAAAGATAAAACTGATTTCTGCTGAACTTTGCAAACGCTTGGAAGTACTCTCACCTCCAGTTTGCTACTCGCACCACTGATTTGTGCACATTGTGCATATTGAACCCGCTTTGGGCACCATATGGTGTAGTTAAAAGCGCTATGTAAAAAAACAGTCCATTTACCATAAAGATAAGGTTTTGCCACCTTAGCCCAGATGTATGAAGGACAAGGGAAATTGTTGTAACGTGCAAAAAAGCTAGTACTTGCTAGAAATTCCTGCAATTCCTTCAATGTTGCTGTTGGCCTGTTGGCATTCTCATATGGATTTTATTATTTTTATTTAAATTTATTTTCTTCTTATTTCCTTTATTGGGAGAGTTTGTGAGATCCAATTTATAGTTTCGACAAACAAAATTCAACTGTTAATAGTTGACAAGAAAATATTTGTTAAATATGTTTTTCTAGTAAATTTGGCACATTCGAAGTATTTGTATAAACACAAATTATTATGAGTTTGTGGTGTCTGGCAACTGTATGAATGGAAATGTTGACCAAAAATAGTAGCTAAAAGTTTTGCAGCGGCGCGCGTACGTACGGACATGTTACACCTTGTGCGCTATGTTGTTGTGGCGTGTTGGATTGGACTCATGCACTCAATGAGACAGAGTGAGACGAGTGTCCTCTTACAACAGCATGATGTATTTTTACCCTGTGTTGTTGCACAGCCTGAGAAGGGTGGGGGTTGTGTGTGTGTGTGTGTGTGTGTGTGGGGGGGGGGGGGGGGTCAATGCTTGGGGGCTCAGGATGATGATGCTGCACATGTCCAATGTGTGCGTCACTGCCTTGTTTTGTTGTTATGACGCTGCGTGGGAGAGTCAACTGAATGGAATATGAAAGTAAGTGATGTTTTATGATTTTTAAAAGTCTTCATATTGCAAGGGTAAAGTACAAATTTGTATGAGAATTTAAAAAAAAGTTTTACTGGAATAATATCGTAAATATAAGGGAAGAAAAAACGACTAAAAACATGATTAAAAAAAAGAAGTTACATTTACGAGAAAGTCATAACGCAACAGGACAATAAATTATTCATGGAAAAAATTATATGGAGAGAATGAGTTAGTAATAAAAATGTTTTTTTTTTTAAATTTTCTTTCTTTTTTTGAGCAAAATTAAATTCCTTTATACAGGAAAACATATTTTAATTTTGTATTCAGTGAAAAAATAACATGGAGAGAATGGGTTAGTAATTAAAAAAAAAGTTACATTTTGACAAATCAGAAATTTTTAAATCGAAAAAAATTCTTAAGAAAATCATACTTTTAAGAGTTGGAATCTTTGCAAGATTAAAATCCTTTATACATGAAACAAATATTAATTAAATTTTGTATACAAGATAATATCACACTGTTCAGAGAACAAAATGCATCCCAATTACTAAGTCATAATTGTACAAGAAAATATGCTATATCATTTGAGAAAGATCATTTAATTTGCCAGAATGAAGTGATTAAAAGAAAATTCTCCTGAATTAAATGAAGACTGATACTGATGAGAAACCTTTTACCAATCAGGGAACATTTCATTTTTTACTTAAAATGAAACCGTGAATGAATGCTTTTTTTTCATGACAGTTACTCCTTTTTAGGAGCATATTGCCCATTTACCTTCCCTGAATCTGAGCAAAAGGCCGAAGCATCACTTCACCAAAATATTGCGCAAGAAAGTGAACCATATTTGGTGGTAAGTAAGCAATGTGAGAAGACGTCATGCGCCGCTTCTGACTCACTGTCATGGAAGATGCGGCGAATACATCAGAGATGCCATCATGCTAAACTGGATTACAGCAGTAAATCTCATAAGCGTCTTTATCACGTTAACTGCAAGGGCACAGACCACAGCCAAGGTTCAGCTATTCCAAACCATCCAACTCAAAAATGTGGCCCCGTGGCAGAGAATACTGTACTATATTCCTGTTTGTGTTGTTTGCATGTGTTGCTGTTCCCTGTTTGTTTTGGTAGCAGTTTCAAGGTTTGTAATTACCCTAATTTTTAGAGTATGCTATTTTCCATTGGTCTGGTGTTTGAAATGACACTGTATGCTAAAATCAAGATAGCTCAGTTAATTTAACTACCAAGTTTGATTGAGGAATTTGGTGTTTAAACATACAATGTTTCATTCAGTTTTGTTACATGTGGATGTTTTACATGTTGAATTTGGAAAACTACACAAGCAAGAGCATGAGACTCGACGCTAATGTCAGTACTCATGCTTTAAAAACGTGCTTTAATAAGTCACAAATTGCGAGAAAACGTCATTATACTATAAGAACAGAAAAAGTATTACCCACAAAAAAGTCGTACTACTCAGAAGGAAAAAAAAGTCATATTACAGGAACAGTCATAAAAAAAGGGGAATTATTATTATTATTATTATTAGTAGTAGTAGTAGTAGTTTTTTATTTTATTAATTTTTTTAGAAAATACAAGAATATATATTTTTTAAATGATAAAAAGTCTCAATAATAAATTCACCATTTTACAAGAAAGTCATATTAAATGAACAGTCATAATTTTCACAGGACATTGCATATGGGCAAAAAACTTTCATATTTACATCATGAAGACGTAAAATCATTAAGCAGTAATACTCAGAAAAAAAAGAGTCATCATATTAAAGGAATAATCTCCTAAATTTGTGTCAAAACACAATGGCATTTAAAAAAAAATCCCCCCAAAAAACAAGGAAAATACATCATGTGAAAACTTCAACATTTATTGGAGGACTGTCTCAAAAACTTCCAATGAAAGCAGTCTGAAACAACAAAATGAAAGTGTGCAGTAAAATGTAATATATTTGCGTAATCCTTCTAACAAAGCAACCGAAACAACCTTGTTTATTTGCGTTATGAAAGAAATGTTCAAAGCTGAGGGTGTTAGTTGATTAACGGCTTAATCAGTATTGCACCTGGCCGGCTTTACGATTCCATTTGAGGAGGACGTAGGGCTTCTCGACCAGGACTGTTAAGACCACGCTCATCCCCAGCGTGAGCACCAGATGGCCGAGGAACAGGTACATCTAAAGAAGACCACACGAGCGTTCAAGTCGCTCTTACGGCAGACGGTATGAAGACGGCAAAAATCTTACAAAGTTGACGTCTGTGTAGTGGATGGGGGTCTCCTGTAGTCCGATGTAGACCAGGATGAAGACGGGATGGATCAGGTAGCAGGCGAAGCTGATGTTCGCCAGAGGAACCCACAGAGAGAATGACAAGAGGCTATTGATAAAGCCTGAAAAAGGACAAAAAAGTTGATAAAGCAAGAATGATGACCCCCCCCCCCCTCCCTTTTTTTTACATTACATTCCTAGTCAGTATGAGATATTTTTTAAATCCAGTACTCAGATGGTTTAGTGGTACACTCATACACAGCCTGGTGCTTAATTATTTGAAAAAAGCCAAATGATTGAAACACCTGCTCATCATCTTTTACCTCCGCAGCCCTCCTCGCAGGCCAGGATGATCCAGGCGATAGCCAGAGCCCACATGGGTCTGTGCAGCCCCTGGTAGAGCGCATGCAGCACAGAAGGTTGCGCTGGGATCCCCCGGAGGGCGTAGGCCAGTCCTATCAGTGCCGCCAAGACTGACAGACAACACAACCAACCGAGCGCCGCCTGCCACTGTAGAGCAAAAACATGAAACGAGCACGTGAGTGTGACACCAATTTGATTTTTTGGGATTGTAGAAGATGAATCCTACCTTGTGCTTTAAGAGTTGGCCTTTTTTGGTTGTCAGGTATATTCCGGTTAAGATTCCTATTAAAAATGGTCCGTATCTGGTGTGGGGCTTCACATAATAATACAGGACATAATTCTCAGATGTCCTGGAAAATAGATGATTACATGTAATATAGTTAAAAATTCTGACGCAATCTTATGAGAGTAAAGTCGTAATTGGAGTGGATGAGTGCAAAACAATTAACAGTAATTATCATAAAACTGTGAATTTTTCTTTCTTTCTTTCTTTTCTTTTTTCTTCTTCAATGACTATATTTACATGCCGTTTATATTCAGGTCAAGGTCAAAATTCCAGTTTCCAAAACATTTGGGATAACCCGGTTACATGGTCTGTTCGAAAGTCATTATGTCATTTCCACTTTTAACTTTCAACGTCATGTCGTTCCTGTCGTACAAAGACAAAGATTCCTTCCAAATAGAAATGCGTGATGAAGAAGAAGAAGGAGAGGAGGAGGAGGAAGAAGAAGAACAAGGAGAAGAAGAGGAAGAATAAGAAGAGGAAAAAGAGGAGGAGGAAGAAGAACAAGAGAAGAAGAAAAAAGAGAAGAAGAGGAAGAAGAAGAAGAAGAAGAGGAGGAGGAGGTGGAAGAAGAACCAGAGAAGAAGAACAAGAGAAGAAGAAGAAGAAGAGAAGTAGAAGAAGGAGCTAAACTTGTATCCCTTTCATGTGTTTGACTATCAGAACCAGATTATCGTCAGTCAGTCTTACAGCGTCGACGGCTGGAAGACGGGCAGCCGCAGGAATCCCGTGACGAGTGAACCAGCCAATGTGGTCATCAACAGAAGGCCTCCCGTCATGGCGGCAAAGACACCTCGATTCCTGGCAGTGGACGCAGTAGAATAGATTGAGTCCCGTTTTTGATCTTTTGAATTACGTGTTAAAAAGTTTGCACGTACAATCTGTAGAAATAGACCAGTACGGGAGTGGTGGCGTAACACTGGAAGTCCAAAGAGAGGTACCACGTCCAAGGAATACACTGCGGAGAGGTCAAGTTCTTACAACTATTTCAAGGTCAAAATAATCATCCTTAGCAGCTACTGGTTGACCTTACTATCTCATGGACCGGGAGCAGGTTACTCATCAGCAGCAAGTTCCCCCACCAGTACGTTTTACAATCCATCAAGTTGTCGATGAATGGAAACCAGTAAGGACCCCAGCGCACCACCGAGATAAGGCCAACGGTCAAACACATGACAAAGATATGCAGCGGCTGGATCCTGTAACGGAAAAAAGACCGTTCTCATGTTCGCTTTCCATGACGGCTAGCATCGAATGCTAACCTTTTGAACCTCCTGAAGAGATAGCCCAACACAAGACCAGGACTCAACTTGTCTTCAGCTCTTTGGATGGAGCCCAGTAGAGACCTGGCGCTAAGTAGACCTCTGAAAGATTAAAAAAAAAAAATCCTCAAGAACTCTAAACAATGTCTGTTTTGGTGTGTGTTGTTTGTGCTGTTAAGAACTGCGACTTTTCCTAGCATGAGGTCACAATGTCTGACTTCTCAGTGTTGTGGAATGCAGCTGTACTCTCACCCTAGCAGGAGGAAGGTGTCTACAGCCATAAAAACTGGTCCACTGAGAGAAAACACATACAGAGGACTTCTTTCTACTGTTGTCTTCCAGTCTTTGTAGTTATCTGCGAATTAAATCGTCATTTAAACGGACCTGCATGTCTCATAAGGTAAGATTTAGCTTACCGAGGTTGTTTATCACGAGGAACTGTGCAGAATGTCCGCACATGATCCACAACAGGCTGAGGATGCGGATGCCATTCAAGGAGGAGTAGCCACCTTCGGGGAAACGCGAGGAGGTGCTGAAGATACCCCGGCTGGTTGTCTGAAGGGAGAAGGCCTGGAGGCACTGGTACACACGGCTTTTGGGAAAGCATGAAGATCCATGCCTGGTGCTGTCTGCGGGAGACGACCGAGTGAGATAGCAGGACCTGGCCGAAGACTTTCGGGCAGTACGGGACGTTGTACTTACTATTTGCCTCTGTTGTACTACCATTTACTTCGCTACCCATAGAACCATTCGTCTTCAGGGTGCCATACTGGTCGAGGCCAGTGTTTAAACAGGCAGACTCCGTAGTTGGCATCGCCGCTCGGTTCTGGTGCCACCTCACTATTGCTGAGAATAGGGTGGCGGCAAGGGGAATCGCCAGCATTGTGCAACACACAAACCTGCAATAGAAAGGAGGTTCGGTTAAGGTGAAGAAGGGCCATGTTGAATGCACGATGATGTCATCTTACAGGCATGTGACATCCGATGCATCAGGAGCGACGGCGTCTGACAAGCAGTGAGTCATAAACATCTCCTGAGTGGACTCATTAACCAGAATAGAAGGTAATGGAGGTACGAGGGATGTGTGTCCCATCTTAAATGAATCTGTTAAAAACGTGAATAAATGCGTTATTGTTTCGAATAGAGAACACCGTGACTTTAAATTAACTGACCATACTCAACCAGCGTTTGCACCTCCTCTTCATCACAAGAGTCTGGGACACAGATACCCACAAAATACTGAATGGTTCCCTGTGAGAAAAATAAGATACAAATCATTCAACCAAAGAGGTATTTTATTCACAGTAATCATTTATCCTAACCTGCTTGAGGAACACTTGGCAGTACTGTCCAGAGAAGGCAGGACTGTGTGCAGACTGGCACTGCTGCAGCAGACCCGGCCGGTTGGCATTACCTCCTTCAACATTGCTACCCAGTTTCCCAAAAGCATCATACACTGTAATTAAAAAATAATTCATTAAATAAAACTTTGCGTTTCACATTTTAAACAGACTAATGGTTCAACTTGTCTGGGAGGGAATGCCCATGCCATTGCACACCCATCCTTATTTTCTCATTAAAAAACTATGTGGGTGACCCCTGTTGGCCTCTAGAGCTAACTACAATACTTCTGACCCGGAAGTTGACAGCAATGTCAATCTCAAAATGTTTTCCCCCACAACGAAACATGTTTTTATTTTATTAGTTTTTTTTTATTACCTGTAACGTACCTGTTAATTACATTAATTAAATAACTTTATGTATGTAAATAAGTTTAAGTATGTTTGGCGCCAAGCTGTCAGGAAGTACTGTAAATGTCCAAGCAGCGTGAAATGTAAATATTATACTTAACAGGTAAGTTTCATTTCGGCCCGAAATTACTGTACTCAATTTATGAATTATATACACTGTATTCTATATATTTTTATCATGTTTTGCTCAGAGAAGCGCACACAGCTTGGTAGTAGACGACGTGTTTTGCTGCGCGTTTAAACTCGCTGCAGGAGAATAAAATGACTGAACTCTAGAATGGAAATGTTGAGTTTCTGACATTTGACATGTAGAAATTACACAATACAGCTGCAGTCAGTTATATTGGTTATTTGGTTGTTAATGAAAATTTGTTCTTGTACTGTGTTGTGACTACGAATAAGAAAAGACAAGCTGGCGTGTAAACACTGCAGCCATTGGAATGGACAAAAAAATGTGAGTCTTTTACACTTAATATATCTGTATTTTTACGTATGTAATTATTTGAACAGTTCTGTGTGAATGACTAACAACAAATGTAGTTCTTGTGTTGTGTGAATATGGTGAAATGGCCCCCAAAACAATTTAAATGAACACGTACTTAAATTTGTGTTTTCCAAGCTCAAGTTGTGGCCCAAAATGCCCCCTTGGTCAATATGTATTGGGGTCTCTAGTATCAAAGCAATAAGCTGCAACTAGTTTCATTCATTATCAAACAAGCACAACATTTATTTCATTTAATGACAGTACATTATGGGTATAGTATTTTGGGTTAAGAAGAAGAAGAAGAAAAAGAAGACGAAAGAAAGAAAAGAACTGCCGCAAGTGTAATGGGGGGGTGGGGGGGTGGGATGCATTACACACTGAGAACAGGTCATTCCTTACTCAGACTTGTCCTGGTTTATTTCCCATAGGAAATCATGAGTAAGAGTAAGTAAGAAATGTGACCCTTATACACCACAAGTTTTTTTATATTGTGTATTCAATTATTTGGTCTGTTTTGTGTAAATGACTAACAACAAATTAATTTCTTTTGTTATATGAATGAAATGAAATGGCCCCTAAAACATAATTAAAATTTACAGTACATATGGTTAAATCTGTTTTCTCCAAACTTTTGAGTTGTTGCCCCACATTGGGGTCTCTATTTCTCAACATGTAATGACAGTTTATTATGGATATGATATTATGGGTAAAAAAAGAACCGCCACAAATGTAATGAAAAAAAGAAGAAGAAGCACCACTTACTGAGAACAGCGTATTCCTTCGGCTTGTCCTGATTCATTTCCCGTAGGAAAGTATTGGTATCCATTGCACATTTTTCGGACACAGTGAACGGTTGTGTTGTCTTTAGGAGTGCACTTAAACCTGCAAGAACAAACAAGCTCACCCAACGCAAGGCCATTATAAAAGTGCCTTCATCTTTTTACAGGAGTGGGTTTTTAAAGTGGGGTGAGGGTTAAACAACCTTGACAGGTGTGATTCATCCACACCTGCTTTTCCACATTAGGTGTAAAGTATTCAGTTGCATGTAAAAATGGCCCAGATTGTCTCTCCGTCATTGCAGGCGGGTCCAATGCGATTAGCACCTTCGCTTCACAAAAGATGAGTGGCGCTCAATGTGTTTAATTTCCTAATCATTAATAGGCGTGACACTGATTTATTTTTAATTAGCAATGTTTTCCTTTAGGCTTGCCTTTACGGGGTAAGGAACCGTATTGTGGATAATGAAATTACAATATCTAAATATATATTTTTTGAATTAAACATTTATTTCAGCAAAACAATCCTGATAATTTTCTGGAGTTAAATTTGTGACCCTCACAATAAAGGCTCAATAATATAAATATATTAACAAATAAATAAGGGCATCATATGATTATTATAATATTGGTCTATTAATCACTAATTATATAACATAGGTCTCACCGTGCCTTACAGGTGGCTCACATGTTTCGCCGCCATCTTTCTGCTACAGATACCCCGATGGAGAAGAACTTGAACGTATTAGTAGTAGACTTGTGATTTGTGTTCTCTGAGGCACTCTATTGCTTCAAAATGCACGCATTTCAATGTAAGGTTTTGCAATCTATTAGTTCACCACTAGATTAGAGAGTTTGTTTAAGAAAAATGATCTCAATGATTTTTTAGAGTTCAGTTTGAGAAGTATTTTTATGTTGGTTAATGTTTAATGTCGTCTTCTGTTAAGTTGAATAAAATTCAGCATTGACCACTAGAGGGTACGCTTGCTTCAAAAACCTACCGTACATAGCATAGTTCCTCTTACATTTGTTTTCATTTTTTAAAATAGGTAATTGAGAAACAGTAATGTCTACCATCTTATTACAAGTTGATGACATTATCTTTTTCGTGGCTTTCAACTTTTATTGACATAAAGACCAGCGCAAGCATCTGAATTGTCTAACAGAATTTTAAAATAAAACAGTAGCAACAGTAGCAGCAACAAGACAGCATTCTAATTCACAGACTGCTTCTCACATGCAATTTTACAGCGAGAGACCTATTATTGGTCAAAAAGCAGTTTCCCTTCTATCCGACAGCTTATTGATAGTTGCGGCTGTTACAACGTCGGCAATTCAAAGCATCCCGGAAAGTTCTTGTTTAGCTTTGTTTTTCAGTGTAACAGCCGGTTACATTCTTTAATGTACCAATGAGCGAGAATAACGTTGACTGAAAGGCTAAGTCCACTCATACACATGTAGGCCTATTAAAAAAAAAAGAAAATATTTTTCCCGCACAGAGGGGTGCTATCGTCGCTGGATGTATTCTGTTGTTAAATAGAAGATAATAGAGCAAAATTGTGGTGTTGCTTAAAGGGGACCGTCAAAATAAGTAAAAACTCAATTCTGTTGAAACTAATTTCCATGGACGAAAGGCCAAAAGGCGTAGAAAATATCACATCTGAAAAATACCTGTGTTTATGTGGAGAATTTCACAATGACAATATACTACAGCCATACGTTATGTAGCTCTACGCAACAGTGCAAACCCTTCAAAATAAAATACTCTTCTATAAAAATCAATTCAAGTCTGTAGAAACATGAAGTACAAAAACTATCTTGTTCAATTAAAAACAAAAAATGAATCTCATATACTGTGTTTTACAAGTTCTGTGTGAACAGTACATAGAATATATTTAGCAGTATTTTGTACATAGCAGGACCATGTAAGTTGAGTAGTTGTTTCATTTCTCTGCCAAACTGAGTCTTTTGGCCTTGATGAAAGCCATGCCGTGCGTCCTCATGTGAATGTTCAGGTTCCCCTCCGTTTCAAATAGCTTCCCACACACTTTGCATTTGGTCTTTGGCGTCCCGTCATCGCCGTCCACCGTGACGTTCAGTTGGTTCTCCCTCTGGCTCTCATCGTCATCCTGACCCCTGTATCGGTTGAGACCTTTCTCCTTCAGCCGGTGAACAATGAAGAGGTGTCGGGCCTTGGAGCGGGGCGAGGTGTAGCACAGGCCGCACTCCTGGCACTGGAAGGACGAGCCGTCCGACTTGTGCTGGGGGATGTGTTTGTGGAAGGCGGCGACGTCCTCTGTGGTGAAGCCGCACACGCCGCACCTGTGAACTTTGGGGATGTTCACCTTGAGCCTCTTCAAAGGTTGGGAATCCAAAGTCCTTGGGTTTAAACCTGGGAACCTCTCATTGGCTTCGTTCTTTCTTTTGGGGCTGGCAGTCTGTGAACGACATTAAAAAAAAAAAAAATTAGTGACTGGAAAGGTGAAGTACAAATAAACTATTTCCCCACCGATTTCTTATCTGCCAAATCATCGTTGGTATCAGACGTTGCAGTTTTCTCTTCTGAGGTGCCATGCATCAACTCAATGTGCTGATCCAGCAGCACTCTCTTCGTGAACGGCTGACTGAGAGTCGGGCAGCGCCTGTTAAAGTGCAATAAAATCACAGACACTCCCAATAAGCTTTTCATGTCCTCTTTCACTCGCATTGGCATGGTTTATTATTTCTGTAGCCATTTTGGTCTTACTACGACTAAACTTGTCAAATCTCTCTGACTTCACTTTTTCTTATTTATAAAGATTCAGATTCAGTTCTTCCGAGTGACCAGCCACCGCTTGGTTGAGTTTGCTTAAAGTGGAAGTCAAGAGGCAAAAGTTAAGTTACAAGCTAGTTTACAGACTAGTTGACTTTACTCCACAATGACCAGGACTTGGATCAAGCAGAGTTTTTAACAACCAGGTGCAATTTCTCTTAATTCAGTTACATGGTGGATCTTCAAAACAAAAGTAACATTCCTACCATGAAAGCAGGTTAGTAGATCGACCTCACTTCCTAGCATTACTCATCGTTTTTTCTTTTTGTATACCATACTACAAGAGTACTGATGACTAATGCCGGAACAGCTTTCTGGAATGGTTCTGAGAGTCCGCCAACTAAATTCTCCTTTTTGCTTCACTGCCTGGTATCCGTTTTTACATTTATGTTACAAATCACTTGCAGCTTGTACTCACGGGCATGTGTAGACTTTGCGCACCCCCTTGTGTTTGAGGCGATTGTGTCGACAAAGACTGTGGGTAGAACTGAAGGACTTCTCGCACAGTCGGCACGGGTGCTTCTTCAATATCTAATGTGAGATAGGAAGATTGTGAGGTATTCTCCTTGACAGTGTTCCCCGACTTAACATGTAAGATGTTTCCGAGACATTTACCTTGCCATGTTCTCGTTTCATGTGAGCCACAAAAACCTCCTTGGGAGTGAAGACGGTGTTGCATTCTCCACACGTATACCCTGAATCATTGGCTTTCTTAAGTTCCCCTGAGCTGTTTTTGGTGGCTTTTTTTGGTGATGAAGGTGCTGCTTTATTTACATCCTTGTTCTGACCATTGGCGTGTCCCCCGTCTTTGTTGTTGTTGGGGGCATTGTTGGGGCTGTTTGGATTTGTTGCCTTGGTGCTGAGAGGGCGGTTAAGCCCCAAGTTTGATGGAGCCTCAATGGTCTTCAACGTTCCATGGATGGCCTGGAAAAGTTTCATTGATTGAGTTGAATTGATATGTCATTGAGTTATTGAATAGATTTGTGCGTAACATATTGAGGTCCTACCTTTACATGGTCCATCATGAGCTGTTTCTGTGCATAGTGCATGGAGCAGTCGGGGCATTTGAAGACAGGGACTTTATGATTGACAACATGCTGGTCAAAGTGTGAGTAGAGCAGAGACTGCAGTGTGAATACAGTATCACACATGGAACACTTGTAGATAAGCCTGTCGCATAGAAGAAAGACAGTGTCCTTAAATAAAAAAATGACATCGTTCATTGAATTTTTGGGAATACCGGATTTGATCATCACACTTAATTTGTTACACCTGCTAATGAGGAGCTATTTAAGTCAGTAGTTTCCATATGGAACAACAACAACCAAGTTAATCCACCATGCCTAAAACCCACAAATCCTTCAACTGTTGAAACAGAAAGGGCAATTTTCCTGCGATTTGGTCGTGGGTATCAAGTTGCCGTATTCTTGGCAATTCTCCAATGCAACGGAACACTTGGAATACAAAAATCAAAATGTGAAGCGCTTTTGTTCCATGTGGCCTTTATCAAGACTCACTTGGGCTCTGCTGCTTTCAATCCAGGATGCTGCGTGTATGCATGTGAGTGTGTTGCTGGCGCAGACTTGAAGGCCATGGGACAAAGCGGACATTTATAGAAGATCTCACAGTGTATAGTTTGGACGTGCGACTTCAGAGTCGCAACATCAGCGAAGATCACACTACAGTGGATACAGCTAATGGGTGGAGAAAAATAAATTAGTTAGTCAAAGTCAAACCTGAAGACAGGAAAAAAGTAGGCGATATCAAGACTTGTCTTTGCTGCCATTTTTCATGAGCTGACGGTTTTTCTAGGTAACCAAAAAAAAAATGATTAAAAAAATATATTGTTAGCAAATCTACTAACTGCATTAGTGAGCACTGCATTACACTATTTGAGAGCATGAACATAACAAAAGTTTTAGAACTTTGAGATCAGCTCATGAAAAATGTGAAGGAAAAAAAGGGTTGCACACAAACACTACTTAAGTTGTGTTGGAAAGTAACTGGTCTACCACCATAAGAATTTAAGTCAAGTCAAGTCAACAAATGCATTTCAGTTCAAGAGACTAACCGGTAGCCGACTCTACGGGTGTAGTGGAGGCAGTTCTTGGTGATGTGGGACTGGAAGTGGACAGAACGACAGCTCGCGCCACATTCGGGACAAACGTATGGAGACTTGTGCTGGTGGATTCGTTGATGGGATAGAAAACTGCAATGGTTTGGGAGAAGCATTTGGCAGGCGGTGCAAGCCTTCTGATAGGACAGAGAAAGGAAAATAGAGAGGATGGCTATTGCAAATGTTGTGCAAGTACTTTTCCTGCTTGAAATCTCAAGTGTGCAGTGAACCCTCGCTATGTTTGCGGTTCAGTGTTTGCGTCCCTGCTATGGCGCAGATTTTTACACGATAGATTTCATGTAGCAACGTGAAAAGGAGCTGCCATCTTAGTGGACGTTTCTAAAAAGAAAAACATGACATATAGGCCTATGCGTGCCAAATGCCTCTAAAATCCTTACAAGAAAACAATTGCTGACTGTCATATTGCTATTTCAAGTCTGAATTTAGAGTTGCACGTCTTGGAGTGTAGTATCACGTATTGTAGTCCACTAATAGTTGTTTCCTTAGAGCAGAGAGAATATATGCCGGTGAGTATTGTTATATGCTCTGTTAGAATGTCTTGCTGCACTGTGTGTGCTAAAGTAAAGGTGCTGTCCGACATTTTTCCGTGGCTGTTTGTTGAGGACAGCAGCCAACCAGGAATGAGCGTGAAATCAGGCCACCAATCAGGAGCAGGGGTTCGCACAGTGACATTTGCGTATGGCACTGATAGTAGTTTGCCTCTGCAGCTTGACTGGAAGGAAAATGTGGAGTACCTGACCAGAAATGTCCTGGACAGGCCAAAATTAAACTACACCTTTAAAGTTGTAGGTTTTTTTTTTCAATAAGGTTTATCATTACCGTAAAATTGGTGCTAATTTAACTAAGTATAAAGCTATATGACAGTTCACATTTTATGTTATCATTATGATATTGCACTTTTGTTAAAGGGCATTATATGGTTTGGTTAAACATTTTTGTGTTTAAATATGCATTGTTTAATTCTCCTTTATTTAATGTGCCAGTTTTACAGTAACCTTCAAATGGAAGTGAGGAAAAAAGCAGCTTGAAGGAAACATACTTTGCTTCCTATTTGGGGAAATGTCCAAGTAAGTCCTTTTTCATTATGTTTTTATTTATTGACTTCCGACTCATCATTAGACTGCATTGTTTTACTGTTTTATTGTGTTCATTGTTTTTATGTTAACTGTCTTTTTATATGTCTGATTTCTCCCCTGTGCCTGAATGGATTTTCTCTGGGTACTCCGGTTTCCTCCCACATTAAAAAAGAAATATGCATGGTAGGCTAATTAAACACTAAGGTGTGATTGTGAGTGTGAATGGTTGTTTGTCAATGCGTGTCCTGCGATTGGCTGGCAACCAGTTCAGGGTGTACGACGCCTACTGCCCGAAGACAGACTAGGATAGGCTACAGCACCCCGCGACCCTTGTGAGGAATAAGTGGTCTGGAAAATGGAGGATTTTTGCCATTCCTTGACAGCGAGAGAGTGAGAATAGGCACTAAGGAGGACTTTAATAAGTAAGTGTTTTAATTAGTTGAAATGTGTTTAAAGAGGAAGTCAACCTTGAACATTTCTTGACTATAATATGTTATATATGACCTCACAAGTCTAAACATTACATTCTGAATAATATTACATTTGTGGAATATGACTTACGAAGCAAAATCCAGCCGTTTTTATCTATTTCAGGGGTGGCCATTTTGTCACTTGATGTTGACTAAAGATTACATCACAGTTGCTCAGGGCTCAGGCAACGACTAATCACCTGTCTTCTGAAGCTGAGCTGCGATTGATTGTTGTCTGAGACCTGAGCAACTGTGAGGTTTGGTGTTTTTCTTTTAGCTTTTAACTGTTTTTATTTTGTTGTCTTTTAGTTTTTAGCTCCAGTGTTTCCTGGGCGCCTTTCCTCACATGGTTTCTCTGTGCCCCGCCATGTGTGGGGAGGAGGGAGGTTGGGTGTTTGATGATGGATGATGGATGATTTTTCTTTTTATTGTATTATAGATGTTTTATTTGTTTAGCACCTTGAGTTGGATTTTGATGTATGAAATGTGCTATATAAATAACGTTTGTTTGATTGATTGATGTTATTTTCACTTGACAGCAAGTGGCAAAGTGGGCAACTTGATATTGATAAAAACTGCTAGATTTTGCTGCTTAACTCATATTCCACTAACGCAATATTAACCAGAATACCATATTTAGACTGGTGCGGCTGCATAGAACATATATTGTCAAGAAATTTTGGGGGGGTTGACTTCCGCTTTAAAGGTGTGGGAGTTATAAAACGATTAAAAATAATGTTTTCTGTATGGCCTATTTTCACCTATTAAGTATTGAGTGTGGGACTGGAAGATATCCGCTGTGATAAATGTGAGGTTTTAAACGCAGCTTGATGTACCATACCTGCCCACTGGTCTCCAGAACGTGTTGATAATGCGTTGCTAGTGAACTGTCGTCCTGGAACGATTCATTACATTCCAAACACTTGAGGCTGTGCCTGCAGAGCTTTGATGCATCGTCCTCTAAGGGCATGGCTGCCTCGAGGGGAGTATTGTTTGGAGTTGAAATCACTGCGCTTTGTGACCCACCACTTGGGATTTTTCCTGTGGTTTGAACTGGTAATGCCTGTGCATCAGAGGCAGAGGAGCTGCTGTCTGTGACGGTGGGTGGTCCAGAAAAGGGCGATGGTGTTATCATCTGGTCTGCAGGGATCGGTTTTAATATTAGGTGTGAGCACTGCATGACAACGCCTTTGTCCTTATGGCTCCTAGCGTGAGACAGCAGACTGCATTTGTTGTAAAAGACGAGACTTTTTGAGCAGTGGTTGCAGGTAACCTCGATACGCACACTGCGACGTTCATAGTGTTGGGTCAGGCTCTTCTCAAGAGCAAAGGAATCGCCGCACTCCAGGCACTTGTACCCGCGAGTGGGAAGGGTAATACAGGCTGAGGTTGGCGGCGAGAGGTTTGGAACATACACAGGAACGGGATTTATGCTACTCAAAATTTTATTAAAAGCATCAACTACAGAGCTTTGAGAGCTGCTGAAGACTTGAACCCTGGAGAGTTTCTTCGAAGACTGGCCTGTGAGAAGTGCTTGCCGTTTAAGTCCTTGTGATTGCTTGGAGGAGGAGGACATTTCTTTTTGGAACTCGCCGGCAGCAGGGGACACCTTCTTCGAGAGAAGATTGAGATTGCTCAAATGGACTGTCTTTGGTACGAGTTTGGCATTAGCCAGACTGGAAGCGGGGACCATGACAGTCTGTTGTTGTATAGCGTTTGCCGCTTTAAGGATGGCACTGCTGGCACTTTGTACCGAGGCAGCTGGAATGACGGTTGCTTTGACTGTGGTGTTATTCGACAGCTTCAGGCTGATGACTTGGGAACCGGCAGTCTTGACAGCTGAGACTGGCAGGAAGGCTGTTGCTACTGGTTTGATGGTCATCTGTTTAGTTATTTCAAATGATGGTCCTCCGCGGGTTGCAACAACTGTAGTTGGCAAAGAGGACACCGTGGAAGATGAAATAAATGCACCACTGGTAGCCTTTACTGTTAAACCATTTCCAAAATGGTCTCCTTTATTCAAGTCTGGGATGACTCGTGTGACTGTGCGCTTGATCTGTCCAGAAGAGGTCTTGATCGTTTTTATCCTGACTTTTGGAATGACCTGTGTGGGGTCGGTGCTGCTGCTCTCACTATTTACACTCGAGGGACTATCCGGCGCTCCTGATAGCAGGCGCTTCGCCAACTCCAGTGCTGATTCCTGCTCATGTTTTTTCACTGGACCTCTGGAATTTTCGTTGTCTTGGTTTGAGTCCGTCTCTGTAATAGGAGAATCGGAAATGTAGTCTGTCATTCTTTCCCTTTTAGCACTAAGAGCGGCAATGGCTGCAATGCAAGAAGAAAGTTTTGCAGAGGTCTTTGACTGGATTTGAGCCGCGTGCTCATTATTCTCCTTGCACTGTGTAAAGTGAAGCGTTTCCTTGGGTTCTTCTTGAAACAAACTCGATTGAGGGGTGTTATTGAACACAGAACCTTCCAAACTTATATCTTGGTTGTTATTCTGATCTCGTTTGTAGTCCTTTGTTTTGGACTTTGAAACTTTCTCCACCGGTGCAGGATATTTAGAAATCTGCCTCTCTTTCTTTCTTTTGATCTTTGGCTCACTTACTTCAATCTTGTCCTCCTCAAACTCTTCTGCACTGGAGATTGGACTGAACTGATCGGAGGCTGAATTTCCATCCCCGTTGGAAGGATACCATCCATTTTTGGTACAAAGAACACCCGATGGCGTGGAAGTCAAAAATCCATTTTGAAGTTTATTGCCAATTCTTATCAAATGAGGTTGGGAGTGGAACTGTGAATCTTTTTCTAACAGGGTTCCAACATGCTGCCTCGCATCCACGTTTCTAATATTCTTGACGATGACACTTACACCAACATCTTCATTGGTTGTTGACCCACTCTTCGCTTGCTTGACTTTGTTGTCATGGTCATCTTGCTGGCCAGATTCAATTGCAGCTTTAGGATCCACCATGTCGGGGATGTCGAAGGCCGCCAGGAGATCGTCAAAGTCTGGTGTCTTCATATCTCCCATGTTCCTTGACCTGCTATAATTAGGACCTCACCTATAATGGGCAGAAGATAATATAGAGTTAATGGATTGACCATCCTAATATGACTCTCTCACGGATTATTTTAGTGACATAAAATTATGTGTTTGATTGTAATTTGTTTTGGGGCTTCTGCAGGATGAAATCCAGTGTTAATGAACACTGGACCAGACTTGTTGATTGCAGCTCCCAATTTGTCAGTACTATTAATATCTGCAAACAGAAAAGCTAGCGCATCAGGAATTAAGAGGATTAATGCTGGCTTTTCTCTTAACCTTATGGCCATATCTCATGACAAATCGTATTACACTCGTAGGTGCATTTCAATTTCCAACTTAATCGTGGTATTTTTTCTGCTTTTCATTTTTCACAGTGGGTGGTACTACTGTGAAATATGGAATATGCTCAGTGCTTGCATCATGCTTGTTGAGGACTGGTTCCATCATCAACACCACTTCTGCTCTTTGTGCCATGTGACTGGCAACCAGAATCTGCATACACTGATTTTTTTTTTCCAACCCCAGTTATATTAAGAAGCCTTTCTCAATCCAGGTGATGGGGAGGTTTCAGTGTTGGTTGAGAGGGGGGGTGGAGGGAAAGGCGCTGACTAGCAATGAAAGGATGTGAAAATGGCTGCTGCAACAGCAGAGAGAGAGAGAGAGAGCAAGAGAGAGATTGAGGCCTGGTGGGAGCAGCAAGCCCGATACGTCTGATACTGAAAATGAATGTTCAATACACACAAATATGTCAAATAATTAACACAGATCATCTCTTTCAGACTCATGCATCACTGAAACCCACATCCACTCACTGCGACATCAACACAATGCCAGTAAAATAAAGATTAGTTGTCGAAACATGCAAGAAAATCAGCTCCTCCTCACCCTCTCGACCCGCTCCTCTGCAGCCACTAGCCAAACCTTCCTCCTTTCCCCTTCCCTCATCCTGCAACAAACATTGACTACACTGCTAATCCTCAAAAAGCCATGCGCCACCCTGACTGAAGCAACAACAACAAAAAATCCTGCCTCTTCACAAAAGGCCCAGAAGTCAGGGTCAGGTTACGTCCAGGGTTGTGCTAAGTGCTGGTGGTCCTGGGAAGGATCCTCCTTTGTCATTTTCTGAAGCACTGGCAGGACACAGACATACAAACAAGACATATATCCTGCGCTGTGTGTGTGTATGTATGTGTGTGTGTGTGTGTCTGGCTGCAGATTCACAGACTTCCAGGCAGCCGCCCCCCTCTGCCTTCGTCCCTTCCCAAATCTCCCTGATGTCTTTTCTGCGAGTTTTCGCCATATAGCGAATCGCCGCAGGGTCGACGCTTGCTCCATGGTAGCTGGCGGCCGAGATGCGAGGGGCCGCCATTGGATTGGCGCGCAAAACTGCCTGTATCTCTCAGAGGAGCACAGAGACAGCATTGTTCCCGTCGGCTCTCTTTCTGCCTTAAACTGGTTTCAGCTAGTTCTCCTCGCCTCGACATAAAGCCCAGCGCTGCATTGCGGCCTCAAGAGCACACAGGAAGAAGACAGAATGCTCTACTGACGGGATGGCACTTCTCATTTTTCCCTTGGCCTTTGGAAAATGATGCTGGGATAGACGACTTTATGGAAAGTAAATCAAATATGCAGTAGTATGCAAATGACAACAACAGGGAAGGAAATAATATTTACGGCTTGTGAGGTTGAGGATATTGTGGAAGTCAAGATGAGGGGTGAGGATTGCAGGTCTGGATGTTGGACTGATGACAATGGACAGAAGGCAGGTTCAATTAATTAACTTGGTCAGTTGCCCTCATGTTGGTTGTGTTTTCCGAACACCAAATCCAAAACGATTTCTGTCAATCTCCAAGAAATAGTCAAACACTGGGTATCCATGCGCCTAAAACCAATAGGTCTCCTCGCCCCTTAATCCCAAAGAACCAGTGGCATGGGCAAACACTGGGTATCCATGCACCTACGACCTACCCTAGATTCTCTCAACTCTCAATGGCCCTGGCAAACATTGCGTATCCATGCACATACTACATGCACGCCATATCCGAAGTGCTTGATCCTCAAGAAAGGGTGGCATGGGCAAACACGGGGTCTTCATGCAATTACCTCGCCAAGATTGCTACCAAACAGATGCCATCCCTCCCCACATGCCCCCACGGATACATGCATACACGTAAACATGCACATGCAAATATATAGCTAAATATTGCATACCCAGCAAGATCTTTCCCCCCACACTGGAAAATTGATGTCTTCCTGTCGAGGCCTCAGCACCTGCCTTAGTGTCTTACCCCATCCATTCCAGCCTCCATCTTCTTCTTCCTCCCCCTCCCTCCCTCCCACTCTGCTTCACTCCCAGTCCGGGCCTCCAATTCCGCCTTTGGCCGCCGCTGCCACCTTCACAGACATTCATGAAGGAAAGGATAGAAGTAGGGGAAGGTGTGGGGGGGGGGTCAGTGTTCAGCAGGCGAATCAGGCCTTTTGTCTCTGTCGCTGGAGGGGGTGGTGGTGGTGAAGGGACTCTCCACTCTGGCTCTGGAGCAGCAGCTGGTGCAGAGGAAGAAGAGAGAGAGAGAGAGGGAGGCAGATGGAGGTGGGGGAGACGGAGTGGAAGAAATCATCGGGGAACGTCGAATATGGGTGTCAATACAAGCTCCCTTTTTATGTAGCCGTTACGATTAAGCGGGACTTATGCGTATAGAGACTATACATGAGGTAGGTTTAACTAAGATCACTAGGGTGTCGTTAGTCCTATAACAGTAGGTCTTTGATTAATTCTACAGCCAAAAGGGACTGCACTGATCATTTTCTGGCAGTGTTCAAGAAAACAGCCTCACTTTTTTGCGATTTTCATATTCATGTTGGTATTTCAAAGATTGAACAAACGAAGATGTCCCTCGTTGGGCCTTGCTTACAAGTCCTCGACGCACCTGGCAGCCTCGCACAACTCCCAGCCTTTATTGCGTGAACGGCGCTATGATGGATTCATTTGTCAGGTGACACAAATCGACGCTATGAGCAAGGCAGGAATGATATGTGCATGAGTGTCTTGAAAGGCCCGAGTGGTGCTTCCTGCCCCTCGATGGTGTGACACATTCGGTGCAGGAGGAGAGAGCACAGCGGGCTTCCCCTCCCCCACTGACACAGTCATGTGACGTCATTTTTTTCCCTGGATGCGAGTAGGCAGAAAGAATGAAGTGCTCGCATCCTGTCCTTGTGTGAATATACCCAATTAATTGGTCCTGTTGTGCTCTTTTATTCAACACAATGAACATTATGATGCCCTCCTATATTTACCTTTTGTCTCGCACGGTAGACAGTACAGTATGCCTATAATTGCATCAAGGTTTTCTTTTGTCTCACACAGTGTAAGGCCTTCGTTTTCACTTCGTTTTTCTTTTGTCTTGCCAGGTATACGCCTATATTCCCATACTTGTCCGCTATTTTACATGGTGTTAGCCCATTTCTGCACCCTATCCTCATTTTGTATTTCATAGTATAAGCATATTTTTGCACCTTAGTTTCCTGTGGTAGTGAGAAAAAGCCCACAAGCTAGCAAAAAAAGAGTTTAAAAAACATGTTCTGAGAGTTGCTTTGAAAAGGCAACAGGTGAAATCATGTGACAGAATAAGAGCCAATAACATTTTCGGCTGATTAATAAAATGATACAAGATAGAACCCATGTGTATTTTTATGCTCCTGTACTAGAAGCAAAAAACGGTAACAACGGTCACTATGGTAACACATCATGAATGACAAGACCAACACAAAATCTGAGGTATTTTGCAGATAACTTGTAACAATAAACCTGAACTTCGTGAAGCCTACATTATTTAACTATATTAGCAGCTTACTCCTGAAATGTGCGGCAACATAACAAAGGCACGGCAAAACAAATATAACGCGACGCCCATGAATAATTCATCATAACGCTAAATCGCCACATATTGTGCAGAGCAGGCCTTGTGTGTGAGAATCACCTGTCGCCGTAAATCAGTGCTTCTCAAATAGGTAGGCCGGCCCCCCTGGGGGCGCACGGTGTGATGCCAAGGGCAGCACATGTAACATTGGGTATTTTTTATTTTTTTTTGCTGTACCAGAATAAAGTGTAATTGCTCATCCACTACAGGAGGTGGCAGTGGCGCTCTCATGATCAGAGAATCCAGAAGGAGACTTAGAACAATTTTACTATTTACTATATACAGTAGCGGTGGAGAGTTGGGAAGATAGTTGGAGGTTGTAATATGTTCTTCTCCCTGGAGGGGTGTTACAAAAAAATTATTTAGAAGCACTGACGTAAATACATATTTCAAGTAGGTTTGTTGCATTTGTGTGTAAATGCACCTTCCTCTTTCTTGTTGGTGTTTAAGCTCTTGTGTATAATGTATCTTTGTTTATCTACCTATGCCTGCAACAGATAGTGACCGACAGTACATTTAAATGACTAGATGGCAAAACATACAAGTTACTTGTGTGTTACCTATTTCGATTAATACAAACGAATAATAGCTTTGTGTTCAGCTAAACAGGTCTAGAGTTCACATTGAATAAATACATTTGTGAGTAAAGCGAGAGAAGATTCTTAGGCCTATTATTTGAGAAGTGCACTACCCCGCATATTGCGGTTTGACATTTGTGATTGCACACATTTTTCTTTCATTTTGTATCCAATCATCCGTTATTCATTGACAATTTTATTTGATAATTTTTTTACTCAGACCAAAGCATTAATTTAAGCATCGTTTTGGCGCCATCTAGTGGAATCTTAGTTTTGTTGTTAGGTTTAATTCATTTATAGTGTTTTATGCACCATGTGCATCGGGAAACATTAAAAATACGTTGCTTCTTACTGTCTATTTGTCTATTTAAATTTTTTCATCTTGACATGAAAGTTTAATGGTCGTACGGCTCCCACCTTTTTATTATTATTTTTTTTTTGCTGCCGTTGTCCTGGGCGTTTTGTGGGGTTTTTTCCCCCCTTCTTCTTATTCTTCTTCTTTTAAATCACTTACCATAGCCCAGGCTCATGAGAAATTAATGGGTTAGTTGTACTGTTGTTTTGAATACTTCAACCCCTATTTTCCAGCCACCCCCACGTAAATTGACTTTGAGACCCATGCTGTAAAGAAAGTAATTGATGAAAAACAATTATTTTCTCCACCCATCCCGACACAGTTCTTAATTTTTTTTATTATTATTTAATCAAGCCCGCTGAAAAGAGGTTCTGCCGCCACTTTGGCCCACTTCTGTTGCACAACATCGCCTTCTAGTGTTTTCTTAGGTGTACTCATGAATCTTTTTTGACAGAAGCATCCCTTGTTGGGGAGGAAATCCTGCAGAATCAATTTCGTTATTCTCTCATAATGTTTTAATGATGTAGCCTTAAATCGCAGTGAATAAACACGCCCCTGTTTGAATGACTGGATTTTGTGATGTGAAAACAAACAAACAAACCAAAAACTACGGTATAATTTAAAATCTTTTCCCACCATTAATGTAACTCATAAACTTTATAACCGCTGTGCATAATGAATGGTGGCAGATTTGTGTTGACTCCCATTACTTAAGTCTGAATGTGATCGTGGTTATTTCTGAACATAGCACATCCCCAGTTAAAAGAGGGTGTACACACTTATGCAACCACATTATCATAGTTGTTTATTATTACTTACTTACCCTCTCACATTTTATCAATTCCATTTCAGGGTGCACCCGTCCTCTCGTCCAAAGTCAGCTGGGAAAGGCTCCAGCACACCCGCAACCCTGGTGAGTGAGGAGAAGCAGTACAGATAAAGGCTGGATGGATGAGTTGTACAGACGATTATAGGTCACAATAGTGGTGAAAAATGTTTTCAAACGATTTATCTTGGTCTCTTTTTTGAATACGTCTCACAAAAACCTGGCATTTGAACTGGGGTGCGGTAGACTTTTTATACACATCAGTGGTCTGGTGGGGATCAGTACATTGGGGTTTCACGGACCATTGACTATTTAGTCTTTTCTTGGACAAAATGGAATTCTCCCGTAGGTATTTTAAAAGAGGTAACTTCTTTCTGATCTAAAAAAAAAAAATGAATCCTCCGACTGACATCAAGCTGCTTCAGGACGGGTGTCTTACTTTCATCCCTCCTGTCCAAGGCATCAGGAATGCTGACAGCTGCTGCATTTTCCGCGGACCGTGGTGGACCTTTTTCCACGGATCACGCTGATTAAGCGCATGGATGAAAATGCAACAGGCTGTGATCTCTGACTATCACTGAACATGGACAGAAGAAGAGCGGGCATTTTTATGGCTGGCTTTGATCATTCTTATTGAGTTGTCGGTGCTAAAAAACAAATATCTCCTGATTTCTGAAGTATTTTAACAATTGTAATTGCCTGAAAAGTAGCGATAGAAACGTTTTGTTTTTTTGCTGGTGTCTCTTTTAGTCTTTGCTTTTTCTTACGTTTTTCCAACAGAGGGCGCTCAAACCCTTTTGAAGTTTTGATTGACCCAATATTGACTAATAAACCAACTCGTTTTCTCGAGCGCTATTTGTTATCATAGCTGACCAAAATGACAGAAGAAACGCCATAAAATCTGAAACGTCAATCAGAATTGAGCAGCAGCTGTTGTAGTGTATTTTATAAGAGTGTACCTAATTTGTGGTCTATGACTATAACAGTACAGCAGATGAAATGTGACAGATTTAACAGTAACTGATTTCTTTCAGCAGGGGGCACACAAAATCACCTCGAGCATATTAAAAATAGAACAGTAACGCAAGTTAGCATGAACAATGAAACATTTAATAAATATATATATATATACAGTATGAATGCTTTCTCAACAGATAAATGAATTTTCTCTCTCTCTCTCTCTCTCTCTCTCTCTCTCTCTCTCTCTCTCTCTCTCTCTCTCTCTCTCTCTCTCTCTCTCTCTCTCTCTCTCTCTCATATGCACATACACAGCATGCATAAAACAGTAGGGCCCACATTGACAGAGAATGTTTTGGTCCCTTTCGGTTTTCACACAATGGCGAGCACTAATTGCAACAAGTTGGTTGCACACGTCTTCCCTCTTAATGCCCAAAGGAAACGTTTCCTCTTGTGTCCTCGTTCCTCGTTTGGTTCACGGCTGATTGGTGAACAAAGGGGCAACAAGCCACTTTCACCCCATGATTACGCTTCTAATCCTGCCGACGGATGGGATAATGTTTACGGGAGTTAATGAGAAGGAAAGAAGTCATTCTCTCTGTGGCCGGGAGGAAGCTAGCCAGGTTAAGCTTCTTAGATGTAAGAAAGACCCTTAGTGTTTATTTTATGTGTTGATGGAAGGCATGTTTGCTTAAAGCTAGACATTTAACGAATATAGAAATGTTTTTTGTCTTGTCAGCAACTTGAAATGTATTCAATGATGATTTGTACACACGTTTTCATACCTTCATTGTTGCTTTTGTTTTCATTATTATAGCGTGCCACCACTAGGGGGCACTTAACTGCTCTCTTCCACGTGAATACACTGGCTACGAAGTTTATGACAGTCACTCACAACATACTCAATTTTGAGTTTGGTGCAATGAACTACAGTACTTTTCAATTTTTTTTTGTTTCAGGTATCATTCAGACACAAATGAGGTCATCTGCATTTGACAGCTTAGGCTTTTCTGTTTCAGCAGTTCAGAGGCACTTTGAGAAGCTTTAGGTCACACTCCTCTAATTGTAGTTAATTAATTGGCAAGAAACAGGATGTGTTCTTGACAAACCAAAACCAAAACATCGAACTCTTTGAGTCGAAAGTCTGTCTGGAGAGTTGCATTATAACTCGAGAACATAAATGGAATTTGACGGATGCTTCAGAGAGAGTATAAACTTTGAGCAGCACAATCTTTTGTTTGAAGCGTGTTGATTTGTCTACACAAACTGCAAAGCCTAAGCTGTCAAATGCTGATGGCCTCACATCTGTCCGAATGCTATTCTGAAATGACAAAAAGGAAATGTGTGTGACTTTTGGGTCACCTTGTATTTTGCACAGCAGTGTACGTTCAGACACCACAAAATATCAAATATTTATGGCCTAGAAGTGTTTTTGCCATCATATCTCCAATAGTGTGTTAGCATAACTTACTGATAGACTAAAACTAAACTAACAAGCCTTGTAATAGATTTTCTACATCTCTGAGAACCTGTAATTCAGGTTTCGACCAAAGTTTAGGGGGATAATAAACTTTACCTGGAATCTTGGTAGATCAAGTCAAAGTTACAAAAAGTTGAAAAGCCTAAAGGCTAGTCATCATGACATAAAGGAGTTCTTTAAAAAGATCACAACTAAATTTTACATTATCATATTACATCATCATCATTACGTCTTTGTTATTACAGTTAAGACTGATTTGTGTTTTATTAAAGCTACTGAACACAGAAAATTTAATTTTGAATCACTACTGCCACCTGTCGCCCAAAAAAGAAACTGAATATCCCCTCCCCCCCCTTTTTTTTTCTTTTAAAAGAAAATGATGTCACATCCCCAGACAGGGCAGGAAATTCAAACCCGAATACAGTCGGAAAACTATTGGCCAGAGGCTTGCACAGGAGTTCTCATTATGAATAGCTAAGGTGTTAATCTACTAATTAGGGCTGAGCTTTAGCGTTCGCCAGCTCGCCAATGGCGACCAAAAACCGCGTCGGTTGAACTTAGTTTAGGCTACCATTCGCCCGGATGGCGACCTGAAAATTAGTGCAATTGGAAGAGTGCACTCAGGCTGGTGCCAACACGCGCTGTAAAACTACGCTCATTTGGTGACTGAATCGAAAGAAGACTGCACCGTTAGCACTTAGCACTGCTCAAACGCCATGATTTTGCGACTAGTATCGCGAGACCTCTTCCATACTTTCACTTTTCCCATTCGAGTGTGCAACGAGTTCACTTGCGTTCACTGTGGCCGTTAGCATAGCATGTAACATCGTCGGGATCCAATCACGGCAGATAAAAGCCTTCGATCGCCGCAAATAGTCTTAAATTGGGAGGGGGTCACTGTCTGTGCTTGTCGCGGACTTTGGGTTCGATTATCTGTGCAGTATTCTCAGCAATCAGTGGTTAACTTGGGTTTTAGTCATATGACCATTAAAACGCGTGACTGTTGAGATACAGTTGACCTGATTTACAACTGATTTGCTTTGACTTGTTAGCAACAATTTGTGAATCGACTGCTGGTGGCAGTGACCACAGCTCAACTCGCTTCACAACAAGCAGCCATTTGGCAGATGATCAGTTATTCTTTGAGAAAGCGTCTTCAAGCTGTTTAATGCCACTTATAGCTCAGGTTTACTGTCAAATTAAACATAAAACAAAGTGAATTACATGTCTTGTATTTAAATCAATCACATCATTTTGCCTTAAAATCTACTAGCTTAATGCTAACTCGTACTTCAAGGCACCACTGTGTTTCCTTATGGGAGAAATAGTTTCAGAATCCAAACAAATCTTCATCTTGGCATGGGTTGTTTTCAAGCTTGGAGCTTTCACAATATTCCCGTTTTGATATTACATATAATGTTTATTGTATAGAAAATATTCACATTGGACAGATTTTATACCCCAAAAAAAGATTAGAATTATTTTTTCTTTACATTTAGAAGTGTAAAATAAATAGACAATGCTTGTTGCAACCAGTAAGAATGAAACTGAATGAACAGAAATCTGACAACTATAAAAAGTTTTCCAAAGTTTGTGCCTGCCAGGTTGTTGCCACAGCAACGTCGGCCTCACAATTCCATTGGGTGTAACCATCACCACGTCTTGCCAATAAACTGAATGTGTTCTTTGGCCTTCAGCCTCAATGAGGCAATGCTGGAGTTCCTCGGGTCTGGCGAGCACTGGTAGGCCGATAGCGGCGGCGGGCACATGGAGCCCATCCGGGGCAGGTGGGGGGAATGCCCCAGGGTGGGGGCATTGAGGAAGGAGGGCGGCACCGAAGTGGGAGGCGAGGTGGCGTAGGCGCCACCTCCTCCTATGAAGCCCGGGAGGGACTGTAGGGTGGCGGAGGCCCCGATTGGGGAGGCCAACCAGGGCTCCATTGAACCTGTGGCGGGGGAACAGCCGAAAGAAAGCAAGGAGGGGGGCGCGGTGGTCTCCTGGAGCTTGATGGAGTTCACTTCCAGCTTCTCCTGACGACGCCACTTGGCCCTGCGGTTCTGGAACCAAACCTGAGAGCAACCACGAGGGAGTTCAATGAAGGTTTGTTTTTCCTCATCAATGGTTTGATATGCCAAAACATTAGTTTTAAAGACATTTAAAAAAACAACAACATACAGTTTTTATTATGCTCAACACAGTGTTGTGCAAAGCAACATTATTATATTCCCACACAATACTGCCAAACTTTTTCCCAATATTTTGGAGTTCATACAATCTTTTCTTAAATACCTTTTATACCAGCCTATAGGGACTCCACTTACTTCTTGAGTATAGTGATTTATGCGAACGTTTGATACACACTACCAGATTGGCTCAAACTGACTTTAATAATGTAGACCATATGCCGTTATTTTCTAATCATGTTAATTCATGTAAAGATGAGTTTGCATGATAATTAGGAAGCTGAAAAATATCAATTTGCAACACTTGATTTCTAATACTCTGTCAGTGTTTACATTTTCAAATCATCATTTTTACAACATTTCTAGAAAATCTCAATGTCCCATCATTGATGAGCTATGTTTTTTGTTTTTGTTTTTACAATAGGTCAGGGGTCTACAACCAGCGGCTCTGGTGCCACATGTGGCTCTTTAGTCCCTCTCCTGTGGCTAAAAAAGAAGAAAAAAAAGTGTAGAAATGTAAAAAAATGTTTTACATAAACATGAATTATTTAGATTAAAAAAAAAATATATATATATATATATATATTGTAAATGTCAATATGTATGTTGTTAGAAAAAGAGAGATGAAAGGTTTGATGAAATTGATGATTAATTTTTTTAACTATCCACAAATGTCCAAAAAGTGTCCATAAAATGTAATATATTTTCTGTTATGGTGCAGCACTCAGCACACACTAAAAACACAATTTTTGTTCATCAAAATGTTCAAATGTTTAGCGGCTCCAGACAGATTTTTGAACATTTATTTAGCCTAAAATGACAGTAAAGGTTGCTGACCCGTGCATTATCCCACAGACTATATGTCGGTGTTGCTGGCTTGTCCCCAAGTATTTTAGAGCAGTAAGAAAATAAATCAACTTTGATAACACTGTGATGAGGGGGAAATGTTCAATTTATATTGTAGGCTACTTGTAAGACGGGGAGGAACGCATTTTTGAGTGACAGGCCTATATTTGGGGACAAAAAAAGATAGGCCTAATGATGTTTAACTGTTTTATACAAGATGCATTTAAATGGCTAACCTTTTTACGTTAAAGCATATAGCCTACAAGTGCTTCTTTGATCTAAAAAAAAATTAATGAAAAGAACAAATATATATATCACGATTTCCCATACCTGCACTCGGACCTCGGGTAGGTTGACTTTGAGGGCCAGCTCTTCTCGACTGTACACGTCCGGGTAATGGGACTTCTCGAATGCTCGTTCCAGTTCGTGCAGCTGGAAAGTGGTGAACGTGGTCCGGTTGCGGCGGTGCTTCTTCTTCGGGTTCTCGTCGTCCGACAGCTTGCAGCCTTCCCCGTCCGGCGAGTCCGGACAAGGCGGCGCGTCACCAACACCGGCACCGCTCGGGCAGCACATGCCTGCATGCGCAACAAAAGTTGTTAGAATTGATTATTTTCCTTGTTGGAGTTTTCAACACTAATGACTTTCCTTAATATAGCCTCCTCGGCCTACAATGAAAACCGAAGCAAAAATAGAACTCAAATTAATCAAAATTAAAACAGCATTGACTAAAGCTAAAGTTATAAAAACAAAAACAAAACGAAGTTGCACGTTAAAAAGAGTTTAATAAGACAAAATCAAATACGTAATCTAAGTAAAGAGAAATGTACGCTAATTAAAAGTAAAAATCAAAATTGAATGAATTAAAACGAAATTAAATGCATGTAAATTACATTACATTTGAAAATAAAATACAAATTTAAATAACTCAAAAACATACCGTAAATAAACAGAAATAATAAGCAATAAAAAAAACTTGGAAAACAAACAAAAATCTGGAAACAGATAAAAATTAAATCCGTTTAAATACAAATAAAATTAACTGTGAATACAATAAAGCAAATAAACGCATTGAATAAAACAAACCAAAACAAAAAATATAAAGTATACAATAAAATATATATATATATATATATATATATATATATATATATATTTTTTTTTTAAACAATACAAAATAAAAACAAAATCATGCATGAAATGTAAATCAAAATAAACTACATTAAAATAAAACTACAATATAGCCAACAAAAATAAGAAAAGTGAAATGAAACTAAATAAAATAGCCTGGTTGAAAAAACAAAACCCAAGTCAAAATAGGATTAATACAAAACTAAACAAAAAAAAAATCTAACGTTTTTTAACGAAATGAAATGAAATGCAACGTTACGTACCATCCAAAGTTTGTGCGAAGCGACTTTTGTGACTTTGTTGAACGTGCAGGCGCTCTTGCGCGTCTTCGCCGCCAACTTTTGGCAGGCTGCAGGCGGCTGACTTGTGGAACAGAAGGTCCTCCTTGAAGCCCAGGATTGCCTCGATGCTGTGCACCCTGGCCGGGTTGCCCGGGTGCTGCTGCTGTTGCTGGTGGACGAGGGTGCGAGCGGAGGGAGGCTGCTGCACTCGCTCGTCCATCATCATCATGGTCATCATCCTCTTCCTCCTCTGGGAAGGCGGTCCAAGCAGCCACATGGGTCGGCAACGACTAGCAAATATGTTATGATTGTTGCGCGGGGCATCCTCGGCTTTTAAACCAACGCACCCCACCCCACCCCACCTGCGCGCGCTTCTGACGTCACAGAAGGGGGGACGTCCCGGATTGTGGTGTGGTGTGTGTAAGACCTACTTACATCAATCTTAAAACCATCTTTCCACTCCTCCAGATGTCATGTTCATGTCAGTCTGAGAGCGAGGAAAGAAGAAGGAAGATTAGGCTTGCAGATTAAGGTACAACAAAATTATAATTACAATATTTCTTGCCAGGATTGCTAGCTTAATATTTCATCAAATATTGTTGCCAAACTGAATGGAGGTCTCATTAGTTGGAGTGGTGTATTGAAAGTAGTACGGGTGGGCAACCTTCTCGGTGTAGCCTTCTCTCCTGCTATTTCACTCCTCAATATTGAGTATTAGTTGTGCGGTAATTTATTGTATGACATTTAGTTTTCATAGATTACATGTTTACAGCCCCCTAAGAAGACCATGACCGTTCATTATATGATCTCCATATGCCGTGCCATGACGCAGGAAGTCTTCAATTTTGATCTGAAGCAGCCATTTTAGGCTTTTGTCCATTTTTTTTTGGTGGTAAGCTAACTATCCACCGTTATTTTCTATTAAAAAATATATATGCTGCAATTATGCAAAAAGGGCATAATGGAGGTGTATTATTTTGCCAAAGAACTATCTTGAAGTGAGTTGAGGAGATTTATTGAGACTGGGGGTGTCAAAATTAATTAATTTTGAGTCAATTTAAAGTTTCTTTAACGCCATAATTTTTTTAAACGGGCGATTAATGACCGCCCCTTACTTGGAAAGCCTGTACTGGGCGGAATTCCAGTTGCAATGGAGCAGACACATCCACATCAAAATTTTTGCAGTAATAAATGTAATAATAATGCATATTTGTGGAGGCGGGTCAAAATGTATTTTACAATTTTAAAAATGTGCATAATTTCACAAATTACTTCATGTTAAAGATTAGATAGCTCTTAATATGAAAAGAAAAATGCACTGAGCTATCACCAATGTCTTACAAATGCAATTGTGCCATCTGGTGGCAGAAAAAGGACTCAATACAAATCAATATCAGACTCATTTCTTTACAGTACAGTACATCTTTTTAATTTTAACTCAATTATTATGAAATTATTGTATCAATGACTGAAAGATGCGGCCATATTTCTATTAGTTTATAATTGTTTCCACTTTTATGTTAACAAGAGTATGAAAACTTTGAAGAAATTTTTTTATTGAACAGATATAAAATTTGCGATTAATCGTGGGTCAACTATTAGAATCATGCGATTAATCACGATTAAAAATTGTAATCGCCTGACACGCCTAATTGAGACAAAATTATCACAGGGCACCATCTTGTAGCATAGCATCACCTTTTTTAGAGAATTGTCTCACAGATTTTCGCTATTTGCAGCAGTGCACGGTTGCTATGCCCGGATAGCATTAAGGCAAAAAGACAGGAAGTCTCCATCTTGGTTTGAAGTGGCCATTTTAGGCCCGCTGCATACCAAGAAACACATAAATAAATGATAGTCCACGACTCAAACTGTACATCAGGCACACACACAGGTACACTTAGTGCAGTAAAATAAATGCTGATGATATTCTGTACTGTAAACTCAAGTATTGAATCACAACCAAACAATTAAAAAAAATATATATTTTTTTTATGTATTTAAATTGTCACTGCTTGTAACTTTCTTCTCTATTAAAAATGACCTTTTGGGCCAGCGCCATCTCTGACCAATGGGCCGCATGTCCCGCTCGAGTGCATACTAAGTGACGGCGTAGCTTTAATTTTTCCCTTCGGGTCCATTAAACAAGCCTGCTTTTTAAGTGCGGGGTCGGCCCTCCCGGGAAACACACAATAAAGACAATTTTCAGCGATAACCATTTAGGAGCAAACAAAGATTGACATCAGTGTGGTAATCCCGCTTAAAGGGGGATTACATGATGTTGCTCAAAAGAGTTAAAACCCCCTAAAACTATTTAGTTTTTCCTAATTGCGCAAGGTGACCTCATCCTTTGTGGGCCGAAAAGAGGAGGAGGGGGACAGAGATGCTAATTAACACCACAGGGTCAACGGCCAACTTCCTTTTTTACCCCTTTCGTTTATTTTGGGGCTTGTTTTGCAGGGCAACTAATGTTTGGTGATACGTTCAAGTGGAAATGGAAGAAAATATGACAGCTTGAACAGCTTCTACTCTTTTGCGGACGTTTTGGGTAAACTTTTCAAACGTGTGTTTGTCCCGTTTAGTGTAATTGTCTATAAAGGCATCACCCTGCATTAGATTGTGCACGTGTACCTAATATTATGTCCCGAGAATCTTTATGTGTTCATCCCGCATGATTGCTCATTTCATCAGATCTTCAAGAAGTCACAGGTCACACGTTGAGTAAAAATAATAACACACGGCTGGATGGATGGATGGATGGAGTGGGAGGGGCTCGTCCCACAAGCCGGGCTTGTGTGATCCTATTAGATGTTAATCTTCAGACTGCAAATCCACAGCCGCTCAAACTTGGGTTGCTGTGAAACTCTTAACTGTTGACCCCCCCTATCTCCCTCTATCCCAACTAATCGTCCCCTCGTTGACAAGTGTTTGGATAATGCCCAATTAAATTAAAACCGTCCCTCCACCAGGTATTAATCGCTTTTGTTTTGATCGCTTTTAGTGGCTAGTGGCTGCGATTTCCAAATCCAATTCATGAAATGTTATCGTGTCATGTTGACTCAAAACACAATCATGTGATAGTTTTAGCGTGCCTTCGTTGACTTATGCACATAGCATGATTATAAGTGATAATCAAAATATAGGAGATAAAAAAAACAACAACATCTGCATTACATCACAATACTTAATAGTTCGGATCGGCTTTTCTTGTAAAATATGAAAAACAGATCATAGATGATGTTGATGTATCAACACTTTTGTTGTCAAAAATCAAGATATCGCATATGACAATATTCATTAATATAAAGTAACATTCAGCTTTTTTCATAGCGGTGTTGGGACTCTTCGCTATCTGCAAAAGAGCAATAATTAATCTGAACTGATGTTGCTTTATCAAGATACTGTACCATGTGACATAGATTCTTGTTATATGTTTCACAATATTTTACCTTGAGAAATAAGGCTCTAATATATCGCAAGATTTATAAATAGAATGTATTTGTTGTCTCATTTCTTAATGCAGATGTGAGATGTCGTTCTTTTTCAAAAGAAATACAAAAATTTGAAATCATAACTAATATCTATATTATGTATCACTTTGCGGAAATGTGGAATTGTCAATGTGGAGTTAACATTTTTGACACATACTTATTTAATGGACGTATTTATTCCACCGTATACAAATGCGTTCGAATATACTTGTATGCTAAATGCTAATAACATAGCATCTCTTGCCATAATTCCACGAAATTAGGTAAATAATAATTGTTATTAGTTTTTCTTATGATTTTGTTGCTATGTCTGCAGTGCATGATTTGTTCGGCCATTTTTCCCATAATGCCACGGCGCATACCCGTGCGTGAGTTAATAGCAATAATGACATAGGAGTAATACATATTTGATGTTGGTGTATCGATACTGTACCTTGAGGGAAAAAGATGTACTGTATCGCTAATGTATCGCTAATACATATCTTAATGGTGTTGTGGCATGCTCATTGTCAACAGTAATAATAACAAAACAGAAAAAACAAAGCAGCCAACATGCTGAAAAATACTGCATAATACACATCTTTATTTTTTCCACACGTTCATATATACATTAATTATTCAACTCACTTATGATTTATATATACTGTATATTTCAAATGAACGTGAGAAAATTATAACAAGCGCATGTCGTGTCGATAACAGATCTAAACGCCTCAATGAACTCAAACACCACATACAAAAACAACAACAACAACAACCTAGCATAACCATTGAAGCCAACAGGAAGTCAAAACAATTTGCAACAGGCTGTAAACACTCTTTGAGGAGATTGCAATCGTCACGCTTGTTAAAGCAAACTGAGAAATAAAGTTTTAAAGTCATGGGGCAATAATAAGGATATTGTGTTATAAGTGGGAGAAAAATACATTTGAAAAAGGTCTTGATGGAAAGTCAGGACACTTGGATTGATTCATCTAATTTTGTATTTTGGTGTCACTGTTATATAATTATTTTTTTTAAATATTTTATTTATTGAGTTGGTGGATTTAGGATTTTTTATGTATATGCAGTAGTTGTAGTTTATGATGCAAAAAAATGAAAAGGTCGTTATTTTAGATTTAGATTTTTTTTTTAATGTGTCACAATTAATCAAATAGGGAAGCTGTTTGAAATTATTTTAAAATTCAACCCCCCCTAAAAAAAAATTTTTGGGGAATAATTTAAGGATTTTTTTTTCTAAAAGGTCTTGATTGATAACACACAACACTCGATGTTGAAAATTACATGGTATATCTGATTTGTATATTTTTGAATGGGTTGATTTCGATTTTGGATGTTTTCATTAATCAAGGAAGCTGGCTGCGATCTTCAATTCAACAAGAAATGAGCATTTTCTTCTTTTTCAATGCTTAAAATGAACTTATACGCTACCATGCAAAATTATTTGGACCACCACTAGCTTTGTTGTTCTAACAAAACAAAACAAAAAAATTGTGGACATAGTAGGACAGATAGCAAGATTGAGCTAACAACAAAAACAAATCCCACAAAATTGACGTAACATTTTGGTGAGGATGTGGATAAAGGTGCACATACAGGAAGTTTTTTTTGTGTGTGACTAAATCATGTGTTTGAGAACCAGGAAGTAGTTTGAACAGTTTAAAAGTTTGACTTTGGCGGAAGTCGTCAGGCTACTTAGCGATCGGTTGCTCGCGTTTTGCTAAAACAACAAATCCAATGGTGGCTTTTGCACAGTAGCTTCTTCCTCTTCTTTTTTCTCGTCAGTTCCTCACATGACGGCACACTTTTCCTCGGCTTTGGTCTTGAGCTCGGTGACGGTTGCCGACGCCTTCTCTTTCAGCTGGTCCATGTCCATGTTCTGCAAGTTCTGAATCTGGCCCATGAGGGAGTCCTTGCCCTCCTCCTCGGTGGCGTCCTCGTCCACCATCTTGAGCAGGTCCTCGGGCACGTCCACGTCGTCGCCGGCAATCTCGATCATGTTCTCGTCCTGTTCGCTCTGCGTCAAACAACAACAATAAATGTTTAAATTTGAGGTTTGTATACAAAGTACTTGGTAGGTAGTAACTTGGAATGTCACTACACAATTTTTATTTTTTGCAAGGGTGTCTGATAATTTTAGGTTTGTTAGTTGTACTATGTGTAAATTGGTACGGCAATTTTCTTAAAACTTTTGGTGAATCCAAAAAAATAGGCATACATTTCTATTTTTCACTTTTGTTTACAACATTACAAAAGTATATATATTAGTGCCAATCATATATATATATATATATATATATATATTTGTGTTACGCCTTGGCAGAGTCCTCCGCTCCACTGAGTGTCATTTTAGTTATTTTCGAGGCAAATGTTTTTGTCTTTTAGAAGGATTACCTAAAAAAATTAAATAAATAAATTCACATAGCGCATTTTCCTGAAACTTTGTGTAACGGTGGGGTATAAGCAGGCCTTGTGCGTTTGCGAGGGAATTCCCATGAGAAAGGTAAACAACTTTTTCCCCGGATTAACATGATGTTTTTCCGCAAGTGATGAAAGCAATGTAAGATTGAATTGATTGAATGCAAGATTAGATATGATGTAAACAAGTGGATGAATCGTTCTTAATCCGTGTTATTTAAATAATGAATCTGTTATTGTGTAAAAAAAACAAACAGGTAGGAGTAGTAGGAGGAGAAAACACCATTTAAAAAAATATTTTTTGCTAATCTATTTCAGAAAACAAAAAACTTGGGGAAAAATTAAGATATTTATTTAATAGGCAGCAATAAGTAAATATGCGATGATACATGCTTTTTAATTTGTAATTCCAACTTCTTCTTTTTTTTTTACTTTGATTTTATTTATTTTAGACTCACGCCCACCCCCAAAACAAAATCCAAAATATTTCTTTAAATCTCACAAAATGTTTAGATAAATTGACAATTGATATAATTAGCTGTGACGGAATTCAAAATTTCATATATTTTTTAAATGAATAATTTTTTTCTTCAGGTTTTGAACAAAAATTAAAAAAAACTTACAAAATGTTGAAATACATGTCTTTTAATTTTTGTTTGTTTGTTTGACAGTTTTTATGATTAGTTGTGACAGACTTCCAAATTCCTTCATTTTGTTTTACTTACTTACCGGTACTTATTACAGGACGTATGACAGTATACAGTACAAACCATACTGCATTGTTTCTCATCTGTTACATGTGGACCAACATTTCCCTATTGCATTTAAGTCGCAACCAACTTGAATAGACTTTAAGAACACGTTTGTAACCTTTATATATTATATTTTAGGTATAAATGCTTGGGCTATATGCTCAAAATGCCTTTCAGAGCACCTTATTAAGAAACTGATGATGACGTCTGTAGAATGAAATGTATGTCTGTACCGTTGTAAACTTTTGGGTCTGGACCCACCCATTAAGACACTACACTAGAACCTACTGACAGGTATTCAAAAGTAAATAGATAAATAAATACAATTATTGAAAATAAAACATTGAAAAAAATCAATTAAATTCTAATTAATGGGAATGCACCGGTAAATTTTCATTTATTATTCAGCATGTTTGACATTTAGCTCTATAATGACATTAAATAGAAGCATGACACTGATTTGATGTCATATAAATTCCTAATTGTTCACAAAATTGTGGGTGCCGTTGAGACGTGAAAGGGCCCGCTAGATTTCAAAATAAAAGCTATTATGTTGTTGAACCTATCCGTTTGCCTGCCCAGGCGGGGTCATGTGACTTTAAGGGCCAATGATGGGGATTATCCACAGGCTAAAGATAACTAACATCCACCGAGTCACACAAGACGCTAATGCCATAAGACGGAGGACAACTTCCTGCTATTCCGTGAAAGTATTTACCTCTTCAACTATACCTTCCCCCAGCTTTCAAAAAAGTATCCATTGTATGCTTTTACTATTGTCGCCGTGCTGCAAATCTATTTCGCTTCAAATAAAGACACGGTGGCCTTTATTGTTGTGCGTACAATGTAAACATCATTAGAGCGGAATAATTCGATTTATACATAGATGTGCTTTAAAAGGCCACAGAGCGGCCATTGTTTTTTCTTCCATCACACAATAGCGGACAAGGTCACGGGCATACATTAAAAAGACACTTTTTTAAATAGGGTTTCTCATTTGTTGTAAACGGTTCATTAGAAGCTCTATTTAAATTATGGATGACATACCTTCTGTGTGCCCTCCATCCCTACTACAGGTTTCGTAATAGTCCGCTTTTTTTCCGGTCTTTTTTCTATTAATGTAAAATACAAAGTAGGAGAAGTCCGATCACTTGGACTGAAGCAGTACAAAATGATCCCGGGATCTCCGCTCAGTGGATTTTTGGCTTGGGTCAACACTTTCCTGTCTAATCCGGTGACACGCTTTGCACCTCCTCTTCTAATCACTACCTGGCCATTTTCCTTTATCATTATTCAGACATGAAAGATTAGGAACACCTAACGGCCAATGAATGTATTAGTGTAGATGGATAATGTTAGATTGAGGTTAACAACATTAATACAAGACTCAAAGTGTCAGAATTCAGCTGGTGTCTAAAAAGCTATATATATATATATATATATATATATATATATATATATATATATATATATATATATATATATATATATATATATATATATATATATATACAGTTGAAGCCAGAAGTTTACATACACTGTGCAAAAACACACATTCAATTTTTTTGTCTCACTGTCTGAAGTCAAGTCAGACTAAGCCACGGCTTTTTCAGGTCAGTCAGGATCACCAAAATTATTTATTTTTGTTAAATGCCAGAATAATGAGAGAGAGAATTTCTTAGTGAATTTTATATGATTTTCTTCGAGGTCAAAAGTTTACATACACAAATAGCACAATGTTTTTAAAGAACAAGGGGAAGCCCGAATGATGAGGCTTTGAAATCTGATAGCCTAAATGACAACATGTGAGTTAATAGATGACACAAGTGGGGATGTATTTAAAGCCACAACTCCCAACACTCTGCTAACCTTGTTTAAAATCATGGGAAAATCAAAAGAAATTGGCCAGGAAATCGGAGAAAGAATCGCGGGGCTCCACAAATCTGGCTCATCCTTGGGTGCCATTTCCATATGCTTGTAAGTGCCAACGTTACATCTGGAAGAAAAAGAGGCAAGCTTGTAGACCTGAGAGCACCATACACCAACTGTGAGGTACGGAGGTGGCTGCAGCAAGAACTGGAGCTCTTCATAAAATAGACAGCATCACGACGAAATAACATCTCAAGGAGATATTAAGGCATCATCTCAATTCATCGGCCAGGAAGCTAATGGACAACAAAGTCAATGTCTTGGAGTGGCCATCACTAAACCCTGATCTGAATCTCAGCGAAAATCTGTGGGCAGATCTGAAAAGGCGTGAGCGAGCAAGGCAACCAGTTACACCAGTTCCCTCAGGAGGAATGGGCCAGGATTCCCGCAGAGTTCTGTCAGAAGCTTGTGGAAGGTTATCCTAAAACATTTGAGCCAACTCAAAGGAAATTGTCATCAATACTAAGGAAATGTATGTAGACCTTTGACCTCGAAGGAAATCATATAAAATTCTCTTAAGAAATGATCTCTCTCATTATTGTGGCATTTAAGCAAATTAAATATTTTTGGGTGATCCTGACTGACCTGAAAAAGGTGAGGTTTAGTCTGATTTGACTTCAGACAGTGAGACAAAAAAAAATTAAAAGTGTGTTTTTGCACAGTGTATTTAAACTTCTGGCTCCAACTGAATATTGAATAATAATTTAAAAAAATGGGGATGTGTGTTTTTTAATTTCCAGTTGATTTAAATGACGGCAGCATGAGTCAACAGATTCTATTTTGTAGATGTTTTGTGAAGTCGGCTGTGATCACTCCCACAGTGGCACAGACGTCCCTCTCTCAGTTCATCTGCAAATTTTCCAATACTGTGTCTAATCCACCTCCGGCACAGGATGTACGAAATAGAATGCACGAAAATAGAGCCTGACACATTTGTTATTTAATTTCAACAAAAAATTGTCTCCCCGTTTTGGCTTAAGAGAAATAAGATTTTTTTTTTTAAATGACGACGACTTTCTTGTGTTTTATTCTACCCATAATGGAATGTCAGCAAAGGAAATGGCAATTGTCTAAATTGGTTAAATAAAGATTCAATAAAAACTTTAAATAAAATAAAAAGACATAACTCCTGCAACTCAATGGGGGAAAAAAAATATTTCTAAGAGTTTCCAAGTAATAGCAACTGAGATAATGAGGTTGCACAAGTCTGCACACCCTTATACCTGGGGATGTGGCTTTGTTCAGAATTAACCAATCACATTCAAACTCATGTTAAATGGGAGTCAGCACACGCCTGCTAGTCAGGAGACAGGTGCAAAACGATTTCCAAGGACCATGAAACACAACCAAGAAAGTTGTCAGCAAGTGGAGAAAATACGGCACAACAGTGACATTACCATGAAGTGAACATCCTTGGGAATGCCCTTGATGAAAGACAAGAATAGCCATCTTCATATACAGTATATGACTAAACTATGCGGTATAGGGGTAGCAAGATGGAAAAACAAAGAAAAACATTCAAACATCCAAGTGCAGTTACATTTTGCAAAATATCTAAATCTCCAAAACGCACGTGGAAAAATATGGTGTGGTTCACTCAACAAAGGTTAAACATCAAAACCCTTCAGCCTTCTGATGAAAAGCAAAACCATGTCAGAAAAAGCCTACTAGAACATCTGAACTCTAAATAGTGGCAGGAGCATGCTGACTCCCATTCAACATGAGTTTGAATGTGACCGAGTTCATTCTGATACTAGCCAGATACAGTTGTAAGAGGGTGTGCACACTTGTGCAACCACATGCTCTCATTTGTTGACTCTCTTGAAAAGTGATGATAGGCCACAATTGTGGTGAAGAAAAAAAAAGTTTTGCAATGATTTGTCTTATTTTTTAAATCACAAAAACGTAGCACTTTGAACAGGGGTGTTCAGACTTTTTCTACAGTGTACATGCAATTTTAATTAACAATATATATGACTGCTGTGATGTAATTCCTAAGTGGAGTATGACATTTGTTTTCATTTTAACTTTTTTTTTGTACGTGTTTCTGATCAAAGAAAACTACATTTTTACATGACGGTAGATATGGTTGATTGAAACCATTTTAAAATGTCATGATTAAAAAAATATTCTTGTTTCTTCTGTTTTTTTGCTTCAAATAAAAACCACAAAAGTTGCAAGTAGCTGCTTTTGCATTTCACTGTTACAATGTAATTCCAAATTTCATGTTTTATCATTTCAAAGGAAATATGCAAATCACAAAATCATTTCGTTTTGAGTAAAAATATTTGCTGAAATTTGGCACAATTTTTTTTTTCTTTTGACAGTTGATGTGATTATTAGCTCTGATGATAAGTTATTATTATTATTATTTTGAGACGCAATTTCCCCCCTCTGGTAAATATATTCATTTGAATCTACTGACAAATTATCCAAAATTACTATTAATAATACAAATTCAAATATAGCCTTTCCGTTTATTTTTGCGTGGTGTTGAGACATGAAAATCGATCCTTAAATCAGATTTTAAAATCAAGCTGCTGATGAATTCCACGTGTAGTTTCACGTGCACGCCGTTCGCATGCAAGCCTTTTATACAAAACGGTGGTCTCCGTCGTTGTATTTGTACAATTGGGCTGATATGATCTTAAAAGAGGAAGTCAACCCAAAACTTTCTTCACCTGTTGAGCTTGGTCATGTGACATTAGAAAGCTGAGCCATGATTGGTCATTGCCGGAGCAACTGTGATGTCATTTTCAGTCAAAATGGCTGCCCCCTGAGATGGATACAAACGGTTGGATTTTGCTGCTTAATTCAAATTACGTGTATAGTATAGTATAGTACGTGGCTAGTGGGGGCACGTAGAAAACATATGGTTAAAAAAAAATGGGGGGAGGGGTGACTTCTGCATTAACAAGAGAACTTGACTGCGCCTACCTTAGGCAGCCTGTACTTTTCTCTGAGGCACACCCTCAGCGTCGCCCTCTCGGCCTTCTTGTGCAAGAAATCCGCATCTCGCTCCATCCTGAAACACAATTCATTCATTCAAAATACTGCAAATCGTGTTTAAATTCACCCATTAAATAATAACATAAGATACTAATAATCATCGTTGTCCGATGATCTTAACGTTCGTAACATTTCACAAAATGTTTTTTTTCCCGCATATTCATGTCCCACTTTGGAAGCTAATCGTTGATAGTCGTAACAAGTTAGCTAATGGGCTCTTTGCATTTCCTGTCTTTCATGATTGGACAAGGTGATTAATCCAGGTGTGCCTGGCCATTGTCGTCGTGGTTACTGAGGTCGGGCACACCTGGATTAATCAGTTTGTCCAATCGTGAAAGACAGGAAATGAAGGAGTGGTGCTGAGTTCACGAAGTAGTGGATTTGTGTAAAGAGCCCATTGCAGAGGTAGCTGGGTGGGGGTGGGCGTGGGCCGCTTGACTTTTGCTGTTAGGTTAAACACCCCCCCCCCCCCACTAAAAAAAAAGTCAATTTGTTTGTTCCAGGTTTGACTCTCTTCCAAAATTTCTTTGAGGTGAGTGAGTACTTTTTCCTCAGCCAATTAAAGAATGGGATTATCGGAGCAGACTGCGAGGAGCACAGTTGAAAATCAACAAAACACAACAGCCTTTAAAAAAAAGGAGGAAAAAAAGCACGTTTGTTGTTGAATTTGAAAAAAAACTTTAGTGTTATATCATGATAATTTTATATAAATTTGATCGAGGCTTTATATTTTTGTCATCAATTTCAGATCTCGGAGGGCTTAATGCAACATAGGGGGGAAATTGATTGAATTATTTCTGTTTAATATATCTGATGTTAAAATAATAATAGCAAAAACTGTTTCTAAAACAAGAGAGGCTGATAAATCCCGTTATGTAATTTGGGTTGACAGGATTTGCTTCATGCCGCGGGTTGCCACCCCCTCGCCCCAAACAGCCTCGTCACAAACACATTTTTTTCCCCCAAAAATACTAATTATCACTAAAATGTCTTTTTTTTAAATAAATATAATAAGGTACTAAGTACTTTACGTATTGGAAACTCCGTTAAAAGATAATTTTGTGATTGCTAACTAAAATAATTTATCATGACATGTAATGTCATCCAGAAAGGCCAAAACATCGAAATGACAGATTAAATCAGATTAAATCAGATTATTGATAAAAGTACAGCACTAACTAACAAAAAAATTGAATCGCATGAAATTATTAATCCATATGCAGCATTTACACACAATGTAGCCTGAACATTGTCAAATGAAATATTTACATTGACTTCATGCAATCAAATGAATCCATTTTGTGATCAAATCATGTGAAGTGCAACAAAATCCAAATAAAATGCCAGATTAAATCAGATTATTGATCTAAATTTATACCAGGTCAAAGTTACTGTAGATAAAAATCCTTGATATGTAGAGGCAACAACTTGTTCAAAAACGGCAGAAGTAAAGATTTTTATTCTAGTCAATGTGTGCAGTTTTTTTTTTCAAGGTCAGCCCGCGCTAATCCAAAATGGAGGCCGCGACTTACTTCTCCTCCACCAACTGTTTCTGGTACTCTTCGTACTCCTCGCGCGTCATGCCCGCCGCCTTGGCCGGGTCCGAGGGGGCGGCCTCCTCCTCCTTGTCTCCTCCGCCGCCCAGGCCTATTCCCGAAAGCGGGTTCCCGATCATGCTCTTGATTAAAAAAGCCATGGCGACTCTTCGGTTGTGTTTTTGGGGGGCCGAGGAACGAGGAAAATGGCTCGTCTTGCTTTCGCCGCTCCGGTTCCCTTTAGCTCCCCTGTAGCTGTCGAGCTAACCTGCTGCTTGTCTATGCGGCCAAGGACGCACTGATGACAAGCAACAAACACACACAATCTCTCACACACGTACACACAAGGTTGTGTGCTTCAGCCATAATCTGGATTAAATCCTCCCCGGCTCCACTATGCTAAGAGACAGATGGCCTGTTTCCTATCTATTTTTAAATCAAGCGGGCCTTTCAGAACGCTTACATGCTTCTTTTTTTTCTTCTCTTTTTTTAATTGATTGCGCACCAAAAAGCATGTTTTAAAAACAAGAGTCCGAGATGGTCGCTTTATTGAATTAGCTGAGTACGTGCGGCATTACGGTAGCGAGAGAGACGGGATTACAGGTCTTGTTTATCCCCGCTGGAGCCTTTCTCCGTGCCGTGCTGTTGTTCGAGGGGGAGAGGATGATTGACAGGTGGGAGAGGGAGGTAGGCAGGGTTTGTTGCTTCTCCATCTTCATCACGACACGTATGAGCCATCGATAACGACAGTGGGTTAACTCCATTTGTCTCTTTTTTTAAATTAAGTGTGAAAACGAAAACAGATTTTTTTAATCAAATCAAGCCTGCGTTTTAGTTTTCTCTTTTTCCTTTTTAGCCTGGATGCTAGAGCATCTACATCAGGAGTGTCCGAATCCAGTCCTAGAGGGCCACCATCCAGCTGGTTTTAGACGTTCCCTCCTCGAACACACCTGATTCAAATGATGACGATTTTTAAAGTTCTGCAGGAGCTTGATAACGATCTGATCATTTGAATCAGGTGTGGAGTTCCAGCACACCTGACTCAAATGATCAGCTCATCAGCAAGCTCAGCAGTAGCTTACCACCTCCAACACATCTGATTCAAATGAAGATTGTTAAAGATCTGTAGAAGCTTGATAACGATCTGATTCTTTGAATCAGGTGTGGAGTTCCAGCACACCTGACTCAAATGATCAGCTCATCAGCAAGCTCAGCAGTAGCTCACCTCCTCCAACACACCTGATTCAAATGATGAAGATTTTTAAAGATCTGCAGAAGGTAACGATCTGATCATTTGAATCAGGTGTAGAGTTCCAGCACACCTGATCCAAATGATCAGATCATCAGCAAGCTCAGCAGTAGCTTACCTCCTCCAACACACCTGATTCAAATGATGAAGATTTTTAAAGATCTGCAGAAGGTAACGATCTGATCATTTGAATCAGGTGTAGAGTTCCAGCACACCTGACTCAAATGATCAGCTCATCAGCAAGCTCAGCAGTAGCTTACCACCTCCAACACATCTGATTCAAATGAAGATTGTTAAAGATCTGTAGAAGCTTGATAACGATCTGATTCTTTGAATCAGGTGTGGAGTTCCAGCACACCTGACTCAAATGATCAGCTCATCAGCAAGCTCAGCAGTAGCTCACCTCCTCCAACACACCTGATTCAAATGATGAAGATTTTTAAAGATCTGCAGAAGGTAACGATCTGATCATTTGAATCAGGTGTAGAGTTCCAGCACACCTGATCCAAATGATCAGATCATCAGCAAGCTCAGCAGTAGCTTACCTCCTCCAACACACCTGATTCAAATGATGAAGATTTTTAAAGATCTGCAGAAGGTAACGATCTGATCATTTGAATCAGGTGTGGAGTTCCAGCACACCTGACTCAAATGATCAGCTCATCAGCAAGCTCAGCAGTAGCTTACCACCTCCAACACATCTGATTCAAATGAAGATTGTTAAAGATCTGTAGAAGCTTGATAACGATCTGATTCTTTGAATCAGGTGTGGAGTTCCAGCACACCTGACTCAAATGATCAGCTCATCAGCAAGCTCAGCAGTAGCTCACCTCCTCCAACACACCTGATTCAAATGATGAAGATTTTTAAAGATCTGCAGAAGGTAACGATCTGATCATTTGAATCAGGTGTAGAGTTCCAGCACACCTGATCCAAATGATCAGATCATCAGCAAGCTCAGCAGTAGCTTACCTCCTCCAACACACCTGATTCAAATGATGAAGATTTTTAAAGATCTGCAGAAGGTAACGATCTGATCATTTGAATCAGGTGTAGAGTTCCAGCACACCTGACTCAAATGATCAGCTCATCAGCAAGCTCAGCAGTAGCTTACCTCCTCCAACACACCTGATTCAAATGATGAAGATTGTTAAAGATCTGTAGAAGCTTGATAACGATCTAATCATTTGAATCAGGTGTGGGGTTCCAGCACACCTGACTCAAATGATCAGCTCATCAGCAAGATCAGCAGTAGTTTGACAATAATCTGATCATTTTAATCAGGTGTGTTGGGAGGAGGTGAACACATGCCAAGATTGTGGTCCTCGGGGACCAGGTTTGGACACCCCTGATCCACGCATTTATTATCTTCCACAAAATATTGATTTGATGGATGTATGGAGTATTGCCTTCAAAATTTGGTGGCAAACAATGGACAGTAACCCTAAACTTAATGCAGATGATTTAAAAAATGTTGTTAGCCCACACTAGTGAGGGTTTTAGCTAAGGGTTAGGTCGTAATTGTAATATTTTATTACTTCATCTTTATTTCCTGGAGGGGTCAATTGTGGTCTGGAATAAGCAAAGTTTATAAGAAAAAGAGTTTAAAAAAAATGTGTTGGGATAGTAGTAGGGGGGGTGGGTTGGTAAATGTGGATCATAAATAGGGGTCGGAAAACAAGAAAGGAGTGGTTAGGGTTGGTTGGCTTTGAGTTGGGAATGAGCGCAAATAATTGCTATGGGAAAATGGAAGGGAATGTGTTGGGTTAGTAAAGGGGTGGTATGGGTTAGGCGTATTGTGGTTATGGTTCAGGTAAAGGTTTTGTATTAGGGTTAGAGTTGCGTATGGGTTTGGTTTGATTTAAATTTAGGATTAGTTAGAATTATTAAGGGGTAGATATTTTCCATCTTTCTCTGTGGCAACATTACCTCTAATGTGTATCCTGGATTCTGTCTCAAGACAAATGACACTAAAGCTTTCCACATATGTCACAATTGTGAAAGATGATGATTGCATTTCTACTAACATTTGCAGACTATTTAGTCTTCAATGGTCATAATTTCCAAAGCAGATGTGTTCGAGTCAGACAAGTTTTCAGCTTTATTCATACAAAATTACATATGAAAAAAATGAAAAAAGACACAGGTTTGTGGTCAGCAACGTGCCCGGGAACAACTAAGGCAGAGCTTTTCCTCTTTTCTTTTTTTTTAAACAAAAATCCAAAAAGATGCGACCAGGCAAAAATACTGTCAGGATTAAGTTTTGCGCGTCACTTGTTGCGCACAGCACCAAATTAAGAATCTGGAAACAATTTATTAAAACTAAATTCTTGTACATAAATCATATTTTCCTTCCAGGTACAATAACTTAGAGAATTTGGGAGGGGGGGAAAAAAGGGAAGAAAAAAAACAAAAAAACAAAATTGACATTACCTCATTTACATATTTGTGAAATTATTATTTTTTGTTTTTGCATCAAAAGAATTTCTTGGCTGCCGCTTCTTGCTGGCTTCTGCAGTAAAGAAAAATCACAAATTAGAAATTCATTTCATCTTAATTTAGAAAATAAATAAATATGAACAACTTACTTGTACATGATATAACACAAGAATAGAACCGACTGGGCCACGATGAAGATGACAAAATGGACTGTGGACAAACAGGAAGTCATGGGGGGAAGCTCCGGGCACTTTTGGACCTTCTCACCAGGATTCTGCAGAGGGTCCTCTTATTAGTATGCAGAAGGCAAATAACGCTACGACGTTAATGCTAACTTTGCATTCTGACCTGAGCGCCACGTTGTACCAGGTGCTCCAAGTCGCGTCTGACTGAGTGCAGGTGCTCCTTGATGTCATTGAAATGCTGAATGCTCTCATATGCGGGCACGCCGCCGCCACCGCCGCCGCCCTGCTGATGATGCTGGACCGAGCCGATCTGCTTCAGAGACTCGGAGAAGGCATTCCTGTGGAGGTCATTTATATATATATATTTTTTTTTTAAATATGAAAAAAATGAAGGTTAGCAAACATGACGGTCAAGTCAAAATTTGTGTACTGTATAATGTTAGTTCAGTTTTTTGTTTTTTTGCAAGACAAAGAAGCGCTTTACAAGAATAGTTCTAATGTTGCGACAATAACATATATTAAAAAGTTTTTTTTTTGAGAAAGTCTTAATCTTACAGTAAAATTTTTGTTACTATAACAAAAGAAAAAGTCAGATACAAGATTACATATATAGAAGCAAAAGACACTTAAAATAAAATGATAAGGTAACAAAAAACACAATGTTACCACAAAATTGTATTTTGCGAGAAAAAGGATGCATTATTACCAGAATTAGTTAGTTATGATAATAGTTGCAATGCTAGTGAATGCGGCGCCATAGGTGAGATTTTATTTGGCATTAACGATTGACGTGCACGGGTAATGTAATGATTCACAGGAGTAAATTCATATATGATACGAAGATAAACGCAATTACTAGGACAAGGATTACTAGGGCCATAAAAAAAAAAATTAGCATGAAAAAAAGGGTTCAAGTATGTCATGCTTTTTGAGAAAATAATGAATTATTATGAAGTATAGAAAATCATAATATTGTCAAAATTATAAGAATAAAGGGGGTACTCCAATAAAAATTCATTCATATCCATAAGATTTATTTAGACATGAGGATTGGTAGAAAAGGTGTTCTTGTGGAGATTTAAGGCCGCTCAAAAAAGCAAACAAATACTTTACGAGCCAGATTTTCATGTTGGCAAACACGACGCACAGTGGGTGTCACCCTTTATTTTTTTTTAAAAGACGGGTAAAAAATGATACAAATGGTCTCCTGTCTAATCTTTTAATCCCTATTCACCAGAGGATGTGTATAGCCAAAGTTTGAAAACCAGAAAATTACCATCTGATAAAACAGGTCATGATTGCCAAATTAATCTCTTATAAAAACATGTTCCAACATCAGATTACAAGGGCTGAATGGGTTAAGAAAACCACTAGCTGCCATGCTAGCAGACGGAATTAGCATGTTGGAACAATTTTGTCAGCACATTTGTTAATGCGTATTACAAGGGGGAAAAAAGTTGCCATACTACAAGAAAAAATGCATCCCCCCAAAAAATTGTTATACTACCAGAGTTGTTTTTATGCTAGAGTAAAAAGTTATTGCACTACCAGTAAAAAAAAAAGAAAAAAAAAGTTATACCACCAGAAAAAAAACTGCGTACAGTAATTTCTGGACAATAAACCGCTACTTTTTTCACTTGCATTCGACCCTGCGGCTAATACAAAGGTGCGGTTTATCAATCAGATCACAAGGGGGCGCACTACAAAGGAAGCGCAAGAACGTCAGGCTGAGCAAAGCAAACCAAGTGAGCCCAAATACATTAGGAGAGACAGAACGAGCGCGAGACTAATTTGCGCCCTCATTGTGGAAAAGAAAGGAGCGTGAATTCAGTGCGGTAACATTAAAACACCTGCGGCTTATAGTCAGGTGCGCCTTATAGTCCAGAAATTACTGTCGTTATATTCTTTCTTAGTAGTTGTAATAATATAACGTGATGTTATGTGAATATTAAAATATGACTGTAATGTTGTTATTCTCGTAACATTATGACTTGTGAAAAGATGTGGAGGACTGATTGATTTCAGTTTTTGCTGCTGCCAGTCATTAAGTTTAGGGGAAAGTACGTTTTCACACAAGGCCAGGAACCTTTGAATATTCCTCCCTCACACCCCTTATAAATCAAATCACCATTTCAAAACTGCATTCTATGTTTATATATGTTTGATCATCCAAGTGGGTAAACTATGCAAAAAATTAAGGATTTAAGAAGGCGGCAAACATGTACTTTTTCACAACACTGTATATTATAGTACTGTATATACATACTAATACATTAATACTATTTTATGTTATTGACTTAACTGTTTCCCTGTACTTTATTTAAATAGAAGAAAAAAAAAAGAAAAGGGATTTTTAATCCTGCATTTGCATTGGGTCGCCTTGCTCATACAATAAATGAGAAGAAAATGACATTTCTTCCAGTTGATTGGAGCCAGGGAGTAAGCAGTAACTTTCTCTTATCATCTTAAAACACGTCTAAGACGATTAAGACGGAGGAGGAAAAAAAATTGGGACAAATGAAATGAAGTCCTGCAGAGCAGCGCAGACCGTGTTGCAGCCGTGTATGACAAATGTATTTAAAGACGCCTAATCTGATACGCCGCTAAGACATGGCCTTTTCTTTGCGAATCAACAAAATCTCATTTGTTTTCATATATATATATATATATATAAAAAAAAAATCTCCCTTGAGAAAGTAAGTGAGCGTTTAATAATAAAGCCGGCATCTAATCTTCATCTACTGACCCATTTATGACCATTTTCAAATCCTGCGACAAGCCCTAAATCAGTTAGCGCCTTCCAAGCCGGACTGGCCTTTTACTGCCATTAATCAAATGATCGGCGCGATCATTAGGGCGACAGCTCCAATTTGAGAGTTATGGGATAAAAATAATAATAATAATAATAATAATAATTTTAAAAATTCATGTATGCACACGGGATTTAGGCCACGTGGACAGCTTGCTTCTTTTATGATACATGACACAGATTAACGTTACATAAAGTGAAATCTTAATATCGTTCTGATTAATTTGTCATGCAGATGGCATGTTCAAATTAAGATGCAATCAAACAGTGACTGACACAAAAAAAGAAGAAGACTTTATTTAATCATTAAAACAGCTCCCCTCACGGAGGAGGTATTAGGGCCACGCTGAAAAGACATGACCAGATTGCTACAAAGAAAGGGGAAAGAAATAAAAAGTGTATATATCTGTGAAATTGTAAAAAAAGAAAAATGTGACAGGAATAATGTTTTGTTTTTTCGAGAAAATGAGTAATACACCCTGAAAATAGTTGGGTTAGGTCAAATAAATAAATAACCCACTTATGGTTCAAAAAGGGACCAACAGCTACTTGGGTCAAACTGACCCAACTTTTTTTCTTTTCATGAAACAAATCCATAGATTTTTTAAAACATTTTGTGTGCTAAAATTTGGTCAAAACTGTAACCCAATTTAAAAAAAAAATGGGGGGGGGGGTGGGGTAATGCAATTGAAAAAGTTTGTTCAATTTGACACAATTTTAACAAATAATCTTTTGGGTTGTTTGGTGCAAAAAAAAAAAAAAGTTGGGTCAATTTGACTCAATTTTACCAAAATCGTTTGCCAAAATCTTTTGGGTGGTTTTGTGCAGAAAGAAAAGTTGGGTCAATTTGACCCAATTATAACAGAATTTTTTGGGGGGGATTGTTTCATGAAAAAAAAGATTCACTTTGACCGCATTAAAAAAAATAAAATCTATTTGGTTTGTGCGCCCCAAAAAAGGGTCATAATGACCCAGTTAACGGTCTGTCCCTTTTGGACCCATAATTGGGTTATTTATGATCCTTTTTTCTTCCTTTCTTTTTACACCGTCCCTAATACTCCGCTCCGTGGTGCTTGAAAGTTAATTTGAAAGGGTGTGGCCAACCACAGCTTTTTATGTGTAGAAAATCTCACAATGTAATGTAGCATATATTATCATAGAAGTTTTTTTTTGTTTTTTTTTTATCAGGCAAGCTTTCACTCTAATGCAGGGAAATGACTTTTTGGGGGGTTGTTTTTTTGTAGTATAAGACCCCCTTAAGTTTAAGAAGATTATGAGCGGGTGGGTATTACTGCACGTATCATGCTTTGTACATATACTTTTAAAAACAGACTTACTTTCTCATGTATGTCATGAAAGCATGATCACGGGATTACCAGGGCAGGCAGGCAGACACCTGAGATGTGCACAGCCTGAGATTAAATATGATTTCAGGGCTTTAACTGCCGGGATTGTCCTTTTGTTTTGAGCTTCAGCGGATGTTAAAAAACAAAAGCAACTCACCTAAACTCGTTGAGGTTCCTAAGCAGATCTTGTTGGGAGGATGCAATCGTGCCCAGCTGCTGGTTCGCCACGTCCAGCTAAAATAAACAACAGCATGGTAGGAGGGGCTAACATTGGAAAAATAACATTCTATGAGCAACTTAGTTTCAATTGTTTAAAAATGTGATTTCAGTGTAGATAACACGCTTGTGAGGCAGAGCTGGAAATTGAAAGTTATAATGTTATTATTTAAATTCAAATACTTACGGAAAAAAAAGTGAACAAAAATACTGCCGACATTTTACCCCCCAAAAGTCACAATGTTACGAAAATTAAGTAAGGACTATCAATTGGCAAGAAGAAAGTTGTAACGTCAACACATATTGAGAAAAAGTCTCAATTTTACTAGAATTTAGTCATAATTTTCCCACAAGAATTATCAAGAGCAAAGTTGTAAAGTAACAAGAATGTATTCATATGTAATGAGAAAAAAGTTACAAGAAACGTTACAAGAAAAAGTCCTAATTTCATCAAATAAATAAAAAAATTCCGTCTTGCGCATTTAAAAAAAAAAAAGATATCCTGACAAAAAAAGTCAGTTTTACAAAAATTAAGTCCTAATTTTACAAGAAAGGTTTAGAGGTTATAAAAAAAAAAGTCCTCAGTTTGTAACAGACAAATTGGTCACTTTGGGGTAAAAAAGAAAACCTAAAAAAAACCCAAACACTTTATTAAAAAGGAAGTTTATGAGGGGGAAAAAAAAGATGAAAGTTGCAATATTACAGTTTTACGAGAAAAAAATGTGACATCGAAATGGGAAAGTTTCAAGAATATAGTGCGATGAGTATTAAGTCATAATATTCGATAAAATGGTTCCAGGTTACAAGAAAAATTTTAACATTAACGTTATCGTAAAGTCACGAAAATATAGTAATAGTGCCAAGATTAAAACGATAAAATTAGGAGAATAAAGCTGCGATGTTATAAGATAAATTAGTTACTCATGAGAATCGTCGTAATATGATGAATGTGAATGACAACAAATAATAACGAGAAAAAAATTGGAATTTTACACATACAAAAAAAAAAAAATCAAAAAATTTAGAAAATGTATTCCAATTTGAGTTTGTCATATTGCAACGCACCTGTCCCGAACCAGTATTAGATCCCCTCTTGGAGATCTCATCTGTGACGATGGTCACGTAACGGCGCTGCTCGTCCAGAATCATGGCCAGCTGCCGGTTGAGCTGCTTGATCTCCAGGTGGATGCGGTTCTGACCCTCAAACACCTGACGGATCTCTCGATCGTTCACACTCTCGTACAAGTCGTCAACTGCGGGTGGGGGAAAAATCGAACAACAAACTAATCATAAATGATCTCAAATCCAACAATGGATAGAAGTAATTAAAAAAAAATCCCAAAATAAAGTTGTAATTTCACAAGAGAATAATTACAACAATGCAAAAAAACAATGACCAATGAATTTGGAAAGAAAATTGTCAAAGTATGTCCTTTAAATAACAACAACAACATTGGAATAAACTTATAAAACTCCGGAAAAAAAAGAAGAAAAAAAAAAAAAAGAGTCAAATTTTACAATAATAAATCCATAATAATAATAACAATAATAATAAAGCAATATGTTATGAGGACTCTATTATTATGGGAAAATATTTGATGCGAATGTACTTCCACAACACTAACTTGGCTCTCCTTGGACGTCGGGGTGCTCTTTCTGGAACTCCTCTTTCTTTTTGTCAAGCTCTTGCTGGAAGTTGTGGAATTCCTCCTGGTACTTGTCCTTGTCTTCTTTAGGAATCTCCGCTTCTGGTAGGGGCTTCAAGAGGGCCACAATAGACAAAAAAAGAAAAAAAGAAAGAAAGAAAAGAAAAGAAAAAAAGAATAAAAAGCTGGAGTGAATTCAAAAGAGGCTTGTAGTGTGTTTGCACACACGCAGTGTGATTTGGAAAAGGATTTCCAGCAAATGGAACTTACCGGCGTCTGGCCCGGTTCCGTGAGTTGGAATACCAAGAAAGACAAGACGTCATGGTCATCTGGTATGGTGAGAATATAAAGAAAAAGAACAACAAATCAGGATTTTTTTAATTAAAATGGTGGTTGCTGCTCATGTGCTCCTACTCCTTAAAATGAGCAAAGTGAGGGCTTTCTTTTGGAACGAAAATAAAGTGCGGTCGAACCAGCGACAAAATCTCCGTTTTTACTTCCTGGTGGGCTGCTACGTCAGCACTTCCAAATATGGGCATGCTGGAAACTGGTAATTTAGCGATGCCGCGTGGCTCCATCGGACTGAGCGAGTGCGGTGTGAAATGGGCTTAACTGTGACTTTACCCTAAGATTGACATTCAAGCCTTATTTGAAACCCTTGTCACCATAAAATACCTGCTAATCCGCCAGTCGCGGCCGAGACTCCGAAGTAGCCCTCGGCGGGAATGATCATGTTTTCCACCTTGGCGCAGAACTCAAAGTCTTCTTTATCGGGAGTGAATCCATTGTTGATCATGACCTGCCAGCCAAGCACCAGACGGTTGAGGTTATAGCCGACACCGACAGACCGGCCCCGGGACCAAAAGTGAATTGTCACGTACCGTCATCGTCTTTTTGTAGTACCTCACTTTGGCTTTGATGGGATACGGTTTGTTGCGGAAGTCTCGCAAGCACGTGCCCAAGGCTTGTGTCATGCCGTCACTGCCAACACAATTTACAGCATCAGTAATTATATATGTATATTATATTGAATATGCGGTGGATTCACACATATTGGCAGATATTTTTACACATTTTTTTCGACTCATTTGACCCGTTTTTCATGGAAAACAAATTGAATGTACGTCAGTGTTTTTATTTTATTTGATCATTTTGGGGTTTAAAACTAGCGGGTGTCAATTATATGAGGAGTTTCGTTATTCACGGGCTGGCCCATCCACTGTAGATGCAGCAAGAGGGTGGGAATTTAAACACCCCAAAAAAAGGAGGGGAGGATCATAAAGCATCAACACCATGTACATAATCACAAATCTATCCAACCACACCCATGGTACATAAACAGTTAAATGCTCCAATGCAAACAAAGCTCTTACAAATTCCAATCAATAGCTATCAGCTAGCGTAACTACTCTAAATAACACAAATAGGTAATAATGACCCCAAAATTCCTCCACCAAGGCAACTGGCCATAGAGTTGGAAGGAACCAGCTGAGAAAATGTTGGCAATGTGCAGAAATAGATCCAGCCGAGGATTTTTTTTGTTTTTCCTTTAAAGTATTCCAATTTCTTTGGCTGATTAGGTTTTCCGTCTTGGTTTCCTCATTTTCGGGTTTTGGCAAAGAATTTTCATTTTGGTGCATTGCTTTAAGAAACAGTAAGAAGTTTGCCGTATTAGATGTTTTTCAACAATATATTGTATCAGTTAACATGTAACCACCAAACCATATTATTACAAGTCAAATATCGTGATTGCTGTTATGTAAATTAAGGAGGGAAATCATCTTGCACATTCCAGTCCAATTTGTTCCAATTATTGTGTTCATGTAGAGATATATTCTGATGAAATGATTTATTACCAAAGAGTTGTGTTGGCAAAATATGGCTATATTGTGAGTTCATCTGCGATTCCTACCACTACTTTGTGGCGGAATAGGAGAAATGTTGTTTATAATGGTCTTGCACACAAAGCATAGACAATAAATAATGATTGACAAAGTCAAACGGAAAAATAGCACCATGTGTCTGATAAACCTTATTTTTGAGGAACAATGCGCATTATCATATTAGAAAGTAAATCGTCGCCGCCACAGAATGGAACTCGATAACAATGAATGCATTGTTGTTTTTTCCTGTACAACTGACTCCACATTGATTAAACGCTGTACATGAAAAACACTGCTCGCGTAAACACTGCCCGTTCCAAGACAAACGGTGTAAAAAAAGGAAAAAAAAGTGATTTCAAGCTTTCACTAGTCTGCAGGAGATTAGGGAAAGATAGGGGATTATTTACTTTCAAGCAAATATAATCATATTTCTTAATCTTCTTTTTAAGTTGCTCAAATGTGAGGTGGCGATGTCAGAGCAACGGAAGTGTTTACTTACTTACCGTTTGTGGTCATAAGAAAATTTGCCGTTGTTTCCCACTATGACGACAACCGGGTTGTTTTTCTGGAGGGAACACAAAACATGCTCATGTGGAAAAAAATATACGCACAAATCTCTTACCTAAATATGATGGGAGATAAGCATGACCATTTGTTTGTCAAAAGCAGGCGAACAACGTAAATAATCACATTCTATAAATAAATCAAACCAAGATAATGCCAATAGGAAAATTGTGAATTTTTTTGTGAACACTATAATGCGTTGGATTATATGTAGTGTGTTGTTTTGTATGGTCGGCATTCAACAATTTTCCGTTTTTGGGACTATTCATTTCAATTGTCCTTCTTTATAAGTCGAATCATTTGCTTCTCCAACTATTATCCACAGCTTGCTAATGTCAACAACTTAAAGACAGTTATCAGAAATGAATTTGTGGACCGACCTTCCCGTCATTGTCGAAGGAGTCAAAGAAAATCCCGATTCCATTCCACTTGTCAGATGCGCCGTACACGGGCCCCAGTCGGCCTTCGGTTGCGGTGAACCAGATGGCCTGTCGGGGCAAAATGTCAAATTTGAGTTTCAGCATTTGGCTAAAATAAATGCAGCAGTCATGTTTTTGTGATTGGAATACAACAATAAAATAATATAATGGCAGAATTTTGTACCGGTTCAAGAAATACGGCCCATGTTGAGATCAAGGAATCATACAAACGCAATTCCAACCTGAATATCTATTTTTATAATATCAGGAATTGCTCAACAACCCATCCAACAAATGACCAAGAAACGAAACTTACACAAACAATAATTGCAGATAACAAACATGCTAAACTCTTTGATTGTTGCCATCTAAGGAAAGACTTATTCTCACACAACCTGTAAGGCAACTATTAAATGGGAAGCTGCTAGCTTGGGGCTATTTCGACTTGCCACGCCTGCATCTGCTTGCACGTCATCTTATGCCGCCAGATAAATGTTCAATGGCGTCATCGGAAGCACAGACGTGTTCTCATTCATTTAAGCTAATGCTACACGTTCATGAGTGCATAGTCCTTTCCGGAATTAGTTTAGGCGACTTCTAAACTAAAAACTCTCCTCGGGCCTTGTTCAATTTTACAACCCTTGTAGCTCGCCTGTGGCCATTTTAATCTTTTTTTGTTGTTGTTGTTGTTTCTTTTACTGCATAGACTTTTTGACTAAAATCAGTTCTTGGTGTAAGTGTCCTTTTATTTTTTTAACCCTTCAAATTCCTATTTGCAATATGTGCAGATGGTTAAAAATATATATAATTTTTTAACTCATTCACTGCCATTGACAGCTATATACGTCAAAAATTCATTTAAACTATTTCTATTAGTTTAAATTTTTGTCCCACTTTTGTTAACAAGAGTATGAAAACCTAGGGATAAAAATTATTGTACATTTAGAACAGATATCAAATTTGTGTTTAATCGTGAGTTAACTAGTGAAGTCATGCGATTAATTCATTAAAATTAATTCTTTTTTAAAGAAGAAAAGATTATTTTAAAAAATAATAATTAAAATTACTTTTTTTTATTAAGAAGAAAAAAAGATTATTAAAAATTAGCGGCGTCAGGCGATTACATTTTTTCGTAATTAATCACTCACGGTTCATCACAAATGGTATATCTGTTCTAAATGTACAATAATTGTATTTCTAGGTTTTCATACTCTTGTTAACACAAGTGGAAAAAATGTTTAACTAATAGAAATATTCAAATGAATTTTTTACGTCTATAGCCGTCAACGGCAGTGAATGAGTTAAAGACGAGGAGATTAGGACAACAATTTCAGTAGGCATCAATTATACACAAATTTTGGCTCGGCCCCAATCAACCACATATAGTAGGGGTTTACTGTAGAGTAAATAAACATGTTATTTGAATAGACACTGGCCCATCTCCTGATTGAATCCAAGATTGTTTTTTTTAAATTCGCTGATTGGCGATTGACTCCAAAATCCTAAATGTGTAAAGCCTAGCTATTGATAGCAACTATGCATTGAAATGGGATGGAGGGATGTAAACATTAGTAAGTCAATAGGTAAAAAACATGACATTTAAAAAAATAAAAAAATATTCTAAATTCGATTTTCAAGTGTTCCGTCTAAAATGACAACCATTTTACACAAGGTGTATGCTTTAATCCAGTCAATAAAGAATTTTTAAAATGTACTTTTCATGGATTTAAATGTGTCAAATAACAGTGCCCGAAAAGAGTATATTATCGATATTTAAAAAGCTGAAATTGGAAATCCTAACCTTTGGGAAACAAATAGGCAGCATAAAGGCCCAGTGGGTTAAAATACAAAGAAGCAAACACCGTCAACATTGCTAAGTAAGACAACACAAGATCCAGTTACTCTAAAAGGTAAACAAATGCCTCCTGTTAGCTTTTTATTAGCATTTTCTTACCAAGCCGTCGGCTCCCATTCTACCTCTTCCGGACACCCGGAAAGTCACCTCGGCCTCCCAATGTTCGAAAGCTGCCATGTTTTTGGACCACACAGCGCCCCGCTGACTCTTGAGGGATGGCACGATACGCACCTGGTCGGCACTGGGGATGGCGTCTACCATAGAGAGATACAATTTAGCGCACCTCTCATAGCGTTGCATGACCGGTCATAAAATGACTCAAGAACTTGCATCTTTATCTTGTGATTATTACATGCAAAGAGAAATGGGCCTGATTTACTAAGATCCTAAAAAGCTCAATTCAGTTTGATGTGATGGAATTGGAAGTGTTAGTAAGATGAGGCAAATAATTGAGGAAGCCAGCAATGGCATAAAAGTCATGTTTTTTGTGCGTGGCAATGAATAATGAATAATATTTCATTTAAAACTTGGGACAGCACAACAGGAAAACTGCTGTGGGAGTGGCCGGCACCAACTGTCACAGTGAGTTGAAATGATCCAGACACACAGAAATGCGGAGTTAAAAGGAGCTTTGTCAGCCTTTTAATCATTCACCGGCTCCAAAATTGCGTTGCTAAATACATGGTACGTCACAATCGTTTTTTTGTTGGCATTTCACCAATATTCATACAAGCAGAAAAGACGGGTGTTCCTTTCGCACTGCTGGTATGCACCTGCTTATCAGACACGGTATTTAAAAACGCAAACCTTTCCAAACAACCATAATAGTCTCCAGTCAACTCAAAAACGCAACTTTTAAAAGTAGCTGTTCAAGTCTGTTTGCGACTTACTAAAAGTGCTAAACGTGCACCGATGTGGCGGCCATGTTGGCAGGGGAGCAAGTCCCCTCAAATGTAATGGAAAGCATGGAGGTTAGCTTAGCACAGTGCTTCTCAATTATTTATTGTTACGCTAAATCAAGTTTACACTGTACTAACATGCCATCATCGGTGTACGGATGAAAAAGGTTGCAAATAATTGAGATTCAGCTACCAGTAGTGATTTTCAAATAAACAATAAATATGGTGCCTATATATTGCACAGTCTGTGTTTCTATGGGGTCGATGCCTTCCCACTTCCGTATGTCACACACCTACGCTGTTTCCAGTTACTGTTGCAACAAAATAGGCCCAATACTCGCACTTCCACCCTTGTGCCCCTAAATTGCGCGTTCCTGTTAACGAGCGCGAGTGTGTAAGGGTGTCGAAGTGCGTCTCAGAGTGCTTCGGAGTACTAAGACACCCTCCACACTCACACCCATCAACGGGAACGCGCAATTGAGGGGCACGAGGGTGGCAGTGCGAGAATTACATCAGGAAATAGCGTCGGTGTGTGATTTACGGAAGTCCCGCCTCCTCCGTGGTATATACCCCATTGTTGATTGATGTCAGATTGAAGCCAGTCGTTTTTTTATCATTGTATTATTATTATTATTAATATTATTATTATTATCTATAGTTGTAGTCTTTGGCCTACTTTGTGTTTAGTACATCAATAAAACACAGCACTTTAAAACACCGTTGCCCTTTCATTAGGCTGCGCCTTATCAGTACTTGATGAATGGGTGCTGCACAGTATCACTATCAGCTATCTGATGCACCTATCCAAAGGCTAATGTTACAAGTGACGCAAATTATGGGGGAGTACAATTTAAAGTTGTAAGTATTCGTACTTTTAACTCATTCGCCGCCATTGACAGTTATGTCAAAGATGCATGTTGAGATTAGCGCCGCTAGCTGGGGGGCCGTTACAAGCCATTGTGGTTTTTGCACGCCGGGAAAGACGTTGACATCTGGACTTACTTCCCATGTGTATCCAGAAAGGGATAGTGTCATCAGCCTGGACCAGATGGGGCCCCTTAAAACTGTACTTGTACTCGAAGCGGCGGTGCGGCGCCGCGTCCGCCGGGTCGGGCGTTTTCGCGACGGCGTCCTCCGTGTGGTCGTCGGCCGTCACTTGGACCACGCAGCTGTGACACAGCAGCCCCGCGACAAGAGCGACGAACAGCCTCCCCGCAGCCGAGGTGGGAGCCCGCCGCCGCCACCGCCGCCGTGTTGCTCCTTCGGGGACCGCCATGTTTCCGTGTCAGTGCTGACGTAGCGCTGAGTGCGGCAGTACACGAGCATGACGGGCTGCCTGGAGGCCAACAGGGCGCCTTCTCATTGGTCCGTTGCTCTCGCTCACACACTCATGCTGCAGTGGGCCTCCGGGGATGTGACACGACACACGTTGGTTGACTTTACCGCTACAGTACAGTGGCAATGTCAATACATCACGGGGCAGAGGACAAGGTGACATGTACACAGAAAAAAAAAAGAGGGAAAAAAAGCAAATTACATTTAGCTCTAACACATATAGTGCATGGTATTCACATTAATCATTTACAGCAGTGCTTCTCAAACTTTTTCCGAGTGCCACTTTCACAAATATTGAGCACTAGAATACCACCAAGACAGACATTAAAATATAGTAGCGTAGTAGGACCAAGTGTTGGTTCTATTCCTAAAACGTATACATAAGCTGTATAAGTAAGCTACTGTGTAAGCTACTGTAACAGTTTGAATACGAACACTGCAGGGGGAAAAAACAGGGCTTCCCAATTGATCAGGGAAGAGGGGTCCCTCACACTGGCCGCGACTGACACCTGAATGTTGCTGGCTGTTTCTATACCTGATTATATTAATCCTGTGTTTATGACTTGACTTGCATTTTTGAACCGTTAGTACTAGTAGCTTGTATCACATTTCTAATATTATAAATAAGAAATAGGCTATATGACACATATTGTCAAATTAAAGAACAGATACTTTGTCAATGGACAGTTTGGATGTTGTGAACATAGCATGATTGCTGCAGCAATAATACAATCCATTTTCTTAACCGCTTGTCCTCACAAGGGTTGCGGGGGGTGCTGGAGCCTATCCCAGCAGGCTTCGGGCAGTAGGCGGGGTACACCCTGAACTGGTTGCCAGCCAATTGCAGAGCAATAATACTGTTATGTATATATATATATATAAACAAAAATGCACAGAGCTCATTTTGCTGTTCAACATTCAACAAGGAAACGGTGAGTATTTCTGTGAGAACAGAATTAATTGCAGTGTCCATTTAATGTCCATGTTAGGTTTGTTTACTTGCCCCGGCGTCGGCGCTAGCTTCCTGGTTTCGTCACAGCTGAGCTGCATATCACGCCCCCAAACACAATGTCACTCTGTGATTGGTCCGAACCACCAGCGTAAGTACCAGTACAAGATGTCGTCTCGGGAGTTTGTGAACTCACAAATACCGCGAGAATTCATCTTGCAGAGCAAGGTTACTGTCACCTCCCGTTGACAAATACATTTTCAAGGGGCCTCGCAAACCGCCATTAAATTGCCGACCCCTGCTATAGGGTCACAGGTCTCACTGCACTGCTCTGTCATTGGTTAAATCCATGTCACGTGTTTTATGGACACCATGTTGTGAAGCAGGGTCACCAATCCGCCAAATCCACAATTCCCCCAAAAACCCAAAAGATGATGATCTTGATGAAACAAAATCTAGCATCATTACGTAAACAGATGTTGGTGTCAAAATCCTTGTCATATGTTTTGGGTCGGCAGTGGGTTGTGAAAGCCTCAGCGGGGGATGCAAGGTGAGACACCATTCACTTTCTGGTGACTTTCACCGGTTCCGCCCCCGCGGACTGAGAGGGCCACAGCAGTCCTCCCCTCGGTGTAAGCCTGCTCTTGTCGTCCCCCGCAACAAAACATGGCTATTGTGGCGACGCTAATCTGGGGATTTTGACTCTTCTGTCGCATGATCAGCAAATGGCAAGAAGTGATCTGTAAGGCTTTAGACTGATAAGGTTTCATGTGCTGTGCCGGTGTCATTTCACGTTAAACGCAGAGATTTTGTTTATCCACAAAATCCATCAACATGCATGGCAAATGTTTTGTTTTTTAATCATGAAACAAAAGCTCTTGTCCCTTCGCCTTCTTTAGTGGAACACAACAATTGGGCCGGTGTATAACAATTCATCAATTGGGTCCTAATTGCCCCTCCCACATTGATAGTTATGTAATGATACACACAAATACGATTTCTGATTATTACAATTATACAAATATTGTCATTGTCCAATTATCTTCTGATTTGTATAATGAATATATACAGTACTTGCTCAAATATTGTTTAATATATAAACTAAAAATTCTAAATTATTAATTACTGAATAAAATAGTTTATATTATTAATACAGTATTTTGATCATTTCAATTAATTTAAAATTATCAAAATTATTTTTAAATCAAAGCACAATTTGAAAATATTTTATCTGCATATTATTTGGGATTTTTGGAAAAGTTATTTTTAGAAAATGTGTAGATTTATCAATATATGATATTTATTATATATATTATATAATTTAAATGTATCATTTGTTATGATGTCATGTCATTTTTGGTTCAAAATAAGTAAAATAAATATGAATATATATATAAATGTTCTTACCCTGTCAGGTAGCTCAAAAAGGAGTTGTACACCACTGTAAACTACACAACACACTTTGGAGAGGCAGAATGTTTTTTTTTTTTTATTAACAGTATTGAATGTCATAACCTGTCAACTCCTGCAAGCGCAGTTTAAACGCTCAGTGGATATAGAGAATAAAATAAATACGAGCCCACTGTGCCTTTGTGGGCAAAGTCCTCATTAGGGAGTTAAAGCTGCACTCTTTTGAGGGCAAAGATGGGATTTAAGATGACAAAAGCCATGCTAATGGATCAATTTAGCCGCGCACAATGACAACCTGCTGGACGTTAGTGGGTGAGCGGTGCCTGTGAAAAGCTCATCCCGGTAGCCAGCGCAAATATTTGGCCAGTCAATTAAATGCTGTTGTCCTCAACATCTCACGTGTATCCCGATACATAGCCTTAAAGGTAATATTGTACGTATCCCAATTTATTAATTATCGCATAGTTGCTTGTGTCGTGATACTATCGACATCACCCTTTGGGTCTGCAAACTGGGGCTCTGGAGCCATGTTTGGCTCTGTAGACCCTTTCCTGTGGCTCCCTGCGGATCTCTAAAAAATTTGGGATATATATATATATATATATATATATATATACATTTATTTATTTATTTTAGACAAAATATTCTGTAAATGAATTATTGATTAAATTAAAAATTTAATAATTAAATATTTAAAAATGTCAGAGTCCAAATGTTTAAGTTGTCACAAAAAGATAGATAAAAGGGTTTTTAAAAAGTACTTAAAATTTTTCAAAAAGGAAGAGGAAAACAGAAAATTTACATAAAATGCTCATGAAATTGCCAAAAATGTCAGAGAATTGAATAAAAAACGCAGAAAAGAAAATGTTTAAAAAGTAACCACAAAATCCAGAAAATTACCATAAAATTGCCAAAAATGTCAAAAAAAAATGATAGCAAAAAAATGCTGAATGAATGTCAAAAAATAACCATAAAATGTCCAAAAGGGAAGAGAGGCAGAAAATTACCATAATATTTCCATAACATTGCCAGGCAAGGCAGAAAAGTCTAAAAATGTATGAAGAGTAAAGTAAATTACAAAAACAAATAAACAAAAAAAGAAAAGAAAAAAGGAACACCTAAGGTAGAAGAAAATGAATCTCAAAGTATTGGATGCTGCATATTTTTCTGTTATTTATTACCTTTTGGCCCCTCAGTACATTAGACTAACACTAACAAACTGTTTCGTTCATAACAATGTTAAAATATTTTGCGGCTCCAGACAAATTTTGGGATATTTATTTGGCCTAAAATGGCTCTTTTGACAGTAAAGGTCGCTGACCCCCGCCCGAGACATATGGCATGGTTGAGATACTCGCCGATTCTCACTGCTGTCACCTTCCTTTAAGCTCGAGGTAGCTTTTTGTGTATTGGAATGTCAGGCGAAGTACAGTTCATTGTGGTGCTTTATGATCAGAAAATTCAATTTCTTATGGTGTTTCTATAGAGGAAAACACACAAAAAAATATTGGGCCCTGAGTGTTGCACATGCTCACTCTTCACAATGGTCAAGGGTCCCACTTTTGAGGGGGCTTCGCTCCAATGAGGTCCAGTGTGGCCCGGCCTGGAGTGGGTTAGACCACTCATCGGACTTTGGCACATTCATTTCAGAAGCGACGTTCTCGCTCATTATTTAAGCAATGGCGACAATAGCATACACCCCCCGCCCCCTCCCCTTTATGCGCACAAATGTGGTGGGGGGGCGGCGCCCCGCCTGGTCTTTTCAAAAGAGATACCCTCAACTTTCCCTTTCTTCCATTTGCCCAAACAGATTTCTTTTTTACTCTGCAGGCCTCTCATTAACTCCGCTCCTGCTCGAATGGCCTGAAGTAGGCGGGCCTTGTGAAAAAGCAACCAATTAGGGGCCTCATCAGCTCCAATTAGACGAGACAAAGCCAGAGTAAAGATAACTCAATGAGAGAGAGTGTGTGTGTGTGTGTGTGTGTCGGTCCAGTGTTACAAAACGTGGCCATTCACAACACAGTGTGGGTGGTGGGGGTGTGGGCTTCTCTCCGGGGCCAAGTGTTGTTGTGCTGACAAGGTCCCGGGGCCCCCCAGGAGTCCCAGAAAGAGAGCCATTCAATCCTCTTTTACCTGTTTGCAATCTCTTATTATTGTCCACTCTTTCAATACTTCCTTCAACAAGGAGAGGGGGTGGATGGATGTTAAGGGGGTGCCTTTCACCTCATTAGAAGCGCATTTGCACTGTCTTCGAGCGGCAACAATGTATTTTTCTTTTTTTTCTTTTTACATCATAATCTTCCCTGAATGGAGGATTTTTGGGGCGCTTAATTTGCCGCCCACGCTAACCGTATTCATTAATGAATTGGGTAGCACTAATTTTCTCCCATTCAGGGGGTGCATCTTTTTTTTCAGGGGGGGGGGGGGGCGGGCTACATAACGAGGGGAGTTGGTGGTGGGGGGGAGATATAATTAGGATACAAGGGTCCACTTCAGTAAATATTTGGAATCTTTTAAGGCTTACCCTCGATTAATTACTTCCACAAGAGATTTTCGCAGAAGGAAATGAAGTGCCAACTTTCCTCTAACAAGATAAGCTTGTTAGGAGGGGGCGCCATTTTAATCAAACGCATGCTCGGAAAATGGGCTCATTACCGCACACAAAGGCACGGCGCGCAAACTGTGATGTCATGTTTTGTCGCTTGTTTACACAAATAAAGAGGACTTGGAAAAGGCGGATAGTGTTGATCATTACGCTGATGCCATTGTCGCCATAATGGCAGCTGACAAACGAGAGCAGGCCAAGTTGTATAACCACATCAAACCTAATGAAACTAAGACTCGCAAGCTGCAATTTTTTGCTGAGAAATCCGCTGCTATAGGACAAGGCACAAGTCGTAAAAAATATTACGAGAAGTAAGTCTTACAAGAAAGAATTTTAAGTTGCATTTATATGAGAAGAAAATAAGAATGTCGTGACATTAAAATTATTTGTATTGTGAGGGAAAGATGTCTTTTCAAGTTTTACAAGAAAATCACATGCAGGCTACCCTAAAATAAAAATGCAAGTAGTCAGGAGGAGCTTGTTGATAGCTAGCTGGTGCGGCTTAAGCAGCACTGAGCTTGCCTTGACCAGGTTCCGACATACGTCCAGCCTAATGAAGCTTTTTGGGACCTCTCAGGGGCTTAATAATAATAACAATAATAATAATATATATATATATATTTTTATCTGTGATTGCCACTTTTGCTATTCAGTGTTTTGTCACAAAATGCTAATTTTGCAATGTGAAACTGCTTATTTCGAGCCTTGACACCATAAAAAATAACTTGAAACCACTGTTCCCTTGCATTGGTTAGGATTTGAGGCCTCATAGCACGGCAGAAGGAACAAAAAAAATTGGGGGGCAGCAATCACGCGCATTGAGGGCCTCTCCATTTCAAATTGTCTGAATTTGGCACCCAGTACATCCTTGGTAAGTGTTCATCAAATATGGAACAGAGGGCTAATTCCTAAAAAGCATTATTAATATCATTGTAAATCACTGTAATAGTTTCAACTTTCACATTGTGCCTGAATATAAGAACTAATAATAATACAAACTGCAACCAAATAATCACTCAATTAAAATATATTGCATATTTTAAATAAAAAATGCTCATAATACATATTTAAAATAAACATTTCTTCAATCTTAAATCTGTAAATGTAAAGTAAATGTAAATCTGTATTGTAATGGAGTTAAACAACTGAATTGTACTTAACACATTTGCTGTATTGGAATAACAAAAAAAGTAAGCATGCCATAACATTTATTTCAGTGATTTCCCGCGTAACACTAGAGGGAGCATACATACCAGATTTTATTAGAGCAGCTAATTGGTCCAAGGCTAAAGTAATTTATTATGTGTTTATTTATTTTGTGGCATGTCAGCCCCCCAGATGTAGTTATGCATTTTTGTAGAATGCCAGCCCCCAATTGTAGTTATGCACATTTTTAAAAACAACATTATAATTTACTGCAAAATATTTTTGGACCTCCATTAAAGAAACGCTGACGCCTGTGCGTCTCACGGACCCAGTAAATGCTCGAAATCGCTTTGTGTGATGCTGTACGGACTTTGTTGTCAGTAAGGACTGCTCTCTAGTGGTTTCAGAGGGGTACTGCGACTGTCCATACATTTAGGGGCATCCGGGGTACAATATAATGACGTCATGGCACAAATTAAAAGCATACACAGTGTATTTATGGACGATATGCTACGGAGAAGGCGGGACTTTCGACTTCCGGGTTTTCACCCATCAACTTTGTTTCTGTTTCCGGTTTGTGACGTGTGGGCCGCGTCCCAGCACTTGCGCTTCCGCCTTTGTGGCCCTTGGTTGTGCGTTCCCGTCGACGGGTGCGAGGCTGCGAGTGTGTTAGTGTCTGTCTCAGCGTCCGAAGCATTTCAAATAGCCGAGATGCGCTCCCGCTCACGCGGTTGGGGGGCGCAGGGGTGGGGGTGCGAGTGTTGGAACGCGGCCAGCAGTGGCCGAAAACGGCGCTGATGTGTAAAACCCGGAAGTCGGAAGTCCGTGGCATCTACCCCATTTAGTTGCCAAACCAACAGTAAATTTAAGAACTGAAACAAGGTTGGATGTCACCTCGAAGGACGAACTTTACATTGCCTAAATGAAAGCAGTCAAGTGCTGTAAAGTAGAAATATGC